>NW_020175533.1:3059767-3059981 GCF_003031525.2 Neophocaena asiaeorientalis asiaeorientalis | reverse complement strand
ATAATTCAAAAAGAGTCATGTACCAAAATGTTCATTGCAGCTCTATTTACAATAGCCCGGAGATGGAAACAACCTAAGTGTCCATCATCGGAGGAATGGATAAAGAAGATGTGGTATACATATACAATGGAATGTTACTCAGCCATAAAAAGAAATGAAATTGAGCTATTTGTAATGAGGTGGATAGACCTAGAGTCTGTCATACAGAGTGAAG
>NW_020175533.1:3056730-3059479 GCF_003031525.2 Neophocaena asiaeorientalis asiaeorientalis | reverse complement strand
GTGCTTTGTGACCGCCTGGAGGGGTGGGATAGGGAGGGTGGGAGGGAGGGAGACGCAAGCGGGAAGAGATATGGGAACATATGTATATATATAACTGATTCATTTTGTTGTGAAGCTGAAACTAACATACTATTGTAAAGCAATCATACTCCAATAAAGATGTTAAAATGAAAAACAAAAAAACTCTCCAAGTCGTAACTTGGGGCAGTTTCGGGCTCATCTCCTTTCGCATTTCTCAGGGATCACTGTCCTTCACTGTCTGATGTGTATGTCTTAAAAACCATTGTTTCATGTATTCTTCCTTTTGGGGGGGGCAGTGGTTGGTTGTTTCATGTGAGAGGACAAATTTGGTCCCTGTTACTCCATCTTGACTAAAAGTGCATGAGCCAGGGGTTGTATTTGTGATACCACTTGGACAGTGGGACCAACAGAATTTGCCAATGACAAATAAGGAGAATCAACCATGATATATCTGCTGTTTGGCTCAAGTGACAAACTGGGTGTTATGGTGCCATTGGCTGAGATGAGGGAGACAGGAGGTTGGTTGAGCCAGGGAAATTCAAGAGATCTGTTTGGATGCGTTAAATGTGAGATGCCTTATGAGACATCCACGTGAACACGTCAAACAGGCCATAGCATATGAGTCTGGTGTTCAGGAAAGAGGTCTAGGCTAGAGGCCTAAATTAGTGGATCTTCCAAATATTTGCAAAAATTAAGGCTATG
The DNA here is from genome assembly GCF_003031525.2 of Neophocaena asiaeorientalis asiaeorientalis. Taxonomy (NCBI): domain Eukaryota; kingdom Metazoa; phylum Chordata; class Mammalia; order Artiodactyla; family Phocoenidae; genus Neophocaena; species Neophocaena asiaeorientalis. Next base: position 3,058,756 of record NW_020175533.1, on the reverse strand, counting down.
AGACAACATGAAGTCACCTAGGGAGAGAATACTGACTACAAAAGTAAGGCGGCCAGGATCATACCCAAGGATACCACAGTATTTGGAAATTGGATAAAGATGGAGGAGTAGCCAGAGATATAGGAGAAAACAAAGAGAGTGAGAGCAAGAAACTGTGGAATATGCTGGGTGGTTACAGGAAGGTGTAGAGAAGTGACTGCTGGTTTGGGAAGATTGTTACTCATCAGTGATCTGGTTAAGAGCAGTCTCAGAGACATGGAAGTGACAAAAGCCAAACTGAATTAAGTTAAATATGCTCTGGGAATTCCCTGGTGGTCCAGTGGTTAGGACTTGGCCCTCTCACTGCCGAGGGTCCAGGTTCAATCCCGGGTCGGGTAACTAAGATCCCATGCCGTGGCCAAGAAAAAAAAAAAAGCTAAATATGCTCTGGGATGTGAGGAAGTAGAGACCGAAGAAAGCCAGAAGATTGGCTTTGCTGAGGAGCACAGCAATGGAGTCACGCCTAGGGTAGCACATGGGGCCAAAATTCACAAGTAAATATGTCTGTGGATGTTGACAACACAGTACATCAAACAACCTAGATGGCCATCAGTAGGGGAACAGCTGAACAGTTAGGCATTTATTCCATGGAATATCATGAATCAATTAAAAAGGATGAATAAAACAGATGCCCATTATATATTAATAATTTTTTAAAGCATCAAAACAATATTTGAAAAAAAGTAAAGGATGGGTGGATTGTGTCAATATCACAACTGTGTGATACTCAGTGTCACAACTGTGTGATACTTAGTATCACACCTGTGTCAACATTCTGAGTGTAGTATTTTACTGTACAACATGTTACCTTCAGGAGTAAGTGTTAAAGCACATGGGATTTCTCTGTATTATTTCTCAAAACTACACGTGAGTCCACATCTCAAAATTTATAAGTTGAATACAAAAATATTTCCAGTATGTACATAATTGGGGTCTTTTTTCCTCCCACACTGAACACTTATACCTCTTGCCATCAAAAATACTTTTTCACTTTGTAAATAAAACGAAGCATGGGTGGGGTGGGGAATCCCACCCTGGCTTCCCCTGGCTACGGGGATAGACTCAGCTTTGAAGGTCTCCAGGCTCACCCCCGCCTCGAGGCTCCCCGGTCGCCTCCCTAGAAGTCTGGGAGAACTACAAATAGCTAACAGGGGCGGCCCCTCTTGGACCTCGGAGGTCCAAGTCTTGTTAGCCCAGAAGGTAACGCCGCTAGCTCTCCGAGCAGGACCCAGTTACGGAATTCTCGTCCTTTTCCGCTCAGCGAGGGGAAGGCTCTCTCTCTCCCACCTGTCTTCGGTTCCTTCAGACAGTCATGCCGTGGCGGAGGGTCCTCTGCTCCCCGCGCTCTCCTGAGAGAACGCCGCGCTCCCTCTCTTTGCTCCAAAGACCCAGAAACTGGTTTAGGAAGACTGCAGCCGCGCTTTCCAGGGAGGGTGAGTCATTTCCGGTCACAGACTCCCTCCCCCGGAAGTAAGGCCTGATGTAAACAAGGGAGTGGGGCTTTAAGGCCCGGGAGGTCAGAACGCCGGGCCGTGGGCTGCACCGAGAGCAGGGGACGCGCAGAGGTCAGTCAGGTCAGTGCAGGCGGCAGGGAGCTGGGGCATGGTGCAAGAATTGGTTGCGATCTGGGGGACGGAGGGGTCTTTTGAGCAAGGGTCTTGGTGGATGGGGGTGTATCTAGGACAGGGATCTTGAGTAGGTGCTGGCACTGGACGGAGTATGAGGGTGGTCTTGGACATCAGTGGTGGTAGCGATGTGTGAGGCATCCCTGGGCAGGGTTCCTGGGTGGCAAGTGTCTTTGGAATGGGGGTCCCAAAAAAGGGATCTTGGAAGGTGGGGCTGTCTAAAGAATGGGTCTTTGGGGGCGAGGCGGTCCGGTGGAGGTGGTACAGCAGGGAAGGGAGGGCGTTTGGAGAGTGGGAAGGGGTGTGCCTGGGCAAAGGTTTTGGGGAGATGGGGGTTTGAAGGGAGAATGGGGACTCTGGGA
>NW_020175533.1:3036726-3056689 GCF_003031525.2 Neophocaena asiaeorientalis asiaeorientalis | reverse complement strand
GTGTGGGGGAGAGGAGAGGGGGTCTGGAGGAGGAACCTTAGGGGGATGCAATTCCTGAGGGTACGTCCAAGCCAACCCATGTCAGAGTCAGGGACAGCAGAACATATGGAAGTGTATGTCCCAGGGGTGGGGGATTTGGAGTGATAAGGGAATCCTGAGGTAGGGTCTTTAGGGCATACAGGGGTCTGGGGGAAGGTCCAGGTTGTCCATGGTTGGACAGAAGTTAGCATGTCATGAGAAGGGGTTGTGTGGAAGTGGGAATGGGATCCTGAAGGGATTTCAGGAAGCCTGTGGGGAAGGAAGGTGTGAGAGAGCTCTGGAGTGGTAGAATAGGTTGGAGTAGAAGGACGTGGCGGGGGAGTTCCTGTGAGCGGTGGACCAACTGTAGCAGGTCTCAGGGCCAGGTCAGGGAGGTGCAGGAAGAGGTGGATGTTTGAGTCCCCTTTCCCCATTTATTGACAGGCAGACTTAGGTGCTGGGTCCAGGTGTAAAGATGAGAAGTGGGTAGGGGGTGGTTCCAGGCCATGTTGGGCACTGGGGCCAGGATTGGCTGAGGGTAGAGAGGAGATATCACTGGGATACCCCCTACCCCATTATCTCTTGATAAGCAGTCAGTCAGGGAGGGAGTAAGGAGGAGGTGGGGATGTCCAGGTCAGGGTAGGCCAAGAGAGCTGGAGTCAACCAAGTGTAAGAAGATGTGAATATTCCTGTCCATGCTCTTTGGGGTCTTGGGAGCTTAGAGTGGAAACCCTAGGATTCTCCCCCTGATTTTGTCTTCTTTGCAGTCCTGCTGGGGTTAGGTAGCAGAGTGGGAGGAGGAAGAAGAAATCAGTTGGGGACAGGAGTTCTAGGACTCAGAGAACAGACCCCAGGACTCTTCCCAACCCTACCCCCATTTGTGTCCAGGGAAGCAATCCTGGACCATGACTCAGCAGCCACTTCGAGGAGTGACCAGTCTGCGTTTCAACCAAGATCAAAGTGAGAGAGGCTTGTGCCTGTGCCCTTTTGGGAGGGAGGGAGGGAGAGAATGGCCAGAGGTGGGTGTTAAACCCCTAGCTTCCCACCTGGACATCCTTTGAGGCAGCCCGGATTCCTCCCGTCCCCAGGCTGCTTTTGCTGCGCTATGGAGACAGGTGTGCGCATCTACAACGTGGAGCCATTGATGGAGAAGGGGCATCTGGGTGAGCTGTCAGTGGGGGAGGGGCAATGGGCAGAAGGGCTGGGCTGGGCATTGGCACCCACCCCTACTGACACCCTGGTCCTTGTCCAGACCATGAGCAGGTGGGCAGCGTGGGCCTGGTGGAAATGCTGCACCGCTCCAACCTGCTGGCCCTGGTGGGCGGTGGTAGCAGCCCCAAGTTCTCAGAGATCTCAGGTAAGTGTCCTCATCCGGTCCCACCCTTGGCCCAGATTCCCCGGAATCCTGGCCTCCCGGAGGCTCTGGCAAATGAAGATGTCAGAGTAACTCAGAGTCACACAGTGAGGCCTACGTCTTACAAGTCCTGGATCTTATCACTTGAGAAGCCTGGTGTTTTGTCTTCATTTAACAGACACTTGTTGAATGCCTCCTGTATGCCATGTCCTTACCTATGGAGCGCTTGCCGTGAGCCTGGTGCTGTTGTTACCACTTTACGTGTATTAACTCATTTAATCCTCACAGTGACTCTGTGTGGTAGGAAGTATCATCATCCCCATTTTTGCAGATGAAGAAACTGAGGCCCAAAGAGGTTAAGTGATTTATCCAAGGTGACACAACTAATAGGTTTTAAAATCTTGGGGCTGTCTCCCTGGTGCCCTCTTGCTTTGAGTCTCAAGCACCATCTTATTTTAAGGGCTTTTGTTGATCCCACTGGGACATGGCAAAAGATGCCCTAGGATTCCTCACAGAAATCTTCTGGGGGGTATGAGCTGGGACCCTGGAGGCAGAAATAGTTACTGATGAGAAGTTACAGGCCTGGATGTGAGTCCCTGCTTGGTTGCTGATGGGTTGTGAGGTCCTTGGCTAGATAGAAAACCCCTTCGAGCCTCAGCTTCCTCATCTGTAAATGAGTATAATGGTTCTAGAACCTGTCTTCTCAGGAATCACATCTACAAGTGCTCATGCTGTGTGAGGTCATATTGCGTGTTAGCAAAAGGTTAAGCAAGTGGGTTGAGGTCCCATGGGGAGTAGGGGTAGGTCTTGTGTCACCAGGGCTGCCCCTCACCCTAAACCTTGGCCCCGACAACACACCCACCTGCCCCGCAGTGCTGATCTGGGACGATGCCCGGGAGGGCAAGGACTCCAAGGACAAGCTGGTGCTGGAGTTCACCTTCACCAAGCCAGTGCTGGCTGTGCGCATGCGCCATGACAAGTGAGCCTGAGGTGGGCTGGGGGTGGGGGAGGTCGGTGGTCCCCACAGCAGGCTAGAGGGTTAGTCCTGCATGGGCACCCTGCCCTCCCCTCACGACCATCCTGTGTTGTGTGATGCCCACAGAATCGTGATCGTGCTGAAGAACCGCATCTATGTGTACTCCTTCCCTGACAATCCCCGAAAGCTGTTTGAGTTTGACACCCGGGACAACCCCAAGGGTGAGAGGACCCAGAGATGCAGGTGTAGTGGCAGGAGGCAGTGGATGGGGCAGAGGGGCAGAAGAGAGATAGAAAGGGGCACACAGAGAGTAACTGGGAAAGAGAGGCAGGGAGAGAGTCTTTGCATAGAGATGCTCCAATGGGCTGAGATGCCCGTACTCCCATTCTATCCATTTTCCCATCCTCAGCCAGTTCTTTCTCTCTACTCTCAGCCCCGCCTCACCCCTGGCTACCTCAGATAGCAGAGCAGAAAGGCTCATTAAGGACATTAATGGGTATGCCAGGGACTCCTGGGCCTCCTGGGGCTGCCACAGCTGCATAGGGAGGCAGGGAATCTGCCTTGATGGTGGGGAGCACACCTGAGGACAAGCCCCCTGTGGGTTCTGTGGGTAACATGTATCATGGAAGGTTGAAGTCCGGCCCTTATCTAGCTCTGTCCATCCTGAGACCCTGCCTGGCCCCAACGTCCTCTTTACCAGCCCCCCTCCCCACCCTAGGGCTCTGTGACCTCTGCCCCAGCCTGGAGAAACAACTGCTAGTGTTCCCAGGACACAAGTGCGGGAGCCTGCAACTTGTGGTGAGCTGTCCAGTGGGCAGGGGTGGGTAGGTGGGCTGGCTCTCCCTGTGGACTCTTGGCAACTTACCTCCTTACCACCTACCCCAAGCCCAAACTGCTCCTTCTGCCGTAGGACCTGGCAAGCACAAAGCCCGGCACCTCATCTGCTCCGTTTACCATCAACGCACATCAGAGCGACGTGGCCTGCGTGTCTCTGAACCAGCCAGGCACGGTAGTGGCCTCGGCCTCTCAGAAGGGCACCCTTATTCGCCTTTTTGACACGCAGTCCAAGGAGAAGCTGGTGGAGCTGCGCCGAGGCACTGACCCCGCCACCCTCTACTGGTGAGCACAGGGTATGCCTGGTGGGCTCCTGACCTCACACCACATGACGTGGGCATCACCACTGGTCTGTCTTTCAGCATCAACTTCAGCCATGATTCTTCCTTCCTGTGTGCATCCAGTGATAAGGGCACAGTCCACATCTTTGCTCTCAAGGACACCCGCCTCAACCGCCGCTCTGCGTGAGTGCCTCCTGCCCCACCCTGCCTCACCCCCATCCCCCTGCCCATATATCACACCGGGGCTTAGCCAGTGTTGCCTGCAGGCTGGCTCGCGTGGGCAAGGTGGGGCCGATGATTGGGCAGTATGTGGACTCTCAGTGGAGCCTGGCGAGCTTCACCGTGCCTGCTGAGTCAGCCTGCATCTGTGCTTTTGGTCGCAACACTTCCAAGAATGTCAACTCTGTCATTGGTGAGTGGGAATAGCCCTTGACTGGGGGGTATTGCATGGGCAAAGGCCTACAAATTGGACCTGAAAGAATTTTAGGGCATGGGAGGCCTGAGGGAGCCAAACGGGTGGTTCACTTCCACCATCACTAAGGGAGATGGCACGTGGCAAAGACCTAGAGATAGACCCTGAGCCACGGGACACCTGAGAGGACTGGAGTGTGTGGCTTTGGCAGCATCTAACCTTTTCCAATCCTCCCCCCTCCTCCAGCCATCTGTGTAGATGGGACCTTCCACAAATATGTCTTCACTCCCGATGGAAACTGCAACAGAGAGGCTTTCGATGTGTACCTTGACATCTGTGATGACGATGACTTTTAAGGACCCTGTGGGTTGTGCTAGGGACCTGCAGTGGCAGACTGCAAAGCCTGTGCGGGGGTGGGAGTGCTGTGGAAGCCACCAGCCAGCAAACATTAATAGAGCAGGTGCCCACTTTCCACTCTTAAGAGCAATGCCTAAACAGCTCAGTCGCCCCAAGCACTTCTTGATGACTGTGTGCCCGCAGAGCCAGGCCAGGGACTCAGAGAGACAGCGGCCCCCCTGGGGCTCCCAGCCTGGAGAAGACTGCTAGGGACCCAGAGTGGGTGCCCTAATCCAACCTGTGGGGATTTTTAAAAGACTTCCCAGAAAGAGACGATCTCTGATATGATGAATATGAATAAAAGGCCCTTAATAGTATTTATGGCTGGACCTCGGGAGTGGGGCCTGGAGGAGATGAGGCTGAAAAAGCCCTGCAGGAGTTTCCTGGAAAGGTGTGAACCTCTTGGACCCTGACAGGAAGGAAGTGGGATCCTGCTCGGGTCCTTCTGACAGTCTCTGCATGTCCTCTAATGTCTGGCCACTGTGTGCCAGAGACGCCAGCACTGCCCAGAACCGTCCCTGTGGCGCCTCCGCCTGGGGGTGGACAGGAATGCCTCGCCCCGCGGCGGAGACTTAATTTCCCAGCGGCCCCTGCTACCTTACAGTTCCGGCGTGTTGTTGGTATATTCGGTCACGTGTGCTGCTGCGCCTGCTCAGTCCACTAGGTCGTCAGGGTAGTGGTTGCAGGGCCCAGACTCCGTTTCCCGGTGTGCCCCACGGTGGCGCGGTGTAGAACGGGTGTTGTAGTCCGGCCGCTCCTCTGACTGGTCCAGCTACATCGACCGGCAGGATGTCGGAGGTGCGGCTGCCACCGCTACGCGCCCTGGACGACTTCGTTCTGGGGTCGGCGCGTCTGGCGGCCCCGGATCCACGCGACCCGCAGCGATGGTGCCACCGCGTCATCAACAACCTTCTCTACTATCAAACCAACTACCTTATCTGCTTCGGCCTCGGTCTCGCTCTGGCCGGGTGAGGGAGGGAGGGAGGCGCAGGTTGGCCGGGGGCGCCCGCTGGGCATGGAGGGTGGACCCGCAGGATTTTGAGGGGGCTGCAAGACCTTGAAGGGCGAATTCAGTAGAGTGTGAAACTGAAGGGGAAACTGGGAGACAGAAGGCCTGGAAGAGGAATCTGAAAGGATTGGCCTTTGCAAAGGGTGGGTTTAGGGGCAGGTTGGGATGGGGGGGGGCCGGCTGGAGTGGGTCCTGCGGGGGTAGGGGGAAGTGTGGACCTGAAGATAAGGAGGGCCCGAAAGTGGGACACGACTGTGCCTGAGGGGTGATGGGGCCAGATTAATGTGGCCTTGGAGGACTTACGACAGGGACAGGACGTGGTCAAGTTGAAGGGTGGACTTGTGGAGGATCTGGGCTTGGAGAGGGGCCTGGCTATAATTGGAATGCTCCAGGAGCAGGTACCTGTTGGGGAACTTGAGTCTAGAGGGAGGACCTGGGGATGGAAGGCCCGAGACGAGGGAGGGATGGAGAACCTGGAAGAGGGACTTGGGCAGGACTGGAAGTTAAGTGGCACTGAAAGCCTGGAAGGGGTTCTAGTAATGATGGAGGGAGGAATCTATAGGAAATGGGAATCTGGAGGGGGAATTTGAAGGGAAGTCTGGAAGGGACTCTGGGCCTGGGGAGAGGGAAATGTATGGAAACAGAAGGACTGGAAGAGGAATTTGCAAGGGCCGGGCCTTTGCAAAGAGTGGGTTTTGGGGCACGTTGGGATGGGGGGCCGGCTGGAGTGTGTGGACGGTGGTCTGGGAGGCACGGGGGCCAGGCGGCCCTCTCCCCGCCTGCCCGGCTAGCTTAGTTCCATTGTCCCCGCAGGTACGTGCGCCCGCTGCACACCCTCCTAAGCACGCTGGTAGTGGCGGTGGCCCTTGGCATGCTGGTGTGGGCGGCTGAGACTCGAGCAGCCGTGCGCCGCTGCCGTCGCAGCCACCCAGCCGCCTGCCTGGCCGCAGTGCTTGCCGTCGGCCTCCTCGTTCTCTGGGCCGCGGGCGGCGCTTGCACCTTCCTGCTCAGCATCGCCGGGCCCGTGCTTCGTGAGTCTCCACTACCCTGAGATGGCCGGAAAGACGGCCACCGCTCGCAAACGGCGCCAGGCCCGCCCTACCCTGGTTCCTGGGCTGAGAGGGGGCTGGGACACCCGGCGGGCAAGGCCACACCTCCTTTACAAAGCGCCTTCCCTGGCTTTGCTCCCCTCCCTGGGAACGCCCCTCTTACAACCGCCCTTCTGGGCGTCACTGCTAGTATGAAGTGCCTTCCACCGGCCACGTCCCCATTACTGGGCACCCTCTGGCCACGCCCCTGTTGCGAAGCTCATTACTCCGCCACACTAGCAGGGTTCAGAGGCGTCCTGGCTACCGACCACGCCATTGGTCTGCCTGTGCTCCAGTTCCCTTCTCTGGGCCCCCATTAGCTAAAGGCTGATGTCCCATCCCACTGACCCCGCTCCTCTCGGTATTGCCCACAGTGATCCTGGTGCACGCGTCACTGCGCCTGCGCAACCTCAAGAACAAGATTGAGAACCAGATCGAGAGCATTGGTCTCAAGCGGACGCCAATGGGGTTGCTGCTGGAGGCGCTGGGACAAGAACAGGAGGCTGGATCCTAGGGCCCTGGGATCTGTACCTAAGACATGGAGAATGCCATCCCCACCCTGGCCCAGACCCAGAGCCCTTTCCCAGTCCTCAAAATAGGAGCCCCTGACCAGTTCAAAAAACAGGACAACTGCAACCCTTCCCCCAGGTCCCAAACTGGGATGTTCCCTCATACCCATGCCCCCAGTTTAGGAAACCAGAGTCTTCCCAACCCTGAACTTGGGAACCAGAGACACCCACGTCCAGCCCAAAACTGGGGCTTGGAGACCAGAGCATCCATGGCCAACCTCAAACTCTGGGCCCAGAGACACTCCCCCTCAACCCCAATCTGGGATCCACCTATCTCCCACGCTCAGCCCCAAAGCTGGGGACTGGGACCACGGCGATTCTCAGATCTTGAACCCTGGACCAAGGCTTTTCCAGACCCCACCCCAGCTTTGAACCCAGGATCCAAGTGTTCTCAGCCCCCATCTGGGTGGAGGATTCAGGTATCCTGACCCAGTTGAACCCTTGGTCCCAGGTGACCCCAACACTCACCAGTCCCACTTGCCTCCCTCCAGCTCTGCTTAGGGATTCTGCCACTCCTCAGCCCACCCCCCACAAAGTTCCACAGTGACAAGGACCAAGGGGTGGGATGGGGTGGGGTGGGGTGGGGGTAGCCCTGACCAGGAATGGGGCATATATATCAGTGTTGCTACAACAATAAAGGCTGTTGCATTGCTCAAGCCCATTTGGGCCTCCTGGGTAAAGTCTGTGTGTTTCAATGGCCAGAAGTGACCTGCTTTTCAATTCTACCAGAGACTTTCTGATTGGGTCCCTGTCAAATATGTGGGCTGAAGGAGGAGCTCTCAGTTCCTTCCTTGAACCTATTACCTCTAGGGTGGCATTAACACACAAGGGAGTTAAGGGCACGGAGTGTTTGCTGCCAGCATTTGTATTACTCAGGGCTCTTGGCTAGGAATCTGAGCACGGACAGGCAAAGAAGTTGCCCCACATCACAAAGCAAGTAAAACCAAAGCAGATGACATTATCACAGGCTGTTTCCATGATGCTGTATATTTTTTTTCTTGTAAAAATACATTACCTAGTCTTAGGTAAAGATGTGGGCCCCCAAGGCAAGGCAGACAGGGAAGCAATGCATGGGTTCAGTTTACACATTTATTATAGAAATCCCCTTCCAGTGTGGGTAGTGTCTTGGGCCCAGATCCATTAGTACAAAAAGAAAAGTTTAACACTAGGTAAAGGGGGTAGGGGAACCCCCAGCTCCAGAAAGCCACAGACAGGTATCATAGAAAACACAGCTCGTGTGGATTTGTTTAAAAAGTGGTGGATGGAAGGAAAGCCAAGGAAGGTGTGACATAACCCGTGGCGAAACGTCACTTGAGGATTTCACTGGCATCTACCAGATGCCAGGTTCCACCACCGCCACATCCCAGGACACAACACACCCAATGGTTCTGCCCTTTGGTCCTCCTGCGGGGCCTCCTGATTGGGGATAGTCGGGGCAGAGGAGGCTGCCGCCAAAGGCTGGGTCGTCTCACTCTGTGGGCAGAGGCAGCGGGCACAGACAGGCAGACAGGGACTGGGGCGCCTTCAGGCACCCTGGGGGAGAGAAAATGAACACAAGCCCCCCACCCAGACTTCAGTCCTTCCAAATGTGGGCAGAGACTTCATTCCTTCCAAATGTGGGCACCTCCCCAAGAAAAACTGCCCCAGTGGGGGGTGGCAGGGAGTTCTGTTCACACCGGAGTCTCCTGGCTGCCCCAAAGTGGGCCCTGAGACCCTATATGGTTCGTTTTGTGGAGGGGGCTCCTGAATGCAACAGGCTGGTCATGGGGACAGGAATGAACCCAACCAGGACGAGATCACAGTTTCCTTTTTTATAAAACGTCTAGTGTTGAGGGAAGACAGTGAATACCTAGATCACAACTGTAAACAGAAATGGAGGAAGGGGCTTGGAGTTCCCATTACATCATCCCCTCTCCTCTCTTTTAAGCTGGCGGAGGGCCCCCAGTCCCCAGCACAGCGTGAGAGGAGACACAGGGTGTCAGACACCTTCGTGGGCCCACGGGGAGCCAGGGGCCTTGGAAGATCACATTGGTGCCCCCCAGGACCGAGAGCAGCCACACCCCAGGGCTCAGCGAGGTTAGCTGTGTGCTCCCCAGACTGAAGTCATACCCAGGCCAACAAGGGGCATATGAGAAGGGGTCAGACCAGTGTCCCCGGGGTCTGGGGGTCAGAACCGGAGGACTGCTCCCCCTCTAGCGTCAGGTCACTTAAACGAGCGCTCAGCTCCGGGGGGTACAGGAAGTCCGCGTAGTATCTTTAGAAGGGGTAGCAGGAATCCGGAGGACAGGGTGGGAAGACAGAGGAGAGAGGAAAAGACGGACAAGACACAGAAAGAGAGAGGAAAAGAGGCTCGTTAAAGAGGTGGAGGCAGGCACAGGACAGCACCTTTAGGCTTGCAAGCGTGGGGCGTGGTGAAAAGAGGAAGAAAAAGGCAAGGGGCACAGGACGTCCCTTCCTCCCAGCACCCTAGTTTCAAGGCTCATTTTCAGCTGACATGCACTGGTTGTTCAAATATTAAAATTCTTGTATTAGCTTGGTGAAGAACTGCTGCTGCCAGGACCCAAGATACCCCTCCACCGAGATCCCACGGACTAATGCGAGTCAGGCAGGGCCCAGTGACCCCGGGCCAAGGCTGCAGCTACTTCTCTCGTGGTCCATGTCATTAGCTACCATGACTAGCTGGCTCCCTGGCCTGGACACCTTTGCCATCTGCCTCAAGAGACCCCTACCCATCAGTAAAAGCACCCCCCATACCTGCCGGAGACAGGGGGCGCCGTGAAACTCCTTGAGTGCGGGAGTGGCGCCTGGCTGGGGGCCCCATACAGCGCCTGGCCCACCTCATAGCAGCGGGCATGGAGGAAGGGCGGGTGCTGCGGGCCCATGTGGGGGAGCCCAGGCCGGCGCTGGGGCCCTGTGGCCAGTCCCGAGTTCCGGATGTACCAGTCCCGCAGCCCCTCCAGGGCAAGGTTCTTGTGGCCGCTGCGCTCACCAGCTGGGGGGATACGGGCGGGTGGGGGCATCCACAGCAGAGGGTTGGGATGTGCCTCTGGGCCCTCAGCGGCCTCCAGGGGCAGGCCACAGGGCTTGGTGCGGGTGGCACGGCTGTGGGGGTCCTTGCTGCGGAGGAGGGGGCTGCTGCCGTCAGCTGCATACACAGGTGGTGGGCCTGGGAGCATGGTGAGGAGCCCATCCCGGCGAGAGAGGGGTCCTGGGCCCTCAGCTGTGGGCAGCAGCTCCCCCCAGCCTGTCCCGCCGCCACCGCGGGAGTAGTCCAAGAGGAAGTCCCCACACACAGGCGGGAGCCGGGGCACCCCGCGGGAGGCAGGGGCGGCTGAGCTGGGCCGGGCAGCCCGGGGAGGGTCTGGGGGGCCAGCCGTGCGAGAAGAGAAGGCAGGAGTTGGTTGGGGGCGCTCATATAGCACCTCACTGCTCTTGCAGGCTGGGGGACCAGTGGCAGGGGGAACCAGAGGTGCAGGCGGGGAGCCAGCTCCCCCACTAGCTGCCCGGTCCACCAGCAGGGCCTCGGAGCTATTGCTGCGGCGGGTGCGAGCTGCGAAGAGGGAGGCACTATCTGGGAGTCCTGGCTGCCGGACCACTGGCGAGAATGGAGGCCTTCAGGTCTGGGGGCGCAGAGGTGGGGGTGATGGGAGAAGGGTCAGAAATATCAGGGAGATGGGATGAGTGCCCTCCCTATCCTGCCTCTCTCTGAGCCTTCACTTCCACACCTCCAAAATGGGCCCAGGATTAGAAGCTGTGTGTATAAAGGTGAAAGGTAGTGGCCTGTAAAGAGCAGCAGAGGTTCTGCCACAGACTGGGGAGCCGAGGGGTTAAAAATGTACGGGGGTGCCTGGGACTGTTAGCTCCGAGGGAGATGTAAGTGTGTGTAGGGCTCAAGAGGAAATGCTAGCAGGGGAGGGCGGAGGGCTCTTCCTAACACATCTGACCCCTCATTCCCTGCTAAGGTGCTTCTCAGGGCTCCCCGCCTCCTCTAACATGAGGGCCTAAACCTTAGGCCAGGAATTCAAGACCCTTCCTGAATCCTCTGTCCCATCATGTGTATGAACCACCCAAAACTATCATCCCAACAGCCACTATTCATAGAATGCAAGTGTCACAAGAATGGGGACTTTGTTTTGTTCACAGCCCGGAAAAAGTAGGCACTTAGTACATATTTGTTTAAGAAGTAGTAGAGTACCATGGTTAAAAGCACGGACTCTTGAGTCAAACTTGCCTGGGTTCAAATACCAGGTCTTCAGTTTACTAGCAAGTTACTTAACCTCTCTGTGTCTCAGTTTCATCACCTCTAAAATGGGAATAATAATAGCACCTACCTCACAGGGATGTTGTGACAATTAAATGAGTTTGATACCAAGTAAAGCACTGATTCCTAGCAGATGGTAGGTACGCGGTACATGTTAACCAGAACTCATTTATGCCTACAGTATCTTCCACAGGCAGATATTATTATCCCCATTTCACAAATGAGGAGACAAAGATTCAGAGAAGGGAAATGACTTGCCCAAAATGCACAGAAAAGCTCATTCTCAAACTTTGGTGCTTCTGCCCCAGATCCCCACCCCCTTCTCCACCAAGACAACTCCTATTCACCTTTCAAAACCCAGCCTTTCTTTTCTTCTCTTTTTTTTTTTTTTTTGGTCAATTAAAAAATTTTTATTTATAATGTGATATTACACATATACACATGACATATTCCAAAAGATATTTTACCTATATTTCTTTATCATGCAATAGGGTGCATTATGAAAAAAAGTTCTGAAACAAAAATAAAATTCTTGCATTTTCATACAACCTACATAGAAGATCAGAATAAAACTGATAGACTCAAAGCCCAGTCTTTCATGTCCCACACCCTTTGATAATGCTCTCCCCAACACGCCCAGTTAGAACTACCGGTTCCCTCCTCTGGTCTTCAATCTCACCCTCAGAGTCCACTTACTTGCAGAGCTGGGGGCCAGCACCCCGGGTGAGGACAGGGGTGGCAGGCACACTTCGCCCCTCAAAACTGGAGGCACTCCTGGGCAGCGAGCGTGTGGGGCTAGACAGAGACGAGCAGGCACAGGTGGGGGTCCAGGTTAGAGACTGTACCTAGCAGCAGGCCCTCCTGCCAGCCCAGGCTCAGCTCCCACTCCTGGCTCCTGGGGAAGGAGGGGAGGGGCTCACCCTCACCTGGTGGGGCTGGCCACAGAGTTCCGCCGGCTCTTCAGATCCCCATAAAGATCTGACGGGGGTGGTTTCCATGGGGTTCGCCGCTCAGGGCTGCCCCCAGATACTGCCCGCAGCTGGTCCCAGGCCTTTGGTGGTGAAGGGCGGTCAGCCAGAGGGAAGCAGCCACGGGACTCCTCTGAGTGGAAGGGAGAAAGTGGGGGAGAATTCAATGGGAGGGTGCCTGAAGGGTTGTGGGCACAGCAAAGGGCAGGGGCTAGGGAGGTAGGGAGGGGCAGAGGGCTAAGCAGGTAGGACAGGCTGAGGAAGAGCTAAGGGATGAGGCAGGAACTGGGGCTGATGGGGTGGGGGGGGGGGACTGAAGCAAAGAAAATGGGGGCTCCATTGGAGGATGGGTCATGGCTAAAGAGGAGCTGAAGAGGGAGGGTGGGGGCTAAGCATCAAAAAATGGGCAGATTTGGGGGAGAGGGGTCCTCACCATTATCATGGCTGGCCCCAGACTCTGAGAGGGAGCTGCTCTCCGAGTGCAGGACTACGTCCTCTACAGATAAGAAGGGGAGACCCCGGCCTATCAATGCAAGGTCTGGGCACCATCCCCTTACACCACTGGGCCGTCTCCTCCCCATCCCGTACACTTCCCAAGCATCCACCTTTACCTAAATCCAAGACCACCAGAGGCTTGGTCCCTCACTTTCCTGATGCCTATTCCCAATGGCCCCACCCTTGCCCAGGAGCCAGTTTACACAATTCGTCTTACTCGTAGGGCCCCTTAAGTTCTACCTACCTCCCACTTTTCACTGGCTGCTCACCCACTCCACCTCTACCATGTCCCTTAGCCAATGCCCACCTTCCCGCTTTCATTGGTGGGGTGACAGGGCCTGGCTCACCTTGGCTGAGCTGAGCGAGGCGCGTGCCCAGGCAGACTCCCTGGGCAACGATAACTGCCCCAGTGGACAGCGGCAGGGGCTGGGGTGGCGGGATCCCCGGGAGACCCAGGTGGGCCCGGACGTCCCCGAGCTGCTCCTCCAGCTCATGCAGCCTCCGCAAAGCATCTGCCTGGACCTGGCGCCGACGTCGGCGCTGCTCGGCGCTGAGCTCAGGGGCCAAGGCCAGGCGGCGGGCAGCTGCCGCAATCTGCTGCTGCACTGACACTTCGCGCTCCAGGGCCTCGAGCGCCAGCTCCTGCGGGGCCTACCCGAGAGGGTGGGACAGGACCGAATGTTGGAAAGGGAAATGGCCAAGCACCAGGACCAAGTGGTGGCAGAGCCCAGCTACGCTGGAGGCGGGGCCTGCCCCTCCTGGGAGTGGCCTATTCTCCCTCTGGGGGCAGGGCCTCTGTGGATTAGGGCTGGGCCTCTTCATCTTCCTGGGGGTGAGAGGCCTATCCTGACAGGGACCAGCATCCTCTCTCAGACCTGGAACCCACCTCCCTCAAGCTCCTTCCCTCCTCACCTTAGCCTCTTCTTCCCCTGGCTGCAACCCGCTCTCGGCTTCCTCCGGGCTCCTGTCCCACCCCCATGTTGCTCTGCACGCCCATCTGCTCACCTTGGCAGGGCACAAGGAGTGGTGTGCTGGATTGGGGTGCGGTGGAGGGTAGGCGCGGGCTGCAGGCGGCCGCCGGCGGACCAGCTGGGGCCGTTCACCAGGCTCCAGTGGGCACTCGGGTGGCAGCTGGCCAGTCAGCTCCTGGGCGGGGGCAGGGGTCAGAGACTACCAAGGGTTAGTTGGGGGGATGTGGCAAAGCAGTAACGACCCCCGAAGGTACAGAAGTCCTACTAGGAGCCCAGCCCTGCTCAGCACCCGTGCCTGTTATTTCTCTTCCTCCTCCCAATTCTCCACCAGGTGGCTGTGCAGCAGAGACTCTCAGCCCCTCAATGGCCCAAGTCCCCAGGGCAGTGGGCACGGGAGGCAGGGAGACCTGCTCTGGAATACAGAATTTCATAGTTTTTATAAAGGTGACACCATCTGTACACTGCATATTATATGACATTCCATTCAGGGCCTGGGCTGCATGCTCTGAACTGCATTATTATTTCTGGCAAACGGTGTGGACATTCACGGCAAGGGGGGTAAATCGAAACTGTAAATCACCCCATGTCAGTTCAGGTCAGGTTTCACTGCCAAGTTTTGGAAATAACTTGTTTTGTTTTGTTTCTGAGGTTTTTTGGATTTCAAACTGTTGATAGGGGATGGTGGCAAAATATCACCATATTTTACTGATTCTCAGACATGCAAGCTGAGCTTTGGGGAATCTATACCTCGGACAAGTGGCTCAGCCATCACCACCGCAGTCTGCCTACCTCATGCCTGCTCCTCACCCCCCACCGACACCCTTAGGGTACGGCCCTCACCGCCTCCTGGAGACACACTTTTCGTAGCTCCTGAAGTTTCAGGCTCAGGGCCTCCTGCAGGGTCCGCTGACGGTCGAGCAGCCCCCGCAGACGCTCTGACTTCACCTGGGGGGCAGCCTCTCCAAACAGGGCAGCTGGACACAGAGGGAGCAAAGATCGGGGGGCAATCAGGGCAGCCTGTGGCAGCTGTGGGGCCAGGGACCAACCGTTCCCCAGTGGGCAGGTGGTGACTCAGAGCAGGGGAGGAGGCAGCAGGAGGGGGAACCAGATACTAACCTGAGGCACTGAAGGTGGGAGAGCTGATCAGCTGACCTTTGACTTCCATCCTGGCGTTGTCAAGAGGCTGTGGCTGATGGCTGGACAAGGCCTAGCAGTGATGCACGGGAGCCACTGAGGAAGCACATCCGGTGTGCACTGCCAACTTCCGCCTCTACCCAGGTTCCCACACGCCAGCTGGGAATAAGGGGTACCCTGACCCCGCCCAACTGCTTGGCCTGCCCTCTCAGAATCAGTGTCAATGTCAAGGCCCTGGTACCTTGGTTCCCTTCCCATTGAGTGGGAGCACAGCAAGTGGGGAGCTGGGCGGACTTACAATGCCTCCTCAGAGGCCCATGGGCCACAGTCAGGAGTCTTGCCTGGGAAGGGAGAATTAATGGTACAGATTCAGCCAACTACAAGAACAGTAGGCATTTATTAAGCACCTGGGTGCCTGGAACAGTTACGTTCTATGCCACATTTAATCTTCACAACCACCCTGTGATGGCCGTTCCGTGATTATTATTACCCCCATTTTAGAGATGAGGAGAGTAAGACACAAAGAGATGAAATAAGCTGCCCTTGGCTACAGATGCAGCCAGGCCCACCCCTCCGGTCCAACACTCCCCCTTACTAGAGGTGCCGAACCCCACCAATCCCTCATAAGCTCCCAGCCCATCAGGCCTCCAGGCCTTTGTGCAGGCTGCCGCTGCTGTCCGGAGTGCACTTTTCACCTCTCGCCACTCCAGCCCCTGGTTCTCTCTTACATTCTGGGGCTTCAGTGTCACTTCCAGAGGTGGGCCCCCACATTTTGTCCCCTCACAACTGCTGTCAAACAAGACGGTGCCTCCCTTGTACATTTAGGAGGACAGAAAATGTATCAGTATCTCTGGCACTCAGAACACTTCTGTGCACACATCAAGTGCTCAATGAAAGTCTGCTGGGTGAATAAAAGAATGACTGTGGTCTGTGGGTCGCTACTTGTCCCAACTCTATCCCGCGGCCCTGGTGTGGCAGGGAGAGCATTCACTTGGCCTCAGGACCCCTCCAGCCCCTCCCCACACGCCAGCCTGTCCTGCACCCGGCACAGGGAAGTCAGCCTGCTGGGACTGGGAGTGGCAGAGCCCACAGCTACAGATAACAAGCTGACTGCCTCCTGCCTCCTCCTCTGCCCCCAGACACCCTGGCTGACCATGGAGCCGGCCTTGGCTGGCTGCCAGCCCTGCCCTCATCCCTTCCTCTGGAGTTTGCTCCCTCTGTCCCACAGCCTGCTCAGTCCCCAGCTGGGCAGCCAGGTGACATCACCTCCCACCACCTGGCCTGACCTCGGTGGCAGGCGATTGGGAGGACCTCATGAGGCCAGAGAAGTCCCATCCCCACCTGCCCCGCACTTTGTCGTGACATGGTGGCCAGGTGTGAAGACCCAGGCAGCCACGGAGGGATGGGTTCAAGCCCCTTCCCCATCTATGCATTGGGGGTGTGGCCAAGCTGCTAATAGGGTGCCACCAGCTTATCAGCAGTCCTCCCACCCACCCCATGGGGTCTGTGCCCCTCCCACAAAGCAGGGGTTCCTTGTCCTCAACAGCAGGGGCGGGGTCAGTCCCTAAAGCCTTTTTGCACATCCAGGCAGCAGCATGTGCTCTGCAGAGGTGCTCACATGCCCTCACCACCCCCCTCCAAGGTCTGACATTGGCGGCACGGCAGGCTTTCCTTGAGGTCCCAGCTTAGCCTCCTCTGCCCCTCAGCTCCCGGGGTTCCTTCTTCCCCAGCCCCCATTTGGGTTTGAGGAACTCTAAACCTTCCTCCACCTCAACAGGAACCTCAACTCCTCCCCAGTGGGCCCGTTCACCAGGATTGGTCCCACATCCCATACTGGGATGCCTCGAGCCTTCCTTCCCTGGGAGCTCGTGGCATCCTGGAAGTCCGCATGGGGTACAGGCAGGAACACCGACTCCACCCTGTCAGCCTGACCTCGGGGACATAGCTAGGGCCTGAGTCATGGGGTCATCGGGCAGGGTCCACGCTCCACACCCCCAACACGCTCACAACTGCTCCCAAGCCTCTGCCTCTGCTCACCTACCCTCTGCATATTGGCCTGGGGTCCTGGGACTGCCTGGTTCCCACCCAAAGATGGTGAGAAGGGGGAATCCCAGCAGTCCCCTCCCCAACACACCCCCACACCAGCCCCTGGGTCTCCCTACTAGTGACCCTGTGTCCCTGTCCCGTCCCAGGATGGGCTGCAGCAAGATAGCTGCAGAGGGCACCCCCCACACCCAGAGGCGGGCCCAGCAGGTTTTTCAGGTCTGCCCTTCTGACACCACAGCCGAGAAAGAAATTCCTGGCTGTAATGACTGTTTACAAGTAAGACACCTCACCTGGGTGGCACCCCAACACCTCAGTGGGACCCCCATTTCCACATCCCGCCACCTTCGGAGCAAATACAAACTCCCAGTGTCTGGGACTGTTCCCCACACCGCCCCAGAGGTCCTCCCCTACTGCCCTCACTCTACGGGAACAGTGTGGAGGACCAGGCAGGTGCTGGGAAGTAGTTTCTCAACAGCCCAGTCTGGGCTTTCCTAGAGGGCTAGGCCCCAGGTTGAAGGAGGGCAGAGGCTACCCCTGCAGGGGAGGAAGGGGGAGAGGAAGTAGCGGGGAGTAGAGAAGGGGGACGCTGGCTTCTCTTCTCCCCCATCCCTTCCCCTCGTCCACTTCCGGCAAGGAATCAGCTTCATGCCAGGAAAGGAAATTGGACATTTTAGGCTTCGCCCCTCTAGCCAGGCCCTCCTTCCTCGCTGTGCCTCTCACATAGACCTGGCTCTCTCCCGCAGGGAACTTCAGCACACCCTGTGCCCTTCTCCCCCCACCCCTCGCCCCTGGGCCCATTGTTCCCAGGTGCTCACCAATGCCAGAGCAGAGAGGTGCTGTGGAGTGGCCTCAGGTACCTCAAAAAAAATAGTTGTATCGACCAGGCCCTGCTCCGGCTGGTAGTGGCAATAAGTGGGTGAGCGCAGTGGCGGATGCCTAGGCCACCTCCCACTAGGCAATGGCCCAGCCTACCTGGCCAGGGACTGGGCCGGCCCATACCTTTTAACCCTTGCCTGCCTGACACCAGGGCTCCGGCCACCCTTAGGAGCTGTCTTGGAGCCAAGTCCCCTCAGGGTGTCCAGCACAGCCAAGAAGAGAACCTGGACCTCCCCCCTCACCCCATACACCTAACAGAGGACTGAGGAAGAAGGGCTAAAGGTCGTGGGAGTGGCGACTGCCTCTGGTGCTGTCCAAGTACCCAGATCAGACCCTGCCCACCCTAGGGTACTACCTGGGAGCCAAGGGATGGAGGGATGGGGAGTTGTAAGCACAGGAGAGGACTTGGGGTACCTCGGGTATGCGTCTCTTGGCAGCACTCCACGCTCCTGACACCCCTACCCTTTCCTCCCAGGGCAAGGCAGGGGTAGGAGAAGGTCTTAGGGCAATTCCCACCCTCACTGGGGTAATAGTTTCCCAAGTTGGGACAGACAAGGTCCACTTTTCTAAGGAGAGACCATGTCTCAAGACCCTACCACCTTCTGCAGCTTCAGAAGAAATCATCCTAGCAAATGGAAGAAACACACTGGTGGTTTAACCCCTCCTGACCCCTACAAACCTGGGAGGATGGCACAGACCCAGCTCCTCATAGCCAGCTTGGAGAGATGAAATCTGGGGCTCGCAGAAGTGAAGAGGCCCGATTCTGATCACAGAGTCATGAGAGCAGGTAGAATCAGAACTCAGGGGGCTGGGTCCTGGGTTGCAAGTTGACAGAGGCAACTCCTGCACGGGAGGAGGAGTGGGAAACGGGGCTCATGCTTCTTCACATCCAGGCTGGGTCTCCCCAGTTCCTCCCCCGACCTCCTGGGGCATTTCTGGTCAGGAGTCAAGGAAATGGAGGGCTCTGAGTCTCTGCGATGTACTGTTTCCCTCACACCACCACCTGGGCTTTGGGCCTGCCCCGGCACACACCACACATCTTGAGCTCCATTTGGGACCATCTGCTCTGTGACCTCAGGGCCCAAGCCCAACCCGGGCCCCGACAGCAGTCCACGCCAAGATGTGATAGAGCAGAGTGAGGAAAGCTCCCTCTCCAATTGGCAGGTGGGCCAAGCCTGGAGAGGAACTTGCTCTGTATCAGCAATGCCCAGTGTACCCCAGTGTACGTGTTACTGAGGCTTCCCGCCACCCTGCCCACCTTTCTTCCTGGGTGTGAGATTTCCGGCACGGGACCCAAAGGCCCCTTTCATCACCCCCCTTCTCCTTCCCTTCACTGCCTGGGGCTGATGGAGGCAGCAGCCACAAGGTGGGCAGCTGGGTGTTGGTGGGGAGTGTCCTCTCAGCCATGGCCTCTCCCACCTCTTGTGGGACACCAAGGAGGCTGGGAAGGGGGATGTTTATAAAATCAGAGCTGAATTCCCTGGTGGTCCAGTGGTTAGAACTCTGCACTTCCACTGCAGGGGGCACGGGTTCGATCCCTGGTCGGGGGACTAAGATCCTGCAAGCCGTGTGGCACGGCCAAAAAAAAAAAAATCAGAGCCGAGAGGGACAAGTGTATCTGGCCAGCAATGCAGATTGAGTCTCAAGGCTTAGATTTCTGCATTTGGAAACGGTGCTAACAGAGCCAATGGAGGCCAAAGTAACTTTGGAAGACATTTCAAAGTGCAAGAAAACTCATACCACATCATTAACAACTGTTAATAACTACAATAAGAAGAGCAGGCAACTGGGTCTCTTGGGCCAGGCAAGGCGGAGTCACCCACACACATCATTGCCCTGGTCCACAGCTTTTAACAGTCTGGAAGACAACCACCTCTAAGCCCCACCCCAGCGGGGACCTGAGCCTCCCGTGGCCTCCCATAGGGCTAGCAAGTGGTGGGTCTGAGATCCAACCCAGCTCTTCCACTTCCCGGCTGTGTGACTGCTTGAACAAGTCACTCAACTTCTCTGTGCCTCAATGTTAAAAAAAAAAAAAAAAAAAAAAAAAAAAAAAAAAACTCACAGGGGGGTTGGGAGCATGACAGGAGCTAAGACATTCAAAGATTGCTTAGGACAGTGCCTGGCCCACGGTAAGTGCTCAATAGGTATATGTAATATGTCACACATAATTACAAGTATTCCTCCCAGTCCGAACTCAGGAATCAAACACGCACACACACACACACACACACACACACACACACACACACACACACACTTTGAGACACAGCTGGTA
>NW_020175533.1:3034000-3036465 GCF_003031525.2 Neophocaena asiaeorientalis asiaeorientalis | reverse complement strand
CCTCCTTACTTGCCAAACCAGACATATTTGAAACAGAGCTGTTTTCCCTCATTATCCAACCTCTCCCTCCTCAACATCAAAAATGCAGGAACCAAATATATTCAGAAAAATTGTCTGAACTCTCACTATCCAAATACAGGAACTGAATGGATTTGGATACATTTTTGAGATAGGACTGGTATCCCTCACTCTCTGAGCTTTCCTTACTCACCAGGCAAAATAGAGGAACCAAATACATTTATAAAATGCGGTACCCTTACTATCCCAACTCTTGCCACTGGAGCACAGGAAAATGAACAGATTTGAATACATTTCTGAGTAAGAGCCATTACCCCTCGTTATCTGAATTCTCCCTACATTTCTCACTCTGCAAAATGCAAAAACAAAATAACTTCAGATAACTTAATATCTTTCACTGTCTGAACTATCCAAACTCTCCCTCTCAGAACTTGTGTACCAAATATACTGGGACAGTGAGGGATGTGTGTGCTGTTATTAATAGGTTTGGATACCTGTTTTGGATAAATGAAACAGGTCTGATATTTCATTATTCAAACTCTCACTATTCTCTGTGAGAAATACGGTAATAAAACATAATTGAATGACATGTTACTTCCTATTCAAATTTTCCCTGTCTGTCCTCAAAATCAAGGTGATTCAGACAGTAAGAGAACTTCTTATTTTTCTTGTTGTTATTGTCACTACTGGATGGGCCTGATTCTAACAGAGGCCCCCCAATACACACAGACCTGCCCACAGAGGTAGGATGGACTCAGCATCAAGATTTGTACTGCTCACTGCTGACAGGAGAAGGATAAACTCCTGCCCCCATCCTACCCCTACCAAGCCCTGAAGCCTCTGGCCTAGGACGGACTTTTTTCCAGGCCAGGAAAGCAGGGATCACTGCACCTGGGATCAAGACCAGGAGACGGGGGTAACGTGATCTAGAAGACTCACACATACCCCTGAGTCCCCCACCCCTACATGGGGCAGCCCCCAACCTAGCAAGGCTGGAAACATGACCCAGACCTCAAAGACTCCCAGAGAGTCATTGAATAATTTAGGGTGTTCTTTCACACGTGGAGAGAGTAGGGGGCACAGGAAGAGTTCCATGCCCTCCTGGGGCAGGGAGAGAAATGCAAGCTCTGTGTGAGAGATCACTGGGTGGGGGAAATCACATGCTAAGAGAAGCATTTGGGATGAATTTCAGAGATAATAGGTACAGTGGAACCTCCAAGTTCATGGCCAGGGTATAATGGAACCCCTGTCCTTCTGGGCTCAGAGGAGATGGAAAGTGGGTGTTACGAAGGAGGTAGATCTGAACAGCGTGGAGGGGCATGGGAAGGGGCAAAACAGGGGCCTGGGGTTGGGGCAGAATGAAGACTCAGGACAGGAAGGGGTATAAGGGACAAAACAGAATCAGAGTTGTAGGATGGAGGTCAAAAGATAAGACAGAGAAGAATCCAGGACACTGGCCTGGGGCTAGGATGGACAAAGGCCAGAGAAAAAGTAGGGGACAGTAGGGGACAAAAGAGGAGGGCAGGGATCAGGATCAGTATAAAACGGTAGTCAGAAGACATGATGGGGGACAGGCCAAGACAGCGGTTCAAGGAAGAGGATAGGGAAAAGAGCAGGTTCAGGGTGGAGGTAAGGAACAGGAAAAGACCACGACAGAATGAGGATAGGAACGAGGACAGTGATGGGCCAAGAGAAGACAAGGGAAAACAGCATAGGTTTGGGGGCAGGGACATGGCAGGAGGCAAGAGGGACAGTCTAAAGGTGGTGGGCCAGGATGGAGTTCAGGAGACAGGAGGGGGACCCGGGGGATCATACTGGGTGGGGAGAAAGTACATAAGTCAGAGGTCAGGAATTGGGACAGACCTGGATCAGACTGGGGTTAGGGGTACAGGACATGACTGGAAGGAGTTCAGGGACTGGACAAGAGAATAGGCAGGTCAAGCATCAGGACAGAAACTGGGGAGATCAAGACAAGGCACGATGAGCTTCAGAGATGGAACAGGGTCAGGCAAGGATCTGGGGTCAGGTCAAGGATGCTGAGAACATAACTGGATGGGGTTTGGGGTCAGGACTGGATTTAGAGGTACAAAACAGGGGTTGAGGATCACACCAGGCCAAAATATGGTTAGGTCAGGGGTCAGACCAGAGCTCCTGGGGCCAAGACTGGCCGGGGTTCGAGGTTAAAAAAAGATGTAGCCAGGTAAGGCAGGGGTCGAGGGGGAGACCACGGGGTCAGAGGTCGGGGGTGCACGAGCAGGTACATCCCAGGTCAGTGTTTCCGGGCCTTCACCCCGCCGTCTCCTCCCTTCCAACCCCAAGCGGGCGTTACTCACCGAGGGTCCTCGCCCCGCGGCGTAGGCGGGGTCGGTGCAGGCCTGAAAGAGTGGTGGGAGCGCCCCTCCCTCGCTGCCCCCAGCTCGTTCCCGGGCTCGTGCCTACTACCCTTC
>NW_020175533.1:3028434-3033973 GCF_003031525.2 Neophocaena asiaeorientalis asiaeorientalis | reverse complement strand
CGAGACCACAGCAGCGGCGGAGACCAAGTGCGCAGGCGCCAGTTCGGATCTTCTTTTTTTGTTTTTTTTTTTTCCTTTTCTTTTTTTCTTTCCCTGCCCTGGGAGCGCCAAGAGCGAACCAGTTCGGAGCGCTTGCGCACACGCTTTCTCGAGGGCCGTGGAGCTGTCCCCTACCGAGGCCACGCCCCCTCAGTGATCAGACTAGCGCCCCTCACCCCAATTCACCCCGCAATGAGCACCCAAGAATTACCCACAGACTGCCTTCTATCAGCCACCACCACACTTCTAAATTCCCCCAACTACCCTCCGGTGCCCCAAATGCTCTCCAAACCACACTCCATCATCTCCCAAATTGTATCCCCAAACTATCGTCCATTGATCCCAAAGCAGTACCCCCAATCTGCCTTCCTTGGACACCCAAAATGTACAAATAAGCTACTCTCCAATACCCCCAAGTTGTTCCCCCAAACCATCTACAATCAGCCCTGAAACTGTTAACCTCCGAAGATCACTTCCAAATCACCCTCCCTCTACCCCCAATATGCACCCAAAACACCCTCCATGACCCTAAACCACTCTCCATGTACCGTCCTAACCATACTCTATTGATCCCCAAATGGCACTAAAGAGCCCTCAACACCACCCCAAACATTCTCAACTACCTTTGGAGTGGCCCCCACCTGCACGCCAGATCAATTCCAACAGTCACGTGCTCTAACGCCAAACCATGGTCCATGAACTCCCACCACCACCACCACCACCACCACCAAACCTTCCACTGACCAACCCCACTCCTGGCAAAACTCCCATGACCTCCCAACTACTCAAGGTGGATCCCCCAGCCGCACTTCAAACTACCCTCCAACACCCTCTCCACCTCCAAACCACATTCCACTGATCCAAACTCCAACCCCGAAGTTGAGGGACTCTCCAAAAGTCCTCAACAAACCTCCATAACCACTAACTTTCTGTAGTTACCCAACTGAACCTCCAAATCATACTCCAGTGACCCCAAATGTGTCCCTCAAGCCCTCCAATGACTCTTATCCACACCCTAATTCATTCTTCAGTGACTCTAATATATTACAAAGCATCCTCAAACAATCTTTTTTTTTGCAGTTATTACATTTTTCTTTATTGTGGTAAAATATCTACAACATAAAATTTACCGTTTTAACCATTTTTAAGGGTACAGTTCAGTGGCATTAAGTACATTCACATTGTTGTGACAATGATTTTTCTTAAAACAACTTAATTGAGGTATAATTTGCGTATCATAAATGTCACTCATTTTAAGCATGCAATTCAATTCAATTATTTTAGTAAGTTACCAAAGTGTGCAGCAATCACCACAATCCAGTTTTAGAGCATTTTCATTATCCCTATAAGATCCCTCATGCCCAAATACCTTTTTTTTGTTGTTGTTTTTGGTTTTGGTTTGTTTGTTTGTTTTTGTTGTTGTTGTTTCTGGCGGTACGCGGGCCTCTCACTGTTGTGGCCTCTCCCATTGCAGAGCATAGGCTCCAAACGCGCAGGCTCAGCGGCCATAGCTCACGGGCCCAGCCGCTCCGCGGCATGTGGGATGCTCCCGGACCGGGGCACGAACCTGCGTCCCCTGCATCGGCAGGCAGACTCTCAAACACTGCGCCACCAGGGAAGCCCCCAAATACCTTTTTTAAATTAATTAATTTGGTTGCATCGGGTCTTAGTTGCGGCACCAAATACATTTAATCTCTGTTCCCTTGGAGGGGTGGGATAGGGAGGGTGGGAGGGAGGGAGATGCAAGAGGGAAGACATATGGGAACATATGTATATGTATAACTGATTCACTTTGTTATAAAGCAGAAACTAACACACCATTGTAAAGCAATTATACCCCAATAAAGATGTTAAAAAAAGAAACAAAATATCTCTGTTCCCATTCCCACTCCCAGGCAACTGCTAGTCTACTTTCTGTCTCTATAGATTTGCCTTTTAAATCCAATATGTGGATTTTTGGTATTTGGCTTCTTTCACTTAGCATAATGTTTTTGAGGTTCAGTCATGTTGTAGCATGTATCAGCAGTTTGTTCCTTTTATTGCTGAGAATAGTATTCCAATGATCTTTCACTGCCCCCCAAATCACCTACTAATAGCTCCTCAACTATAACGCATAAAATCCCTCTGACATCCAGACCTCCAAACAGGCCGCTGAACTACATCCCAGACTGTACCCACCAACCTTCAACTATATCCCCAAACCACACTATTGATCCTCAAACTTCCTCACTAAACTACCCAACCAGGTCCTCACCTTCATCCCCAAACCTTCCAACTGACCCTACTTTACCCTCAAACTGCCCTCTAAATCCCAAGAATATCCCCAAAGTGCCCTTTCAGTGATACCCAACTCTAATCCCAAACTACTCTCCAATAATTACAAATCTCGCCCCCCCAATTTCCCTTCCGAGAGCCCCCAACTCTGCCTCTAAATACCCCTTAACTACCTTCCCTTGGTCCCACAGCTACAGCCTCAAACTATACCTCCAAACCACTCTTCAATGACGGCTATAGCTGTCTTAAATAACAGTTGGCCTCCATATCCAGTGGTCCCACATCCAGGGATACGGATGGCTAACTGTACTATGCTATTTTATATAAGGGACTTGCACATCCTTGGATTTTGGTATTCACACATGGGGGTGTCCTGGAACCAATCTCCCCATGGATTCTAAGGGACATGCAACTATAACCACAAAACATCTTCCAATTTTCTCCAATCGTACCACCCAAACCACCCTTCAAGAACCATACCTCCAAACCACACTCTGGTGACTCCCCCAACCCCACCTCAGTCTTCCCTTTGATGGCTCCAACTGTACCCAAACACTTTCAAATGCCCCAATTATACCCTCAAACTGCCCTCAATCACCTCCAAGCATACCCCTAAGTCCCTCCAACAACCCCAAATCTACCCCTAAGCCATCTATATTAGCTTCCTGTGGCTGCTGTGATGAATTACCACAAATTTGGTGGTTTAAAACATAAGAAAAATTTTAAACAACATAAGAAATTTATTCTCTCAGTTCTGGGGGCCAAAAGACCAAAATCAAGGTGTCAGCCAGGTCATGTTCCCTTCAGAGGCTCTAGGAGAGAATTTGCTTGTTGCCTCTTCCTCTTTTGGTGGCTATCAGCATTCTTTGGCTTGTGGCCACATCACTACAATCTCTGCTTGATTGTCACATTGCCTTCTTTTCTGTCAAATCTGCTTCCGCCTCCCTCTTACGAGGACACTATGGTTACGATTAGAGTCACCTGGATAATCCAAGATAATCTCCCCATCTCAAAATTCTTACCTTAATCACATCTACAAACTGCAAAGTCCCTTTTCTTTTTCTTTTCTTCTGTTTCTTCCATCTAAGTTACATTCAAAGGTTCCAGGAATCAGGATGTGCCTATCTTTGGTGGTGGCATCATTCAGCCTACAACAGTACACCATTTGGCCTCCAAAGATGCACATCCACTCTATGTGAAAAACACATGTACCTTATCCCAATACTCCCCAAATTTCAACCCATTACAGCATCAACTCAAGTTCAAAATCTGACTTTAATATCATCAGCTCAGAAGTTTCAAATCTCATCATCTAAATAATCTAAATCAGGTATGAGTGAGCCTCTGGGTATGATCCACCCTGAGGCAAAATTACTCTCCAGCTCTGGACTTGTGGAACTAGAAAACAAGTTATCTGTTCCCAAAACACAGTGGTGGGACAGGCATAGGATGAGAGTTATAGACATTCCTATTCCAAAAGGGAGAAAACGGAAGGAACAAAAGTGTCACTGGTCCCAGGAAATGGTGAAATCCAGCAGGGCAAGTTTCATTCAGTTTCAAGGCCTGGGAATAATAAATCCTCTGTGGCTTGATGCTCTACCTCTGGGCTCAAGGCTGTGTCCTAAGAGTCATTCTTTCTTTCCCTTGAAGGGTAGCACATGTTTGCTGCTGAGTAGTTTTAGCCTGTATCCTACCAGTAAAATTTTGGGAGTCCAAAATCCTTCCTTAATTTCATCCTATCTCTTTTTTTTTTCAAGCCAATCAGGCAGTGTTTCTGTCAGTATAACATTCTGAAAAATCTTTTGGATCTCCCATGGAAGGCACAAGGATTCACATCATTAGACAAGAGGGTCCTCCTCAAATTTTTCATGGATAATCCCATCTCTATTCCTGACTTCTACTGAGATGGTTGAGAGGATCCATGAGTCACACACAAAATCTCTTTAGTACTAGCAAAAGGCTGTCCAGCCACACCCTTGGCTTTCTCTCCAGAGCATACTTTCCTGACAGTGAATCTCCTAAATTTTATGTCTTTTACAATCTGGACAGCCTGAGAATTTTCCAAATTATTAAATCCTGGATCCATTTTGCTTAACAGTTCTTCCCTCAATTTATCTCTTTCCTTTCACATTTTACTATAAGCAGCAAGAAGAAACCAGGCAGTACCTCAACATTTTCGTTGGAAATCTCCTCAGCTAAATATTCAAGTCCATCACTTACAAGCTCTGCTTTCCGCACAACTGTAGGACACAATTCAGCTAAGTTTTCTGCCTTATATAATAAGGATTTTCTTTTCTCCAGTTTCCAATAACATGTTCCTCATTTCCTTGAGCCCTGTTAACAGCAGCACCTGTAACATTAATATTTCTACCAATATTCTGTTTATGATGATATACGTATTCTCTGAGACAATGTATGCTTTCTCTACTGTGCTCCTCATTTCCTTCTGAGCCTTCACCAGCAGTGCTTTTAACATTCATATTTTTCCTAGCAGTCTATTCAAGGCAATCTAGGCTTTTTCTATCATGTGCCTCAAAATTCTTCCAGCCTCTACCCACTATCCAATTCCAAAGCCACTTCAATTTTTTTAGGTATTTGTTGCAACACGTTATGGAATTAATTGTGTTCAACCCCCCCATTCATTTGTTGAAGCCCTAACCCCCCAAATGATTGTATTTGGAAATAGGGTTTTTAAGCAGATGATTAAGGTTGAATGGGGTCATAAGGGTGGAGCCCTTATCCAATAGGAATGGTGTCATTATGAGAAGAGGAAGAGACACCAGGAGTGCACATGCACAACGGAAAGACCACGTGAGGACACAGCAAATATCAGTCATCCGCAAGTCAGGAAGACGGCTCTCATCAGAAATCAACTCAGATGGCACCTTGATCTTGGACTTCTAGCCTCCAGAACTGTGAGAAAATAAATTTCTGTTGTTTAATACTACAGTCTGTGGTATTCTGTTATGACAGCCCAAGCAGACTAAGACACAGCAGCATCACATATCCAGGTACCAAAATCTATATTAGTTTCCTGTGGCTGCTGTAACTAATTACCACAAATTTGGTGGATTAAAAATATAAGAAATCTATGGGACTTCCCTGGCAGTCCAGTGGTTAAGACTCCACACTTTCAATGCAGGGGGAGTGCATTTGATCCCTGGCTGGGGAACTAAGATCCCACATGCTGCGTGGCACGGCCAAAAATTAAAAAAAAAAAAGAAAA
>NW_020175533.1:3027563-3028383 GCF_003031525.2 Neophocaena asiaeorientalis asiaeorientalis | reverse complement strand
AAATCTACTCTTTCATGGTTCTGGGGGCCAGAAGTCCAAAATCAATTCCACTGGGCAAAATCAAGGAGTCAGCAGGGCCATACTCTCCCTGGAGGCTCTAGGGGAGAACCTGTTGCCTCTTCCAGCTTCTGGTGGCTGCTGGCATTCCTTGGCTTGTGGCCATATCACTACAATCTCTGCTTCTGTGGTCACAATGCCTTCTCCTTTATGGTTTGTCAAATCTGTCTCTCTTCTTTCTTCTTATAAGGGCTTACAATTAGATATTACAATTAGATATTAGGTTCCATTCAGATAATCCAGGATAATCTCTCTATCTGAAAATCCTTAATTTAATCACATGTGCAAACCATTTTTTTTTTTTTTGACGTATAAGCTAACATTTACAGGTTCCAGGGATTAGGACATGGATATCTTTTGGGGGGGGGCATTAGGCTACCACACTATCCTGTGACAGTTAACAGTTCTATTAACAACGCCTTAAATTACAAAAGACCACACACTAACCTTCCATAGTCCCTCCAACTGCATCTCAAACCATCTTCCAATCCCCCGGAGAGTATTCCCAATTTACCCTCCAAAGGTGCCACCTGCACTCTTAAACTGTCCTCTGGGGCTTCCCTGCTGGCGCAGTGGTTGAGAGTCTGCCTGCCGATGCAGGGGACACGGGTTCGTGCCCCGGTCCGGGAAGATCCCACATGCTGTGGAGCGGCTGGGTCCGTGAGCCATCGCCGCTGAGCCTGCGCGTCCAGAGCCTGTGCTCCGCAACGGGAGAGGCCACAACAGTGAGAGGCCCGCCTACCGCAAAAAAAAAAAAAAAAAA
>NW_020175533.1:3027215-3027535 GCF_003031525.2 Neophocaena asiaeorientalis asiaeorientalis | reverse complement strand
GTCCTCTGACAGCCCCATTCCTCTTGAAGACGTGGTGGTCCTTTAGTGGTGTGCCAACTGTCCTGTAATAGACCCCAAACCACCCTCAGTCACCCCTCATATCTCTCTATAAACATCCCCAATTTCACCATCCAACTGCCCTCTCTTCTCCCTACATATCTCCCATTCACCCCGCTCCTCAGTTGCGTTGCAAAGAAACCCCAGCTTCCAGAGAGAGACAGAGACAGAGACAGAGAGCACGCAGCAATGAAGACCCAATGCAGCCAAAAATAAATAAATAAAATAAATAAATAAATGGAAAAAAAGATGGCAGCCTCGGG
>NW_020175533.1:3002340-3027067 GCF_003031525.2 Neophocaena asiaeorientalis asiaeorientalis | reverse complement strand
GTGACCTAGGGCAAGTGACTTAACTTTTCTGTACCTTGGTTTCCTAATCTGTAGGTTGGGAAAATAAATGGAACCCTCCTCAGAGGTCTGTTGTGAGGATTAAAATGAATGAATACAGATAAAATGCCAAGAATGACCGATAAATGTTGCTTATTGTTACTTTTCTTTATAGCTTTCACTTTTTGTATCCTGTTTAAGAAGGCCTACTTTTTTGCCAAAGACGGCCACCAGGGAAGCCCTGTTCTGATATTTTTTGTAGGTTCTTTTTTAATGGTTAGGTCTTTAGCCAATCTGGAATTAATTTTTCTGAATTGAGTAAATTAGGAATCTAATTTACTCCCCCCAAAAGACACTCATTTCTCCCCAAACTACTTTAGTAAATAGTTCATCTCTCTCCCAGTGACTTGAAATATCACTTTTGTCATTTATGAATTCCCACAATACCTAGGTGGATTTTTGGATTTTTTTTTCTGTATCATTGATCTAGTTTTCTATTCCTACTCCCATATCACGATGTTTCTTTTTATGGTTGTATTTCCCTGTGCTTACTTTATTTTATTTTATTTTATTATTTTTGGCTGCTCAGCACACGGGATCTTAATTCCCCGACCAGGGATCCACCCGCTCCCCCTGCAGTGGAAGCGCGGAGTCCTGACCACTGGACCTCCAGGGAAGTCCCACAATGTTTTAATAACTAGAGCTTTGTCAGATATTTTGAATCTGGTAAGATGACGCCCTCCTCTTTCTTTTTCTTTTATAAAATTAGATATTCTTGTGTATTTAAGGCACCGTAGGAATTTTAACATCAGGTCTACAAGTTTCATTTTGCAAATTTTATTGGTAATGTGTTGATTTTTTAAAGATTAATTTTGGGAAGAATTGTCTTTATTATGTGGGTAATGTTTGTGTGTGAGCATATGGGGATGTGCATGTTTACCAAGCCAACTTGGGAAATAAGGGTGCCAATACAGGAAGGTGCAAGGCAAATGGGCGCTCAGCGAAGTTCCCAGTGGTCCAACTGATGAGCATGATCTCGGGATGTTGGGAGGGATAAAGGGAAGGTTGTAGGTCTGGGTATTTTGTGAGCTGACTGTGCATCTGAACGTATGGGTGGGACCCTCTGCTGTGTGCAAGCCGGCTTGCATGTATCTAGCACACAGAGGAGCTCAATAAATGTTAAATCAGTGCTCAAATGAGTGAATCAGTTTTTGGAGAGATTATTGTATGTCAAACAACCTGCTAGCACTATTCAAAAATAACCTCCAATCCTCATAACAACCCTGTCAAACAGGTATTATGACCCCCATTTGACAGACCAGTAAAGCTGAGGCTCAGAGAGGGGAAGTCCCTTGCCCATATTCAAACCTTGGTCTTTATAATTCCAGAAGTCAACCACAGAAGGGGCCAGATCTAATTTCCATCCTTCCACTCATGCATCCATCTGCCAAGGATTCACTAAGCACCTACAGTGCAGCGCAACGACCTAGTACAACAACGGCTCTAAATGACATAGAGTAGGCGGACCGCTTCCAGGAAAACCAGCTGGGCGGCTGGACTGTAGGTACCAAAAGGGTGGGGTTTCTGGCGCGCACCTTCCGGGAATGTAGCTGCCTAGGCCTCAAGGCTATGGCTTTGGCTGAGGAGGCACCGCTAGATCAAAGTTGTAGCGCGGTTTAGAGAGTGGATACTATGAATATTGGCCTATAGGGGGCGCGTTTCCGAAGCTAGAAGCATGTCCTGGAGACCCTCCGCGCGCAGACTGGCCATCAGTACGCAGGCGCAGAAGACCCAAGGAGCGGTTTAATATCTTGCGGAGGGATAATTTGAGAGGAGGAGGCGTGGTTCAATCTAATTACCTCTCATTGATTTGCCTCTGTCTCTGAGGGCGTGGCCTCGGTGCCCCCTTCTCGGAATAAGGGCCTGCGGAATCTAGTTCTCTCTCGGCTTCGGAGGCGTAGCTTAGGGCGGGCCCTTGAGCCACCCCTCAACGATTGGCTGCCTCACCCAGAGGGCGTGGCCCAGCGAGCTGTCTATCCTCAGTGCGGTCACTTCCTGTGGAGTTTCCCCAGCCCAGGGAGGAGGGGGAAGAGGACGAGGGGGAGGAGGGCGGTCGTCCGGGGTTAGGTTGGGGGGGCGGTTTGGTCCGTTCTGGGCGGGGGATGACTCACAGCCCATCCCATCTCCCCGACGCCGCCCGCCCGCGCAGAGCTCGCTCCATGGCTTAGCGGAGGAGGCGGTGGCGAGCGGGGGAGGGGGACTCTTATTTTGTTAGGGGGACCGGGCCGAGGCCCGACCGGCCTGGCAGGGCTCGCCCGGGGCCGGGCGTCATGTCTCATGCGGCCGAGCCAGCTCGGGACGGCGTAGAGGCCAGCGCGGAGGGCCCTCGAGCCGTGTTCGTGCTGTTGGAGGAGCGCAGGCCGGCCGACTCGGCCCAGCTGCTCAGGTGCGGGACCGCCTGGGACCGGTAGTGCTAACTGGGATTCCCGGGGGCCTTATCTGGGGGCAGCGGGGGCCCAGGACTGTGATTGGAGGCCCCGGCCTAGTCTTGGAGGACGTATGAGCGCCTGACTTGGGGGGGCACCTAAGGAATCTGGCGGTGGCTTGCTTGGACTGAGGCTTAAAGGAGTCGTGGAAGTGCAGTAAGGGAGGCCTAGTTCAGATTTGGCGGGGGCCCTTGACTCGGTCTCGAGGGGCTGATTCTGTTGTGTCCAAAAACTAGTCTAGGGTAGCTGAACTTCAGGGACTGAGACTCTGACTAGAGGCTGAATTTGGGGTCTTTGAGTCAGATATGAGGGGAATGAATTTGAGGGGGCACTCTGTAGGTGAGGCACTGATTTTTAAGGGACTTTTTCCCTCAGAGAAGGCGTCCTGGGAGATAGAAGTGCTGTCTTGGGAGCTTGGTGACTCCCAGTGGCTGGTTGCTGGAGGCTGTGTTTGGGGATAAAATGACTCTGGAGGGATTTGGGGGTATCTCGGATATACTGCGTGGGACCAGCCTTGTGAGTGTGTGTGAGTGAACAAGAAAAGCAACATTCATCAAGACTTGATCAGAATAATCCCTTCGCCTGCCCACCCATCCAGCTGGGTAGTGGAAAAGCCCTCTTCCCACACCCCATAGGGGCTTGAATGGGAAACAGTCAGACAGACAGGCAATGGAGATGGTGCTACCTCTTAGCCCAGAGAAGGCCTCAGACCTTATTTGGGAACCCAGAGGAGGGTCTTGTTCTTGTTGCCACCTGCCCTAGCCTCTCAGCCAGCTCCCCTCACCCCCTACACACACACAGACACAGAGGTGTTTTTTTTTTTTTTATCTCACCTTCCCAGTCTGTCTCTCAGGCCCTGGAGGCAATCTTGAATCTGACCCTAGAGCTGGAATGAGCACCAATTGCACCATCCCTGCCTGGGTGGGTCCTCTCTGACCGCTTAGCCTCACTTCCATCAGTGGGCCTGGAAGCCCCAGCCTTCTCTGTCCATACCCTGCTCGTTCCAGTGCCCACCTCTTCCAACTTCTGTGCAATGGAAGTGTGAGCATGGGAGGGGGCTTCGCCTACTTTCTGCCTGGGATTGTGCTGAGCTCAGCGGCTCCCCAGCTTCCTCTTCCCGACTTCCTGGGGTGGTTTTAGGGCCCCGTCTGTGAGTGAGGAAAGGGAGGAAGACAGATTCTTGGGGAGGGGCAATTCAACGACAATCTCAGGATTCTAAATCTTTGACTAAATTCAAGGATGCATATCTATCTGCCTGCATGTTAATGTCCCCTACACACTAGGGTCTTGCAGCCAGCATGGAGGGTTGAGCAGGAGCCTTTCAATATATGAATTTACCATCTCCTGATGCCTTTATAGCAACCTAGATCATCACAGTAGTGGCGATAGTTGAAAGGGACTGGTGTACATGGCTTCTTAGTTTGTGTGTCAGTGGGTGTTGGTATTGGAGGTGTGTTTGTGTTTTGATCTATCGAAAAAACTGGAGAGTGCTGGGTAAGCTCCTCTGACCAAGAAAAGAATGTTCCTATAAAGCAGATCATCCACCCAAATTCTCCCTCTTGTCAATCCAGATTGTTGGACTGAGGGGAGCCTTTGTTATTTCCATCTTGTTTTTGGATGCGTGTTCACATCCCACAAACTCTGGCTGGGGCAGGGTTGGTGGCGGGGAGCTCTTTTGGGAAGTAGTGGATCCTTCAGTAAAGTGAATCAGCTACCCCAGTTCTCTTTGTGATGCATTCAGTTTGTGTTACAATGGACTGTTCTGCCGAGGG
Organism: Neophocaena asiaeorientalis asiaeorientalis; assembly: GCF_003031525.2. Classification (NCBI taxonomy): domain Eukaryota; kingdom Metazoa; phylum Chordata; class Mammalia; order Artiodactyla; family Phocoenidae; genus Neophocaena; species Neophocaena asiaeorientalis. The sequence continues at coordinate 3,022,812 of NW_020175533.1, read as the reverse complement.
AAGCCCCTACCGTGCAGTATGCCTGTGGACCTATGTGGTCTCACATTCAGCAGCCAGGAAAACAATGGGGGGTGTGGGGGCTGGGAGAACTCTGAATGCAAAGTCAGGAATCCCACAAAGTGAATTGTCATTCCTCAATTCTTCGTTTCTATTCTCCTGAAACCCAGGTTGTACACCCAGGTGATTGTTAGATCGAGGATCTGGGGTTCACGCTTATTATTTTTAATCTTAAGGAACTATGGGTAACACGGAGCAAAAGAGTGGAGAGGGGAGAAGACATGGGAATTCATGGTGGTGGTTTCAGCAAAGTGGCTGAATGTGAGGGATACACTCTATTCTCCTCTCTCCTGGTGTATGCTTCTCTTCTCTTCTTTTCTCTTCTGTCTCTGTCTCTTGTCTCTCTCAGGGGAATGACGTCTCCATACAATCACTGACCATCACCCTGCCTTCCCCCCACCCTCAGCCTGAACTCTTTGCTTCCGGAATCCGGGATTGTTGCTGACATCGAATTAGAAAACGTCCTTGATCCTGACAGCTTCTACGAGCTCAAAAGCCAGCCCCTATCGCTACGCTCAAGGTATGTCTCCTCTCTCTGACTCCCCTCCCAATTCCTCAGGCCCCTCCATCCCCTCTTGACGGGCAGAGGCCCTCAGTGCCAGCCCAACCCATTCTCTCATCAGCCTGAATTTTTCAGATAGTAAAATTAAGAGCCAGAAAGAGCATGTGGAAAGCAGGAGGCCAAGCTAGGATTCTAGTATCTCAGACAAAATCTCCCCTGCTTCCTCCCCCACCTGCACATCCATTCATAGATAAAAATTGCAGCGTGCCTGGAGTTCCCAGACACAGGGTGTGGCCTGCTCAGGCCCAGCCCCCAAGTAGGCGGAGCCGTTCCCATAACCCCTGGTCACCCTCCCCCCAACTCAACAAATTCACCCACTCCCAGCACTTGAAGAACCCCTGCTGGTCTCTTCTTTCCCCCAAGCTTGAAAGTCTAAATGTGCTGAGTCATGGGCCTGGGCTCTAAGAGAGGGGAGGGGACCTGGAAGAGGGGCAGGAAGGGAGGATTGTGAAATCTCTGAGATTTTCAAGACTGACTAGCTCCTGGGACCAGAGGCCCAGGCAGGGGAGGAAGAAGGGCCTGCGGTTGCCCATATAGCCTGATGCCCACCCCCAGGAGCTCAGGGAGCATCTCCAGCCCCAAATTGAGCTTAATGAGCCCTCTGTGTCCGTATCTACTCCCACAACCTCAATTCTGTTTCCTTCTGCTCTCCTGTAAATAGCTCGCAGAGCTGAACAATGGTATCTCCGCTTGATATATGAACAGGCCCAAATCCAGGCTTCACCATAAGGACTGCAGGCTAAAGTTCCCCCACCAGACTGTGACCCCTGAGGGTTGTGACCAGGTCTGGTTCCTTTATCTCCCCTCCACATTGTGGCTTCTGAAGGCAGAGAACAGGCCAGGTTCCTATGTCTGCTTCATCGCACTGTGACTCCTTAGGCTTGGGCCGAGACTTTTAGCTTACCTGTGGCCCCGTATTTCCCATTCCACAGCCTCCCAATATCACTGCAGGCCACCCCAGCCACCCCAGCTACACTCTCTGCATCACCTTCTGCAGGGGGCTCCAGGACCCCTGCCATGTCGTCGTCTTCTTCATCGCGGGTCTTGCTGCGGCAGCAGCTAATGCGGGCCCAGGCCCAGGAGCAGGAGAGGCGTGAGCGTCGGGAACAGGCTGCAGCCTCTCCCTTCCCTAGTCCTGCACCTGCCTCTCCTGCCATCTCTGTGGTCGGCGTCTCTGCTGGGGGCCACACATTGGGTCGTCCTCCCCCTGCTCAGGTGCCCAGGGAGGTGCTCAAGGTAAGGTGACATCCAGAGGCCCTGGGAGGGGCTCCTGGTGACTGAGGATTGGTCCTGGTGGCTTTGGGACGAGGTCCTAGGGGCTCTAAGGAAGGTCTCAGGTACTGTTAAAAGGGGGCTGTGCTAGTATCCCATTGTGTTTAGGGTTTCCAAGGCGTTCTTGTGGAGTTGTGAGGGGTTCTTGCGGGTCATAGGATGTCTTGGTGGATCATGGAGGCTCATGAGTGCCCTGAGTGGGCCCTGGAGTCTGTGAAGTGGCTTTGTAGGAAGCACTTCACATATGGTTATGCATTAGGAATTCTTTGGCCATTGGAGTGTCTTGGGAAGCCATGTATAGTTCCCATGTCTGTTAGGTGGGGTCACCAGTTTTGCGGGGGGCCTCTTGGGGACTGTGACAGGGTGCTCCAGAAACTGTGAAGGATTCTGCCACCCATGGGTAGATCTTGAGGGCTGTGAAGGATCTCTGAGAAAGGGAGTTTGGGTCCTAGGGGAGACTTTAATCAGTATTTGGGTGTGGGAGAGGGTTCTCAGATTCTGGGCCTGGTTTGCCATCTTGAGCCTAGGAACAGATGACTTCTGAGGGGCAAGCTGGGGCTCAGGGTCACCCCTCTGAGCCCTGTTCTGCCTTGTTCCCTCCCATCCTGTCTCCCCCACATTCCACAGGTACAGACCCATCTGGAGAACCCGACGCGCTATCACCTGCAGCAGGCGCGCCGGCAGCAGGTGAAGCAGTACCTGTCCACCACACTTGGGCCCAAGCTGGCGTCCCAGGCCCTCACCCCACCACCGGGGGCTGCTAGTGCCCAGCCACTTCCCGCCCCTGAGGCTGCCCATGCTACTGGCCCCACTGGCAGTGCTCCCAACAGCCCCATGGCACTGCTTACCATCGGGTCTAGCTCAGAGAAGGAGGTGAGTGGCTGCAGACGACCCTCCCATGCTCCCCCTGCTCCAGCTTCTTCTAAGGCTCTTCCATATTTCTTCTCCCAGATTGATGATGTCATCGATGAGATCATCAGCCTGGAGTCCAGTTACAACGATGAGATGCTCAGCTATCTGCCTGGAGGCACCACGGGGCTGCAGCTCCCCAGCACGGTGAGGCCCTGAGATGGGAGGTTGGTCTAAAAATTAGTGCATCTGTCTATCACTGAGGGATATCTTATATACACCCGGGCAGGCTAGCTGTGTACATAAGAGACTGTCACCTTGGATTGTACTGAGATAGAGATAGAGGCTGTATGTTGAGAATGGGGCACACCAGTGCCCTGGGGCCATGTTGCACTGCATGGAGAGGCGAACCTTGTAGATTTTGATATCTACACGGTGGGGACTTCATGGAGCTATTAGGGCATACCGAAGCACTGAAGCTTCACTGTGGGAGGGACCAAGAGGTGGGACTCTTGTAGCATTTTGTTTGTTTGTTTGTTTGGAGTATAAGACAGGTTTCTTTTTATTAAGTTTTCCTAAACTTGTCTCACGTTTACTGAATGTTTTTCTTTGTGTAAGAACGTAACCTGGAGCTTTAAAAACCAATTTGGACAATGCAACCTGGATAAATGCTTGTCTGCACACAAGTCATCGATTACCATTCTCTGGCCTGGCCGCCATGTAAATCCAATTGGTCTTAAAGCCTATCTAAACAGAGAGCAAGCAGACCACATCATCTTATTTCTAGTTTAAACTTTAAACCTCAAATTCACCCCTATCCCAAGACCCACACCCTCCCCCACACACAAAAGAACTTTTTAGAAGAAATGGCCATTAAGAACTGAGTCAGTTGCATAAGAATTGGCTTAATCCTGCAGCCAGCACTCCAAAGTAGCTCTTGGCTTCACAGCAGACCAGCTGGAACTCTTGAAGCAGGACAGGTAGAGAATGGATAGAGGATGCTCTAAGAACAGGGCCAAGTCCTGGTGCTGCGAGGCTTCCACACATGCTTACACTCCAACATAAATACACTTCCACCTTCCTCCCCTAAGTGATGTTTCTCTATAGCACTTTCGAGCTTGTAACTCTCTAAATTTTTTAGTGCAGAGATGGACAGAAACTTATTCTAAACATGCAAGGTATAATCTTAATTCTAACAACATAGGCCAAAATTAACAGAGAAGCTCTCTGTTATACAGATTATCTTGTAGCGTTTTGAATGTACCAGGACATTCAGGTCATGAAGACACACGCAGACCATGAAGTGATTGGAACATAATATGCCAAAGGTGTCCAGATTTGATGTGGTTGGACCTTGAAGTGACTAGAACATACCACATCTCTTAAAGTGAACTGTGCCGAGAGGCTGGGTCCTTGTAAAGACTTGATAAAACTTTCTAGAGCAGGAGATGCACCAATGAATTTTAACATTCTGGTTCTGAACATTCCAAGAGTCTCATAACTCGTTTTGGGACATACCAAGTGCCTATAGCTTTACTTCTTTCCAACTTATCAAGAGGATAGAAGCACATGTAAAAATGGTACCAATTTATCAGGATTTTTCATTGATTTGGGCACAGCTAGAGATTGGATGGATCCAGCAGTCTAGTGGGGGTTTCAGGAGATGAAAACTCATCAAGAGGTGGGACTGATTACTTATGGATTAGTTCATTGCCCTAGGGTGTATCCAGGAGAGTGTGAAAGAGAAAAAAAAAACTAGGCTGACATAAAAACAGTGCTTGTTGAGTAGTTGGACGAGAAATCCTGAGAGATCGGAATGTGCAAGAGGGTGCCAGATCAGAACTTCGGTGCATGGCAGCCGGAGACTATATGCAACGCAGTCACAGCAAAAGACTGGAGATTGGGCTGGAGCTCTCCGAAAGGCCAGATTTTGGGTGGAATGTTGCCATGACAATTTACCAAGGTCTGAGAAGACTGGGTTGGAGTGTTCCAAGAATGCTGAGTTGGAATGTAGCTCTAGGAGGGGCTGAAATGTTGCATTGGAGCTGACAAAGACCTGAGAAGGGTGGTTTTCTGGTACTTCTCAGAGCCAGTGCCGGGGTTTGGGAGAGGGGCTTCAGAAGTCACTGGGGGATTCGAGGGGCTGTGGGGACACGATGAGCAGGCCAGGCAGGCTCTAGTCCCCCAGCAAAGCAGGGTAGGTCCCCTTGACCCTGTCTTCCCTGTTGAGTGGCTGTGTGAAATTCCCTTGAAGGAGAAGGAAGGGTTTCCATGCTGGGCCAGCCAATCCTTGCATGAGGGGGCCCATCTTTGGGGTGTGTGGAGGGTCAGGAACCTGGTCGAAGAAGGGGCCAAGCCTGGGGTCTGTTTCCAACCATCATTTTTCTGCTCTCCCTGCCTGCAGCTGCCTGTGTCAGGGAATCTGCTTGATGTGTACAGTAGTCAGGGCGTGGCCACGCCAGCCATCACTGTCAGCAACTCCTGTCCAGCTGAGCTGCCGAATATCAAACGGGAGATCTCTGGTAAGGGCTAGGGTCTTGGCCCCATGCAATTATCATATACCCCAGGGTGAGCCCCATATCTACCAGGTCTGGGGGTCAGGCCTGATTCTAAGGGAAGAGGGTTTAAACAGACAGAAATGGGGGCTGTTTGCCATCTTTGTCCATATGGCCCGTGGTCCTGCTTTCACTCCACTCCCTCTCCTCTTGGGTTTAACAAGTGGCCTGTCACCATGGCTTCTTTAAAAACTGTAAAAATGGTGGCACTTCCCTTGCCTGCGCCCACCAAAGCCTACCCCAGTGGCTGCACATGCTGCCCACCGTCGTCTGTCATCTTTCCCAGGCCCAGAGGCCCTGACCACCTCCTGCACTCTCTTCCAGAGACAGAGGCCAAGGCCCTTTTGAAGGAACGGCAGAAGAAAGACAATCACAACCTGAGTGAGTGAGAGCGCGTGCTCCTGCCCACGTGCTGTGCAGCCCAGCCTCACTCTGCGCCCGGCCTTCCTTGGGGGCCTCTCCCTGCAGCAGCCTCCCAATTCCCCAGTTTCTCCTCTTCGCTTCTCAGCCTATTGACGACCCTTTCCCACTTTCTCTTTCTCTCCCCCGCCTTCAAAGTTGAACGTCGCAGGCGATTCAACATTAACGACAGGATCAAGGAGTTGGGCACCCTCATCCCCAAGTCCAGTGACCCGTGAGTCTGGGCCAGGAGCCCCAGGCCGGTGGAAGGTGGGGTGGGGGCCCCACTCCCTGAAAGTCATTCCCGGGTGGGCCCGCCCTAAGTGGGAACCACCCAGGCAGTCCTGCTCCTTTGCCCCTTTCTCACCCAGCTTTCCTCACCCTGAGCAGGGTGGCAGCCCCTCACCGTGTTCCCATCTAAAATGTTAGGTGCATGACATTATGGTCCATGACATTATGGTCCACGTCATCTGCCCCCCTGTACGACATAGACAGTTTTCCGCTTATTTAGTACCTCCTTTATTTACTCAAAAAATGTATTGAGCTGCTTCTGCTTTGTGCCAGGTACCATGCTAGGCCCTGAGGATACCAGAGGGAACAAAATGCACAAAAATCCCTGACCTCATGGAACTGATGTTTTAGTGGGGGCAGACAGACAGCAAAGAAGATAAATATGTAAACTCCGGTGGTTATGATGAGTGTTGTGGAGAGGAATCAAGAACGGAGGGAAGATGGGATATTGGGGAGGGTCACAGTTTGGGGTGAGGAGGGTGGGGACAGGGCAGGCCTCAACTGATGAGGAGATACTTGAATAAAGAGCCTAAAGAGGTGAGGCAGGAACCATCTGGGTGTCTGAGAGAAGAGTGTTCAAGGTGGAGGGCAGAGCTGGGATGGAGGCCCTGAGGTGGGAATGATTTTCCATGTTCTAGGAGCATTGAGAAGCCAGTGTGGCTGCAGTGAGATGAATCAGATGGGCATGGGTAAGAGGAGCAGTATGGGATCAGGTCAGAGAGGGCTTTCTGGGTTCGGGGTGTGATGGGGCATCACTGGAAGGTTCCAGGCAGGTGGTTTTCATCCGAGCATTCCGTACCCTTGATGTCCCTCTGCCTCAAGTTGTAGGCATGTGGCGGGGTGCTCCATCTACCTGGTGCAATCGCCCCCTTCAGCTCCTGAGAGACTCCATGTGCAGCATTCCCTTCTTTCCTCCCCCTTGGGCCCCACAGGGAGATGCGCTGGAACAAGGGCACCATCCTGAAAGCCTCTGTGGATTACATCCGCAAGTTGCAGAAGGAGCAACAGCGCTCCAAAGACCTGGAGAGCCGGCAGCGATCCCTGGAGCAAGCCAACCGCAGCCTGCAGCTCCGAATTCAGGTCTGGAAGGAGAAGGCGGTGGCAGGGGTGAGGGGGGCTTCCTGGAGGCAGAGGCAGAGGGAGAACAGGCTAGGATTTCTCCTTCTGGCATATTTGGGGGATCCCCAGGCTTCCTGACTCACACGATGATGGTGATGTTAAGTAGTAATCATAACGTTAGCAAGAATAATAATGAATATTGGTTAACGGACACAGTGTTTTATCTTGTGCCATGCACTATGACAAGAGCCTTATCTCCGTTTACTAAGTTAATCCTCACAACAGTCCTGTGAGACAGGGACCATTATTATACCCACTTTCTAGGTTGGGACTCTGAGGCTCAGAGACGGTAAGCAACTTGCCTGAAGTTACGCAACTAGTGAATGGCAGAGGCTGAATTCGAACCCAGGCAGCCTACCCTTTTAACTGTTATATCCTCTGCCTCTGAGGGACTCTGAACTCCATCTTATCCCACCCCCACCACCCACCCCCCTACGTTTTGCAGGAGCTAGAACTGCAGGCCCAGATCCATGGTCTGCCAGTGCCTCCCACCCCAGGGCTGCTCTCACTGGCCACAACTTCAGCCTCTGACAGTCTCAAGCCAGAGCAGCTGGATGTTGAAGAGGAGGGCAGGCCAGGCACAGCAACATTTCATGCAGCGGGGGGACCTGCCCAGAGTACTCCCCATCAGCAGCCCCCAGCGCCACCCTCAGATGCCCTTCTGGACCTGCACTTTCCCAGCGACCACCTGGGGGATCTGGGGGACCCCTTCCACCTGGGGCTGGAGGACATTCTGATGGAGGAGGAGGAGGGGGTGGTGGGGGGACTGTCAGGGGGCGCCCTGTCCCCACTGCGGGCTGCCTCCGATCCCCTGCTTTCTTCAGTATCCCCTGCAGTCTCCAAGGCCAGCAGTCGCCGCAGCAGCTTCAGCATGGAGGAGGAGTCCTGATCAGGCCTCACCCCTCCCCTGGGACTTCCCCACCCAGGAAAGGAGGACATGTCAGGATGAGGCCCCGCCTTTTCCCCCACCTTTTCATGAGATTGCCCTGCCCAGGTGTACTGGGGGAAGAGGAGACTGATGAGGCCCCACCCCTATAACCAGGCAAGGAGGAGGAATCAGATGAGGCCCCACCCCTTCCCCACAGGACAGGCCAATGCAGGTATTTCAGACATGGAGAAGGTAGGGGCATCAGGGCCTGTCTCTTGCAGAACGCAGCCTCACCCCTGCTCCGTGGGACCCGCCCTTGCCCAGGTGAGGGAAGGAGACGGGATGAGGTAAGCCCCTGGCCCCTAGGGACTGTCCTAGCCATGTTTCCTGGGATAAAGAGTGTCAGGATACTGCTCCATTCCCTCTCTTGGAACCAACAGTCTAGTCTATCCTGGCAAGGAAGAGGAGTCAAAATGGAGGTCCCACCCTGGGGGTTTAAGCGCTACCCCTTCCCCATGAACCCTGCCCTGCGCAGGCAAGGAACAGAAGTGAGGATGAGAGCCAACCCCTTTACCTGGGAACTCAGTCCTGGCCTTCTAGCAATGGAGGAGTCAGGCCCCGCCCTTTCCCTGTAGGAACAGCCCGGCGCAGGTATTTCAGTGGAGGAGTCAGTAAGATCAGGCAACTCTGTGGAGATCACAGCCCTCGTCTCTTAGCAACATCCCATCCAATCATTCCACACTGCAGGGAGGAGTGGTACTTAAGCTCCCCCGCCTTAACCTGGGACCATTGTGACTTAACCTAGGAGAGCTCTTAGCCGACCTGGCCCTTGAAGAAGGGGGCAGATCTTGAAATCTTGTGGGTTGACATTCCAGACCTAGATCAGGAGTGAGTGAGAGTTAGACCCCCACACTTGGGCAGAGTTATACCTCCTTCCTTGAAGGGTAGATTGGGGAGGTGATGGAGATAAGGGGGTACTGGGTCCATGTTCCCAGAGCCAGCACCCCAGTACTCTTTTTCAACATGTAGAGGAACAAGATAAAGGAAGGGGCCTTTCCAGGGAGTTCCCCAGCCCAGGAACAAGTAGAAGCCTGTCTCACCAAGGCAGAGGCTTAGGGGGAGGATTGCAAAAACATATATACACCCTCTTTATCAGATTTTTTTACTGACCCCCTACTCAGAAGCTAGGTCACCCCCAACCTCTGGCCTCCACCTTGTTCTCCATTTGGAGAAATCTTCCCCATTTCAGAGTTATCAAGAGACACTCCCTGCCCATCCCCATCCCTCCTACCCCATACACCCAAGGTTGTCAGCTTTGGATTGTTGGGGCCGAGCCCCGAGGAGGGTGTACTAAGGGGTCTGTAGGTTTGTGATTAAGATAATAAATGCTAGGCGTGTTTGATGCGCTTTTAACTTTGGCAAAGAGTCTCCTGTCCTTGCTTTTTGTCTGTGCAATGAGCATGGCTCATGAGGTTCTTGGAAGAAACAGATTTGAGTGGGATGGGTACAAGGATTTAGATAGAGGGGCTGGAGGAAACAGTGTACAAACAAAAGCAATCAGTCCTTGACTATCTGCTAGGCAGCCTCCTAACTGTTTTACCCAATTTATTATTCTAAGGAATATTCATCAAGAAAGTACTGATTCTTACTCCTATTTCACGTTTGAAGAAACACGAATAGAGCAGGGTTTAAGTAACTATCTGACGATATACAGCTGGTAAATGGATGAAGCGCTAAATGGTAAAGTTAGGTAAGTGAGGGCTCCAGTTTGAACAATGTCATTGAGGACAGACGGGCCAATGAAGATTTTCGTGCAAGTTCACTTTTTTTTTTTTTTTTTCGGTACGCGGGCCTCTCACTGTTGTGGCCTCTCCCGTTGCGGAGCACAGGCTCCAGACGCGCAGGCTCAACGGCCATGGCTCACGGGCCTAGCCGCTCCGCGGCATGTGGGATCTTCCTGGACCGGGGCACGAACCCGTGTCCCCTGCATCCGCAGGCGGACTCTCAACCACTGCGCCACCAGGGAAGCCCGCAAGTTCACTTTTGAAGCTGATAAGGAAGTATATGAGGATATCTCCTGGCAGACAGTAGAGTTATTCCAGATGGTGGAAATGGCAAAGACAAAAACCGTAAAGGTAGAGGAACAAGCAAACAACTCGGTTTTGGAACAGGTGTTGACATTTGTGGGGAATTTAAATGGAAGTGAACAGACACAAGTATCTTAGGCTGGGGAAAAAATATTCCTGGAATTTCTCAACTGAACTGACTCCCAGGACAGGTATCAGGCCTGGTCCTGTGTCACCCCCATCAGGCTGTGACCACCACACTTGCTGCCTGCCCCTTTCTAGCCTAACATACTGTGAGCCCTAGGGCCTGGTTGCTGAACCTCTACCACCAGACTGGTGGCTCCCTGATAGCTTTATTTTTTTTCTCCTCAAATTGGATATATTCTCTTGATTTTACAAAGATAATATGTAATACCCAGAAGTGTTTTTTTTTAACTTTGTATTCTGAAATAATTTTAGATTTACAGAAGTGTGGCAAAGACAGTAGAGAGTTCTCATACCTGTTATCCAGCTCCCCCTAATGTTAACAGCTTGAATAACCATGGCACATTTATTAAGGCTAAGAAAATCACATCGGCACAGTACTAGGAACTCCAGACTTTATTTGGATTTCACTGGTGTTTCCATGAATGTCTTTTTTCTGTTCTAGGATCCAAATAAGGATACTCTGCTTGTTATCTCTTTCTGTGTAACGAATTACCACAATCTTAGTGGCTAAAAAATCATGCATTCATTATCTCCCAATTTTTGCAGGTCAGGCAGCCAGGCTGGCTTAGCTGGCTCCTCTACTCCAGTGGCTCTCAAGAAGGTACAATCAGGGGAGGTGTGGACAGGACTGAGGACTCATCTGAAAGCCAGACTGGGGAAGAATCTGCTCCATACTTGCACTCACATGCAACTGTTTGGGGCAGTTCTCAGTTCTCTGCAGCCTGTTAAACAGAGGGCCTCAGTTCCTTGCTGGCTGTCAGCTGGAGGTGCACTCAGTCATTACCATGTGTGCCTTTCCTTCCATGAGGCAGCTCACAGCATATGTACTTTGCTTCATCAAAGTCAGCAATAGAAGAGTCTGCTAGCAAAACAGAAGTTACTATCTCTTGTAATCTAATCATGGAAGTGACATACCCTCACCATTGAGGCATTCTGTTGGTTATAAGCAAGTTACTCACGGGAGAGGATTACACAAGATCATGAATAGCAGTAGGACCACTGGGGGGGACATCTTAGAAGCTCCCTCCCACATTGGGTTGAGCTGTCATCTTCTTGGTCTCCTCGGACAGTTTCTGTCTGCCCATTGAGAAGGCCTAGACATTGTGCTATTCCAGAAGCAACAAGCACATCTAGTACCTACATCTTGGTTTCTAAATGCCATTCTCCAATGAAAGGAACCAGGGCTCCTTGGAGAAATGGCTGATTTTAAGGCCGGGGAAGGGAAACACATGATGAGCCTGGAGCACTGTGTGGTACCAGAAAGTAAGGAAGAATCTAAACAAAAAAAGATGGGAGTGTGTCATAAAGATGCAGGAGCCAACCTGAAAGAACTCCTAATAACCAAATATGGAGCAATTTGAGCAACAAAAAAATGATAGTGCTGTATTGTAGTCCAAAAACTAAATATCCATGATTCCATGCTTATATATATCAGTGATATAATTGGGTAAGTAAATAAATGCTGGAGATGGGACAACTCTTGCTTGCATTAGAATTCCAAATAATAAATATAGAAGGAATGAGATAAATAGAAAATTACCATTAGAATACCACAGTAATACTGGGGAGTGGATCCACAGCTAAACGCTAAATGTTAAAATTAGTGAGCAGAAGAGATAAACCCACGCACATATGATCACCTTATTTTTGATAAAGGGGGTGTGGATATATGTATGTATGTATATATATATATATATATATGTGTATATATATATATATATATATATGATTCACTTTGCTGTAAAGCAGAAACTAACACACCATTGTAAAGCAATTATACTCCAATAAAAATGTTAAAATAAAAATAAAGTTAGTGGGCAAAACTTTAAGGTGAGCACACAGTAAGCCTAGACTGTACTTTCTTTCTGCCTGGGTCAGTTTCAGGAGCCCCTTGGAGGGAAGTGGAGCCTAGGAAGAGAATAGCAATATAACTGAGCCGGGTGGGAGAGATCAGATTTCGGGACTTCGGTTTAGCAGGCATGGTATTGGAGAAAAAAGAGCTTTGTAGAGGCAGACTTCCAGAAGTCACCAAAGGCATTGCTTTAGGTCTTTGGCCAAATTCTAGGCTGTGCAGCCTTAGAATGAGACACTGCGAGGCCAAGCAGAGATCAGTCCTGGGCTAATGTGAACCGAATCGATGCTTGCACAATTCTGGGAGACACGGGGATTTTGACCAGCCTGAGTGCAGAATCTTCACCCAATACCCCACTGAGAAACAGACATTCCAGAAAGACCATGCCTTAAGAGCAGGCTACTTCAGCCCTAGAGTAAGGGTTACTGTAGATCTTCTCCAAAATATCCTAAAAACATGCTTCAAATGGATCAAGCTGAATTGTAACATAAAATGTGTATAGCTATAGCATACATAACCATAACACAAAGGACAGGATTTGGGAAATGAAACTATACTTTTGCAAGGTTTTTCCATCTCATATGAGATGGTAAAATATTAACTTTGAGTCAACTGGGATAAATTAAGGATGCATTTTGTAATCACCAGGGCAACTGCTAAAGAAAATAATGAAAACAGGTACAGATGAAAAGCCAATAGAAGAATCACAATGGAATATTAAAATATATTTGGTTAACTCAAAAGAAGATGGGAAAGGAGGAACAGAGGATCAGAAACCAGAAGGAACAAATAGAAAACATATTATAACCAGATAGAGCTTAATCTGACCATATCAATAAGTCCATAATATGTAAATGGACTAAAAGCTCCCATTAAAGGCAAGGATTTTTAAAAATTAATTAATTTATTTATTTTTGGCTGTGCTGTACAGCTTGTGGGATCTTAGTTCCCCAACCGAGGATTGAACCCGTGCCCTCAGCAGTGAAAGCACAGAGTCCTAACCACTGGACTGCCAGGGAATTCCCTAAAGGCAAGAATTTTAAGGCCAGAAAAATAAAAAGCAGGACTTAACCAGAGCTAGGATTAGGGACAAGCAGGTGAGGCACTTGTCTTGAGTGCCAAATGTAAAGGGGTGCTTCCCTGGTGGCACAGTGGTTAAGAACCTGCCTGCCAATGCAGGGGACATGGGTTCGAGCCCTGGTCCAGGGAGATCCCACACGCCGCGGAGCAACTAAGCCCTTGCTACACAACTACTGAAGCCCACGTGCCTACAGCCCGTGCTCTGCAGCAAGAGAAGCCACCACAGTGAGAAGCCCGCGGACTGCAACAAAGACCCAAAACAGCCAAAAATGAAATAAATAAATTTATTTTAAAAAGAAAAGAAATAAAATGTATGGCCAGCAATAGCACAAATATTGGGAAGGGAGAAATGGAAATACACTGTTACAAGTTTCTTATACTATACATGAAATAGTACACTATCATTGGACAGCATATTGTAAAAAAAAAAGTTAAAGATGAATAAATAATGAGTTAAAATAAGTTAAACCCTAAAACTATTACTAAAGTAAGACAAAGAGTTACAACTAATAAATCAACATAGGAGCTAAAATGGTATTATAGAAAACACTCAATAAATACATGAGAAGGCCAAAAAAGAGGAAACAAAGAACAGATAGGACAAATAGAAAGCAAATAGTAAGATGGTAGATTTAAACCCAACTATGTCAATAATCTAATAACAGAGATTCAAAATAAATGAAGGAGAAACTGATAGGATTGCAAGAAGTAGACAAATCCATGAATCAAGTCAGAGATTTCAGCACTCCTCTCTCAATAAATGGTAGAACAATCAGTCAGAAAATCAGTAACGATGTAGGAGACTGAATCAGAACCAATTTGACCTGACTGATATTTATAGACGATTCCATCAACAAATGCAGAATACACATTCTTTTCAGGTGTACATAGAATATTTACCAAGATAGACCATATTCTGAGCCATAAAGCAAGTTTTAAGAAATTTAAAAGGATTCAAGTCATACTGTGTTCTCTGACCACAATGGATTTTAATTAGAAAGTAATAAGAAAAGTAGATCTACAAAGTCCCCAAATATTTGCAAACTAAATAATACATTTCTAAATAACCCATGGGTCAAAGAGGAAATCAAAAGGGAAATTATAAAGAGAATTTTAAGAAGAAATTATAAAATGATCTGAAAAAAATGAAAACATATCGGAATTTATGTGATGCAGCTAAAGCAATACTTAAAGGAAAATTTATAGTACCAAAATGCTTATACTAAACAAGAAAGCTCTAAAATCAAATACCCCAACTTCCACCTTAAGGAAAAAGAAAAATAAGAGAAAAATAAGCAAAAGAAACAAAATAATAAGGATGAGAGTGGAAATCAATGACATAGAAGACAGAAAAACAATAAAGAAAACTAATGAAACCAATATTACTGAGAAGATCGGTAAAATTGATAAACTTCTAGCCAGATTGATCAGGATAGAAAGGGAGAAGATACAAATGATCAGTATCAGGAGTGAGAAATGTGACACCATCACAGGTTCTACATATATTAAAAGGATAATAGGGAATACTTGTACACCAACATTCATAGCATTATTCACAATAGCTGAAAGGTGGAAACAACCCAAGTGTCCATCAACAGATGAATGAATAAATAAAATATGTTATATACATATAATGGATTATTATTCAGCCATAAAAATGAATGAAATTCTGATACATGCTGCAACATGGGTGAACCTTGAGGACACTCTGCTAAGCAAAATTAGCCAGAAATAAAAGAACATATACTGTATGATTCCATTTTTATGAAGTCTCTAGAATAGGCAAATTCCCAGAGACAGAAAGTAGAATAGAGGTTACTAGGGGTTGGGGGTTGGGGGAGAATGGGAAGTTCATGCTTAATAGGTACAGAGTTTCTGTTTGGGATGATGAAAAACTTCTAGAAATACACAATGGTGATGGTTACATAACACTGTGAATGTATTCGGTGCTACTGAATTGAACACTTAAAAATGGTTAAAATGGTAAATTCTGTTAGGCATATTTTACCACAATTTTAAAAAGAGAATAATAGAATATTATGAGCATATTTATGACAATAATTCTGGCAACAAATTTCATGAAAGACACAAAATACCAATGCCTACTCAGGAAGAAACAGAAAACTTGAATAACCTTGTATCTATTAAAGAAATTGAATCTGTAATAAAACATCTTCCCACAAGGAAAAGTCCAGGCCCAGATGGCTTCCTTGGGGAATTCTACCAAATACTTGAGGAAGAAATAATATCAGTTCTACACAAACTCTCCCAGAAGATTTAAGAGGAGGGGATACTTCCCAACTCATTCTATGATACTAGCATTACACTGATACTAAACCAAAGAACATTGTATAAGAAAACCATATGGAAGCATTCTTCACAAACAGAGGTGCAAAAGTTTTAATCATTTTGGTAGATCTAATCCAATTGTATATACAAAAGATAATACATCAAAACAAAGTTGAATTTACCCCATGCAAGAAAAAACATGTGATTATCTCAAAGATGCAGAAAAAGTATTTGACAAAATCCACCATCCATTCCTGGCTTAAAAAAAAAAAAAAAAGAAAGAAAGAAACAACAAAAAAGAAACTCTCAGAAAACTAGAAGTAAAAGGTAATATCTCCTCAACATAATGAAGAGCATTTATGAAAAAACTTACAATAACATCAAACTTAATGGTGAAAGACTGAATGCCTTTCCCCCTAAGATCAGGAAAAAAGCAAGGATGTCTACTCTCAGCCCTTCAGTTCAACGTTGTACTAGAGGTTCTATCCAGTGCAATAAGGCAAGAAAGAAATAAAAGGCATGAAGATTGGCAAGAAAGAAATGAAGCTGTCTTTATTCGGAGATGACATGATCATCTGTGTAGAAAATCGTATGAAGTCTACAAAAAAGCTACTAGAGCTAATAAGTGACTTTAGCAAGACTGCAGGATACAAGATCAATATACTACATTTAACTGTATTTCTAGATACTAGCAATGACCCATAGAAAATTGAAATTTTAAAATACCATTCATAATAGTGTCAAAAATATGAAAGTACACGCCCAAGACCTGTATGCACAGTACAGGTCTCAGCAGTACAAAACTTTGCTGAGAGAAGTTAAAGATCTAAATAAATGGAGAGATACACATGTTCCCAGATCAAAAGACTCAATATTATTAAGACATCAGTTCTCCCAAGATTGATATATAGATTCAATACAATCCCAGCAAGGTTTTTTTCCTTTTTTCTCCCTTCCTTTCTTTCTCTCTCTCCCTCTTCCTTCCTTCCTTTCCTTCCTTCTTTCCTTCCTTCCTTCCTTCCTTTCTTTCCTTCTTTCTTTTCTCTCTCTCTCTTCCTTCCTTCCTTCTTTCCTTCCTCCCTCCATCCCTTCTTTCCTTCCTTCCTTCCTTCCTTTCTTTCTTTCTAGACTTGACAAGTAGATTCTAAAATTCATATGGAAATGTAAAGGACCAAAACAACTTTGAAAACCAAGAACAAATTTGGAGGACTTGCACTTCCTGACGTCAAGACTTACTGTAAAGCTATAATAATTAGGATATTGTGGCATTGGTATCACGACAGCCAAATGGGGGGGAGGAATTGGATGAAGGTGGTCAAAAGGCACAAGCTTTCAGTTATAAGATAAATAAGTACTAAGATAAATAAGTACTAGGGATGTAACGTACAACATGATGACCATAGTTAACACTGCTGTATGATATACTTGAAAATTGTTAAGAGAGTAGATTCTTTTTTTTAATTTTATTTATTTATTTTTGGCTGCATTGTGTCCTCATTGCTGCGCAGGGACTTTCTCTAGTTGCGGCGAGCAGGGGCTACTCTTCGTTGCGGTGTGCGGGCTTCTCATTGCGGTGGCTTCTCTTGTTGCGGAGCACGGGCTCTAGGCACATGGGCTTCAGGAGTTGTAGAACGTGGGCTCAGTAGTTGTGGCTCGCGGGCTCTAGAGCTCAGGTTCAGTAGTTGTGGTGCCCGGGCTTAGTTGCTCCGCGGCATGTGGGATCTTCCTGGACCAGGGCTCGAACGCGTGTCCCCTGCATTGGCAGGCAGATTCTTAACCACTGCGCCCCCAGGGAAGTCCCAAAGAGAGTAGATTTTAAGTGTTCTCATCACAGGGAAAAAAATCATTTCTTTTGTATCTATATGAGATGTGGGTGTTAACTAAACTCCCTGTGGTAATCATTCCATGATGTATGTAAGTCAAATCACTAAGCTGCATACCTTAAACTTATACAGTGTTGTATGTCAATTATATCTCAATAAAACTGGGGGCGGGGCTTCCCTGGTGGCACAGTGGTAAAGAGTCTGCCTCCTGCCGATGCAGGGGACGCAGGTTCGTGCCCCGGTCCGGGAAGATCCCACATGCCGCTTGTAAAGCAATTATACTCCAATAAAGATGTTAAAAAATAAAATAATAATAATAAAAAATCCCATAGATCTTTACAGCACACACACACACAAATGCATCTTAATGTATGAAAAACTTTAAAAATCAACCAGGAGGTCAGGGAATCCCAGTATGGAATGGAGGCTGTGACAATATAATCTAACTTTATTATAAACATATGACATAATGTTGCTGAAGAGCATGGGGAGAAGGTATGCTGATCTAAGTAACCTTGGAAAATGGTATTTTGACTGGAAACTCCAAGGCTAAAGACAAAGGGAACCATAGAAAAGCACTTAACTCCACTTTGGTAAAGTTGTTTCCCACAGGAGTACAGGTTAACAATTCTGATATTGCTATACATATACACTGGGATCAAACAGTTAAGTAAATGGGTGGTGGATGGCTGGAGCTGGGCTTCTCACTGTTGGAATGGAAGGCTACAGATGAGCAAGAAGGGGAGGCTAGAATGTACTACGTGGTACTGGAATATCAGTATGAATTTGTGTTTATCTTAAAATATATAGATGGGGGCTTCCCTAGTGGCACAGTGGTTAAGAATCTGACTGCCAATGCAAGGGACATGGGTCCGAGCCCTGGCCCAGGAAGATCCCACATGCTGCGGAGCAGCTAAGGCTGGGATCTTCCTGGACCAGGGCTCGAACGCGTGTCCCCTGCATTGGCAGGCAGATTCTTAACCACTGCGCCCCCAGGGAAGTCCCAAAGAGAGTAGATTTTAAGTGTTCTCATCACAGGGAAAAAAATCATTTCTTTTGTATCTATATGAGATGTGGGTGTTAACTAAACTCCCTGTGGTAATCATTCCATGATGTATGTAAGTCAAATCACTAAGCTGCATACCTTAAACTTATACAGTGTTGTATGTCAATTATATCTCAATAAAACTGGGGGCGGGGCTTCCTCGCGTACCGCAAAAAAAACAAAACAGAAATAGACCCACACATATATGGTCAATTGACATAAGTGAGAGAGTGGCACGGACATATATACACTACCAAACGTAAAATAGATAGCTGGTGGGAAGCAGCTGCATCGCACAGGGAGATCAGCTCGGTGCTTTGTGACCACCTGGAGGGGGGGGATAGGGGGGGTGGGAGGGAGGGAGACACAAGAGGGAAGAGATATGGGAACATATGTTTATGTATAACTGATTCACTTTGTTATAAAGCAGAAACTAACACACTATTGTAAAGCAATTATACTCCAATAAAGATGTTAAAAAATAAAATAATAATAATAAAAAATCCCATAGATCTTTACAGCACACACACACACAAATGCATCTTAATGTATGAAAAACTTTAAAAATCAACCAGGAGGTCAGGGAATCCCAGTATGGAATGGAGGCTGTGACAATATAATCTAACTTTATTATAAACATATGACATAATGTTGCTGAAGAGCATGGGGAGAAGGTATGCTGATCTAAGTAACCTTGGAAAATGGTATTTTGACTGGAAACTCCAAGGCTAAAGACAAAGGGAACCATAGAAAAGCACTTAACTCCACTTTGGTAAAGTTGTTTCCCACAGGAGTACAGGTTAACAATTCTGATATTGCTATACATATACACTGGGATCAAACAGTTAAGTAAATGGGTGGTGGATGGCTGGAGCTGGGCTTCTCACTGTTGGAATGGAAGGCTACAGATGAGCAAGAAGGGGAGGCTAGAATGTACTACGTGGTACTGGAATATCAGTATGAATTTGTGTTTATCTTAAAATATATAGATGGGGGCTTCCCTAGTGGCACAGTGGTTAAGAATCTGACTGCCAATGCAAGGGACATGGGTCCGAGCCCTGGCCCAGGAAGATCCCACATGCTGCGGAGCAGCTAAGGCCATGTGCCACAACTACTGAGCCTGCGCTCTAGAGCCTGCAGGCCACAACTACTGAGCCCACGTGCCACAACTACTGAAGTCTGCGTGCCTAGAGCCTGTGCTCCGCGACAAGAGAAGCCACTGCAATGAGAAGCCCACGTGCCGCAACCAAGAGTAGCCCCTGCTCGCAGCAACTAGAGAAAGCCCGTGCGCAGCAATGAAGACCCAACCCAGCCCAAAATAAAAACAAACAAATACATAAATAAATTTATTTTAAAAATATATAGAGAGACATGAATAGATACAGAAATACTTATAGATATGTGTGTATACATGGGTTAGCATGCATACATCGATTTTCTAGCTCCTAGGATCATAAACATGGTCAAAAGACAACTGAAAAAGTGGGACAATATATATGCAACATATATTGCAATATAGTGTTAATATCTCCAATATACAAAGAACTCTTGAAAATTAAGGGGAAAAAAGTCCAAAAAGCCACTAGAAAAAATGGGCAAAAGATGTGGGCGATTCACAGATTAAAAAAGGATATTAAAATGGCCTTAACTTATATGAAAAGCGTAATTTCACTCATAATTAGAGAAAAACAAATTAAAACTACACCAAGAGAATGGATAAACAAATTGTGGTATATCCACAGTATGGAATTCTACTTATCAATAAAAAGGAGAAAATACTGGTACACACAACTTGGATGAATCTCAGAAGCATTATGCTGAGTGAAAGATGCCAGACACAAGAGTATATATTGTCTAATTCCATTTGTATGAAACCCTACAAAAACACATATAATCTACAGTGACAGAAAGCCAATCAGTGGTTGCCTAAGATGGAGTGGAGGGTTGGGATGGGTCACTAAGGAACCTTTGGGGGATAATGGAATTTTTCCATATATTGATTGCGGTGGTGGTTACATCTTTGTATGTGTTTGTCAAAACTCATTGAATTGTACCCTCAAAATAGGTAGAGGGGTATACAGATAGAGAATATATCTCAATAAAGTTCATACGTTGAAAAAGGAAAAAAAAAAAAAAAA
>NW_020175533.1:2987004-3002201 GCF_003031525.2 Neophocaena asiaeorientalis asiaeorientalis | reverse complement strand
AAAGAAAAAACGAAAAAAAAAACAAAAAAAAGCCGAAAGAAGAAAAGGAAGAAAAGTAGAAAAGATAAAAAAAAAAAAAAAAAAAAAAAAAGAGCCCTGGCTGAAACCATTTTCCCACAGCAGGCAGATCATTTGGTCTGATGAAAATGAGCGGGGAAAAAAAACTACAATGAAATACCATTTCTTTGTTCTGAGATTGGAGAAAATTTAAAAATACAACAACACAGGCTATTGGCTAGTCTGTAGGGACACAGGCACTCAAACACGTCGATAGTGGGAATGAACTTGGAACAGCCCTTTTGGGAGGGAATTCGGGAGTATCAACTAAATCCAGATATTCACTTTTTGATGCAGCAATCCCAGTTCTATGAATTTACCCTGACGATACACCTCAGATAATAAAAAAATACCTATAGATACAAGGTTATTCTTTTTGGCATTGTTTATAATTGCAAGATATTGGAAACCACCTACATGGGCAAACATAGAAGAGTGGCTAAATTATGATACATCTACAAAATGGGGTACTATGTACCTGAGACCGAGAGAGGGAGAAAGAAGATATTATCAAATGAAAAATGCAAAGTGTAAAAGAATAGTTATAGGATGTTACCCTTAATGTAGGATAAATAAGATAATATACATGTATGTGTCAGGGCAGAAAAATTTTTCCTTCTACCCTTCTAGGTTCTTTGCTGGTTTAATAATTAAATTGACATAAGACAGATTAAGAGGAGAAAAACTAATTTCGTATGTACAGGATACCCATAAAAATATGAGACCCAAAGGTAGTTAGGCAATTGAAGCTTATATGCCATCCTGAGCTAAGGAATGGAATAGGGGCTTCAAAGGGGTTTCAAATGGGAGGAGGGCAATTCACAGGATGATGAGAAGAGCAGATGTTTGGTAGTCAAATGTTTGCCCTGCCATGTGGGTAAGTCTTTCAGATAAAAAGTTATCTCTGATATAGCTCTCTTTCTGGGCCAGACCCCTATCTAAATTCTTCTAAGCAGTTAAAAGAGAGGTAAACGTTTTTCTTGAGTGTGCTGGGTCTTGATTGTTTTCAGCTTAAAATAAGCCACACGCCAAAGTGGAACATTTTGTAGACATTTCTTCAAAGAAGACATACAGATGGCCAACAGGTACATGAAAAGATGCTCAATATAGCTAATTATTAGAGAAATGCAAATCAAAGCGGCATGTTTTGGTGTGGCATTTCTGCTCCCCTTCATATGTGTTCATTTGTGCGAAAAGAAACAGAAAAGATAAACCAGAAATTAAATAGATTAGTTACCTCAACAAGGGGATGGAGGGGAGGGCAAAATGGAATTCAAACGAAAACAAAGGAACCTAACAATATTTCAAATGAATCGTGCAGCCTCATGGGGGGTGGTGGGAAGAGGGAGAACTAACCCAAGTAATTTTTTAAATTAATTAATTAATTAATTTTATTTATTTATTTTTGGCTGCGTTGGGTCTTCATTGCTGCGCACAGGCTTTCTCTAGTTGCAGTGAGCGGGGGCTACTCTTCGTTGCGGTGCGCGGGCTTCTCATTGCAGTGGCTTCTCTTGTTGCGGAGCACGGGCTCTAGGCACGCAGGCTTCAGTAGTTGTGGCACTCAGGCTCAGTAGTTGTGGCTCTCGGGGTCTAGAGCTCAGGCTCAGTAGTTGTGGCTCTCAGTGTCTAGAGCTCAGGCTCAGTAGTTGTGGCGCACGGGCTTAGATGCTCCGTGGCATGTGGGATCTTCCCAGAGCAGGGGTCGAACCCATGTCCCCTGCATTGGCAGGCGGATTCTTAACCACTGCGACACCAGGGAAGTTCCCCAAGTAATTTTTGAACACAGTATTTTGACTACCATCAGATTAAAAACAAAAAGGAACTGCATCAAATATTGAAGCTACAATAGGCTTGTTAAACACAGTATTTTGACTACAGACCACCAGGAACCTGAAGACAAAAGAAGCTGTAAAAAAGTATTGACCTGTAGTTGGTAGATTTGTTTTTCACAGTCTTGTGGGTTAGCAATTCTGGAGTTAATGTGTATTATATGATTACACAAATAAGTAAATTTATTGTGGATATTGGGAGCTAGGTTTCTTTCTGTTTGAGAAGGGATTTACAAATATGAAAAGTGAGGAAACTAGAATGAATCTTGTGTTGTTGTGTTGAAATGGAAGGTATTAGTAGTGTACTTATGTTTTTAAAGTATATATACCTATAGCAAAATATATAAATATAGATGTGTGTTTACATGGATTAGACTATATACATGTATTTTCTAGCTCTGTACACTGAGAGGGCCTAGAAACAATTACACCCTAGTAGCAATGAATACTTTCTCAACTGGGGCTGAAAAGGAATAATGTTGAGTCTGGAGCATCTTGTAATGCCAGAAAGGAAGTGCATTAAAAAAAAATGATGGTGGGGCTTCCCTGGTGGCGCAGTGGTTGAGAATCTGCCTGCTAATGCAGGCGACACGGGTTCGAGCCCTGGTCTGGGAAGATCCCACATGACGCGGAGCAACTAGCCCTGTGAGCCACAACTACTGAGCCTGCGCGTCTGGAGCCTGTGCTCCGCAACAAGAGAGGCCGCGATAGTGAGAGGCACGCGTACCGCGATGAAGAGTGGCCCCCGCTTGTGCGGAGCGGCTGGGCCCATGAGCCATGGCCGCTGAGCCATGGCCGCTGAGCCTGCGCGTCCGGAGCCTGTGCTCTGCAACGGGAGAGGCCACAGCAGTGAGAGGCCCGCGTACCACAAAAAAAAAAAAAAAAATGATGGGGTCATGTCAAAGGGACACAAAAGTCAACTTGAAGGAGCTCTCACTGGCCAAATCTGGGACAATTTGAGCGTCAAAGGAAATAATGATAGTGATTGATTATCATGTATTGAATAAAATAAGAACACGAGTCTGTACAGATATAAACACATAAATGGGGAAGAAGAGAAAGCTCTTCCTTACAGTAGAAGAGTAACTAACAAGTATCAAAGGAATGTTGGTGTTAGAAAATAATCGATGGATGCTGAAGCCAATGGTTCAAAATTTTTATATTTAGAGACAGAGAGAGAGATAATGATAAAGCAAAGGTGGCAAAATGTGAAAAATTGATGAATCTGGCAAAAGGGTACAGGGAATTTCCTTGTACCATTCTTGTTTTTCTGTACGTTTAAAATGGCATCAAAATTAAGTTTCTCCCCCCCCCACTCCCCGCCAAAAAATAAAGAAAATAGGGTGTATCCTAGTAGAGATATGTTGCTGCTAAACATGCTTTCTAATTTTTTTCTTTCCCACATAAAAACTACTGTTTGGGTGGCAGGGTTTGCAGAGGTGGCCAGTAAGCACAAGAGAGGCTTATAATGCATTTTAATACTTATTTGAATGTTCCCGGTGTTTCGTCATCCTATTTTTGTTTTTTAAATGCAGCTTTCCCGTTTGAGTCACTGCCATTCTTTCCTCACAGGTATTTTAAATTTATTTGTGGCTAGGCCCTTTATCTAACAACAGCATCATGTTAAGAAAATCAGCGTCAAATCTTTAATAACAAAACAAAACAAACAAAAAAAACGCCAACGGTTTCACCAGAGGCGGAATTCCCTTTTGGGGTCACCCGGAGGAGGGCGGGAACAAGACGTGCGAAAGCTTCCGCTTTCTTTTCTACGGTAAAGCCAACCATTCTCCTTAAAGGAGTACCACAGAAGCGTGATTTTCGGTCGGCAAACGCATCCCTAGCGACGAGTCCACCCATGACACAGGGATGCCATAGTGTCGCATCACAATGAGTAGTCTATGAGAGCTCAAAAGCCAGAACAAATGACCTTGATTCTGGTAAAATATTACATTGCAATTCACCTAACCTGTCAGTTTCCTTCTCTTGTTTTCCAAAATGCTGAACTTCCGGAGTAGACTCCTCCCCCCTCTATTCCTGCCCAGTGGTTTGGTCCGACCTTAATACTACTGACAGGAGGGACAAACTGCGTCTGCGCAGAAAGCTCTTGGGGGGGTGGGGGGGGAGGAACATGGCGCAAGCTCTGTCTGAGGAGGAGTTTCAACGGATGCAGGTGCCGCTCGCCGGGGAAAAGACCACCGGGCTAGGCGACGGGAGGGCGGGGAAGAGAAAGATCGTCCCACCGACTTTGTGCAGGGGTTGGGTGGGATGGACCTTGAGCCTAAGGGGTTGGTCTGGAGAAGGGAAACTGAGGCTCCGAGTGGTGAGACTACTGGATTCCGAGATACAATTGGGTTCTGAGGGGATGGATTCTGTTAGCCTTGTGGGCGGAAGAGAGAGTCCTAGCGTGGGCGACACCTTACTCAGACTTGGAGGGGACGAGACCTTTGGGCCCATGCGGGGGACACCTTGGGTGGGCGACGGTAATGCTGGGCTTTGAGGGAAGGAGATCCTGAGAGGGGGAAACCATTTTGCCTGGAGAGGAAGGAAGCGGGTGTTGGGCTGTTTGCTTCGTGGTGGGGGGAGCCCTGGAGAGGGCAATACCATTATCGGTGGGAGGTGGACGTTTCTGTGGGAGATACCACTATGTCAGGGGACTGGGGAAAGACCCCACATGTCATTGTTCCTGGGAGGTGGAGCTCCTGTGCGAGGGGTGGTAGCGGATCCCAAGAGAGGGCAGTACCATTGGATGCTTACGGGTGATCCCATTAGATGTGGGGTGAAGAAGGCCCTGAATGGGTAATACGATTAATCCTTGTTGGAGAGAGGACCAGAGGAGGTGAAAGAGTGATACCTTGGACTGCGTGGAGGGGAAATCACCGGTCTGTGGAGAGGTACCCTGACTGAGTACTGTGACCACTTGATTCTTTTTGGGGGGACTCTGAGATGGATGAAAGGCCAGAGTGGGTCCTTGTTGAGAGAATTCCTTACTGGGGAAGACCATTGGATTTTGTGTGGAGACTCTGAAAGGGGGAAACCCTGCGTAGGGTCCTGTGGGAGGACAGGAGGAACTCCGAGTGAGAGCAGGTAATCCATTCATCCTTGAATGAAGGAAACCAGTTGTCGCTATGTGAGGGACCCTGAGGGTGGAAGACTGAGATAATTGGACCAAAAAAGGGGAAGGCCCCTGTAACTTGTGCAAAGTATTCCATGTGAGTAAGAGTAATCCAACTGGCCCACCCAAGGCCTTGTGGGGGAAAAACCCTGAAGGGTATAGCGTCATCCCATTGGATTATGACTGGGGAGATCTTGAGGGGTATAGGGGATCCTTGAATGAGGAAGATTGATTCTACTGGTCATGAGTGAAGGGAAAACCATTGGGCTCTGATGGATAGACACTGTAAGTGGATGCCAGGGGTGTTCCAACTGGATCAGGACTGGGGGAGACAGATCACTGGGTCTGGGAGAGGACAGGGGCAGGAAAGATTCTGTAGAGGCCAAGCCCTCTCACCTTTAGCAGACCACCCAGGGATGGAGGCTGGTGCCATGGGAGAGAGGGAAAGGTCCTGGTGGGGTAAGGGATGGTGGTCTGGGAAGAATTGGCCTCAGCACCTACAGGGCTGGTAGGTAGGGATATGCTGTTTGGAATGGCCCATACGTCACCTTCCCTCAATTCTTGAAAGGGGTCTGGACATATTTTGAGAGCCTTGGGGGTGGGGACCCTGGGAAGCCCCCTTTTACTCAGTGAAATTGGTCATAATACCAGGCTCTCTTCCCTTGGGAAAGAGGGAGGAAGGCAATCCCCTGCCCCCTACTCTGGCCAAGAGGATAGAGAACACCTCTGACAGAAGACAGAACAGTGTTTAGCGTGTGACGAGGCCAGTCCAGATGAAGAGGCAGACTTTATCCTTTGGGCATGGAACACACATGAGCAAGAAACTGACTGGGTCAGCACTCAGTCATGGCCTGAGGGCACAGTTGGATTGGAAGGGGAGAGATGGAGGCAGCAGGGAGACAGGTGAGGCTGACTGTGTTTATATAAGTAGAACTGGAGAAGGTGGGACAGGCTGAGTGGCTGGACTCATTTGGGATGAAGCAGGCACGGGTCGTAGGAGTGACTAAAGAGGCGCATGGAGGGCAGCAGGGTCTGTAGGGCTCAGGGGATTGGTTCTCTCCTCATGAGGGTAGGGGGCACATTTCTGCCAAGTCATTTCCTTCCCTGCTTCCCCCTAAGGCTCAGCTCCTAGAACTCCGGACAAACAACTACCAGCTTTCAGATGAACTACGCAAGAATGGTGTTGGTGAGCCAAGAGGGTCTCATTAGATGGGGGTGGCTTTGGAGGACAGAGGCCAAGGGGAAAAAATCTCAGAGGCCTGGCAGGAGGACCTTTCGGCTCCTTACCACTGACTGAGGCTGAGACTCCCTGCTTTCCCCACACCAGAACTTACCAGTCTTCGACAGAAGGTCGCCTACCTGGATAAGGAGTTCAACAAAGCTCAGAAGGTACCTCCTTCCACCTACTCACCCACCCATGTGTTCCCTGTAGCCATCTGACTCATTCATCTGTCCAGTGAGCACCTACAGTGAACCAGACCTAATGTTACATGCTGTCACTAGTCATTCAAAAATTTCTCATGGAAGTCTCCTTTGTTTGGTAATTTTATCTAGGTCTGCTTAATTTATTAATTAATTTTCATTTACTCTTAATTCATTTTTAATTTCAATTACTCATTCTCATTCACTGATTTCTAACTAAATAATCAAATCTATCAGTAAATCTGCCTTGAACCTGCCTCCTGTCCCCCACTCATACTCCTGCCTTGTGCTCCTATTCCCCACCCCTGTCCTGGTCCTGTTGGTAAAGTGAGACTAAACCTACCTCTCAAATCCTTTGAAGATGAGATAGCATATAACCTATCATGGCCCCTCAAGGCATTCAAGGCCCTTCTTTGTCTCTTTCTTCACTGCTCTGTCCCCATGCATAGTACAATGTCATACGCAGTATGTTCTCCATATATATTTGTTAGATGAAGGAACACAGAATGCAGAAAGTCTGGCAGTCAGAAAGCTAGGCTTCTCTTTGGTAGGGTACTGATTTCCCAACCTGGCAATGCCCTCAGCTGCCCAGCAGGGGAACAGCAGTTTCCACGGTGCATGGGAGGGATCCACATAGATGTGTTTGGACAGATGGAACAGTGAAGCCATAATTTCTGAGTCCGGAGATCCAGCCTATGAAGGGTTAAATACTAAGACCCATGAAAAGCCTCAAGAGCTTAGAGGAAAGGATGTAAGCAGGGTGCTCCTCATTCACCCACTCACTCCATCATTCCTGTGGGCTACAAATTGTGGTTAAAGACACCCCCATCCCTCACCCCCTGTTATCATTGTCCCCCCTTGACACTTGCCACAGTATCTCCATACCCTAGTGAGGGAGTCCATCTCTGGTCACCTTATCTCTCTTCTCACCTCCCTCACCTTTAGGCACTGAGCAAGAGCAAGAAAGCTCAGGTAAGGGGACCCCTGGCGGGTAAATGTGTCTGGGAGACTGTCTTAGAGGGGATATTTCTGTATGCTGGGGTCTCCTGGTACTGGCCTTTCTTTCTCTGTGTGTGTGCTTGCATCTGTGACTACCTCCCTGCCATGTGTTTTTGTGTCTATCTTTGTTCTCCTGTTTTGTCTCTTACTCTGCACCTCTCTCTGTATGTCTTTCCTTCTCCCTTTCTTTCTCTGTGTCCTCCTCTCTGAGTCTCTCTTTGTCTCTGTCTTTCTGTTCCTCTCGGATTCTTGTTTCTCTCCCCAACCTTCTCTTTTTCTTTCCCCCACCTGTTCCTATCTCTGCCATCGTTTCTCTCTTTTCTTCTTTCCCTTTCTTCCTCTCTCTTGACTCCTTGTTTCTCCCTCCCCTTTTCCTCTCTCCCTGTTCCTCTCTCTCCTGTTCCTTTTTCTCTTCCTGATTCATTTCTTTCCCTGACCCCTTCTCTCTGTTCTCCCTCTGTTGATCTCTCTGTTCCTATCTCTCTGCCGTCCTACCTTTTCTTTTTTTCTCTCTCCCCCATCCCATCCCTCTCTCCTTCCCTATCTAACCCCCTTTCCCCATCTTTCTCTGCTTCCTTTCTTCCCTATTTCTATATACCCCTCTCTTTCCTCCCACTGTCTCCCCTCATCCCTTTCTCCTTCCACATCTTCCCTTCTCTCTACCCCATGTCTCTCCTCCCTCCTTATCTCCTCTTTTATCCCTCCTATGTCTGTCTTTCCCCCTGTATCTCCTGATTTCACCCATCTCATTCTCTGTACCCTATGTTCTCCCCCAATGTCATTTTCTCCCTCTCTCTGTTTCTTTGCCCTGCTGCCCCATCCTTTCTACCCCTGTTGGAGACCTGGCCCACATCTGCCACTGCAGGAAGTCGAGGGGCTGCTGAGTGAAAATGAGATGCTGCAGGCAAAGCTGCACAGCCAGGAGGAGGACTTCCGTTTGCAGAACAGCACGCTTATGGCCGAGTTCAGCAAGGTGCTGGTGCCCTGGATAGTTGAGGGGGGTCCAAGGGGTAGGGGCCGCCTGGGCTGAAGCTGGAGGGCAGCTGAGGGTGGTTGGACAGAGCCTGGCCCTGGGTCACTGTCCATGGTGCTGAAACAGGGCCTCGATCTCTGCTGGGGGGCAGTGATTTGACAGATGGGACCACCCACTGTGCTGGGATTAGAAGGCTGTAAGCCATGAGGTCAGCTGGTTCCTGACCAAGTCACTCCTTTCCTTTGAGCTTCAAGTCTCCTTGTGTATATTTTGGGGCTGATGCTATGGAGCCCCAGGTTGTTGGGAGGTCTTAGGTAAAATTCTTATGCTTAGTATGGGATGGAAAGATGTTCGAGCTGCTTCCCTTTTCTAAGTTTTTCATGTGTTGTAAGGGAAAAAGTCTCACAGCAACAAAAAAGGTATTTCCAAGGCTCTACCTGAGAATGTAGGGCTCAAAACCTTAAAAAAGAAAACAAACCAAAAACACAACCTTTGTGTAGGTACAATACCAGAGGCAATTTAGTAAGTAGTAGTTAAGAGCCAGAGGCCTAGATTAAACTCTTGGCTCTGCCTTTTACTAACTGTAACCTTGAGCAAGTCACTTAAGCTTCCTGTTTTTTGGTTCCCAAATATTTAAAATGGAAAAGATGATAATGACAGTACCTGCCTGGCAGGGCTTTTGTGAGGATTGAATGGGTTAATGTCTATAAACCACTTAGAACAGAGCCTTGCACATAGTATCAGCTATGTAGGTGTTAGCTACTGATAGTATCCTTTTATTAATTCATTTTCCCTCTAAAATATTTCTTGACTATTTAAAAGTTTTATATCCATCCTGTGACCTTGCCCTGCCTCAGCCCTTACCACCTCTATTCCCACAGTGTCCTCGCTGGTCTCCTCACTTCTAGCTTCTTTTACCAGACCAAGCCATAACGGTTGTCCTGACCCGCAGGTCTTACCACATTGCTTCTTTAGACAACACCTCCCAGTGGGTCCTCATCCCCGAAATTTCAGAACCCCTGGTGCTCACATAACAGCTGACCTCATCGCCTCACTTCTCACTGCTTCCTGCCTCTGGCCTCAGTGGTATCATGGTTCTTGCTGGGCGAGGCAGGGGCAGTTATTCCTCTATAAACCCAGCTCGTGTTTCTCAGCACCTGCCCTGGGCTAGGCACTGAGCCAGGTATAGAACCTCCTTCGCACTACCCCTCCTCCTCCTGGAAGCTAGAAATGCTCACAGGGAGACCTGAGTTCCAGGCCCGCCTCCACCACTTATTTGCCAAGATATTTCAGCTCAATTGTTCCTTCAACAAATAGTTATTGAGCCCGCACTATGTGCTCTGTGTTCTGGAAATAGTTGTGAGCAGTACAAAATAGTCCTCCCTCTTGGGTAGCTTATATTCTGGGGGTGGGATGGGGGAAAAGATGATAACATAGTAAACAAATAATAATAATAGCACTGATAGCTGACAGTTACATAGTGTTTACTGTGTGCCAGGTCCTGTTTGATGTGCTTTACATTATTCACTTATTTAATTCTCACAGCAAACCGATGAGATGTCATTACTATCCCTCTTCGACAGATGGGGAAAACTGAGCCCCCTAGAGATGAAGTAATTTGTGCCAAGGTGAAATGGCAGAGTAGAAATTCACATCCAAGCAGTCTGGCTTCCGAATCTATGCTTATGACCTACGTTACGAAATAAAATTTAATTGTGAATCACAATTTATGATCCAAACATTTTCAGAAATTTAAAAAACTAAGAACATGTTAGGTAAATTTAATTGCAATTCATGCTAGGTAAGAAAGAAGCAAACAGAGAGTATTGGAATTTCTGTGTTGGGGGATACTACTTGAAAGGTAACATTTGAGCAGAGCACTGAAGGGTGCAAAAAAGTCAGTCATGTGAAGAACTGGATGAAAGGAATGGTGTTCTGGGTAGAAAATATCCCAGGCAATAAAATAAAAATTCTCTGTGGGCCTCAGTCTTCTAATCTGAAAATGGGGACAAAGGATCTTGTCAGGTCTGCTGTGTGAACTGTGTTTTCTTCAGGAGTTGAGCAGGGGGCTGGCTTAGTTTTATTTGCGTTGTACTCCTCTCCACGGGCTCTCCAAGGGCTAACAAGAGGGAGCCATGGGCAGTGCTAACCCTGGAAATGCTCTGAAAGCTGTCTGTGGTGCCTCGGCTCCCAGACGCAGACCCCTCCACAGAAGAAAGCTGGCAGTGGGGCTATCCATGATGCTGACATCTTGGACCAGCAACTTCCAGAGGAGCCTGAGGTCTTGGATTGCAACTGTGAGGTTGAAAGCGGGCAAGCAGAAAATTGTTCTCAGTATTCTCCATCTTCCATGTCTCTGTCACTTAACAGGTGTTTGAGTTTGAGGTTGTTTAACATCTGTGCCTCAGTGTCCTTATCTGTGAAGTGGGGATAATGAGTAATGAGAGCCTCTACATCACAGGGGCGTTATGGAATTAAATGAATTGTAAAGTACATGGGCCAAATGCTATGTATATTTCAGCAAATGTTGTTCTGATTCTTTGCTCTTCTGCTACCTCACTTGTCCCCTGCTCAGCTCTGTAGCCAGATGGAACAGCTGGAGCGGGAGAACCAGCAACTGAAGGATGGGGCTGCCAGGGCAGGGGCTACCCAAGCCGGGAGCCTTGTGGATGGGGAGCTGCTGAGACTGCAGGCAGAGAACACAGCCTTGCAGAAGAACGTGGCAGGTGCATGGAGACCCTCCTGGGGATGTGGGGACCTTGGGGCTTGAGTAAGGTGTTGTCTTCCCTGGGGGAAGAAAAAGGCTTCAGAATCAGGCTTGGCCCTGCCATGAACCAGTGTATGATTTTGGACAAGCCATTTCACCTCTCTGAGCCAAAGCTTTGTCATCTACGAAGTGCATGTAGTGATGTCTACCACCTGGAAAATTGTAGTAGAGATAAGAGGTGATATATTTCTGAGCTTAGTTCAGCACCTGGTACCTAGCAAATGTTACTGATAAGCAGATTGAACATCAGAAAGGAGGTGTTTGCTAAATGGAGAAAGTGAATGAAGGAGTGTTAGGAAGATTCTGAGCCCAAGTTGTCAGTGGGGTCTGGGATGAAAGCTGAAAGAAAGTTTGATAAAGTGTGGGAGTGAGTGTCCTGATGTGTGGACTTGTGGAGAGCAGCTGGGCTTGTGGGGTGGTGGGTGGTAGTTTGGTGATCAGGAAGGAGACTTCGTAGAATGTGGCTGGGGATTAGAGGTTATAGGAGGATTCAGCTGTAAATGGAGGATGGTGGGCATCACCTTGGAGGGCTGTGGGTGGGGCTTGGGGATGGGAGTGGGGCTTGGGAAATTATCTTGGGCTGATTTGATGGTAGACAGGATTTCCGTGGTTGGTGGGGCTTAAAAGATTTGTGAGAGGTGGGGGCGAACCTTTGTTTTGTAGGCTTATGGCCACTGAGGCAGGGTTTCTGCTACCTAAGGGGTTGAAGGCCAGTTCTCCTTCTATTTGAGGTGTGTCAGGGGTCTTCTGAGACAACCTCATCCATCATATATCTCTGTTCTACCCACTAGCCCTGCAGGAGCGCTACGGGAAAGAGGCTGGGAGGTCCCCAGCTGCCAGTGAGGATCAAGGGGATCCCTTGGGGGGCCCAGCTTCCCCTGTCCTGGCCCCCATGCCATTGGCAGAAGTGGAGCTGAAATGGGAAATGGAGAAGGAGGAAAAGAGACTGCTCTGGGAGCAACTGCAAGGCTTGGAGGTGAATCTGGGTCTGTTGGGGCTGGGGTGCCAGGAGGCAGGCAGATGCCCTAGCTCTGCCTGTGGTCCCACGGAGATATCTGTGATATCACCATCTTGTGGGCTGATGGATTAGGAAGGCTGGAGGGCAGGGAAAGGCACAGGCCTTACCTCCCCGCTTGCTGATAACAACTCCCTCCCTCATCCTTCCCAGCAGACCTTGAAGCAGGCTGAAACATCCAGGCTGCAGGAAGAACTTGCTAAGGTGGGGCTGCCGAGCTTTCCCTGGACTTTGCCCCACCCACTCCCCACCTGCCATGCTTCCCCTGGTAGGGTAGAGGGGCAGAGTATCTCTTCAAAGCCTCAGTTTTGTCATCTGTGAAATGGAGAGACTCACATTTATGTCTCAGATTTGTTTTCAATATGAAATGGGCTAATGTGGTCCTTCTATGTCTTGTGCATGGCAGGCCCCATCCCATCCTTCTGGGTCCTCCTATCTCTGCTTTTTCATTCATCTATCCATCCATCCATCCGTCCATCCATCCGAGCATTTATAGACTGCTGGCTCTTATCTTAGGAACTTGAGACCCAGTGGTGAGGCAGCCAATCATGATCCTGTTTTCCAGGCCTCCCAGCCTAGGTATTCTATGACATGGCCATCGGTCGATAGGTCGGAGGCATAAATGTTGGGCTTTGGAGCCTGAGGAGCTGGGTAGAGGTCATGTTTTTGCTGCCGACCAGCTGTGCAACCAAATTATTTAACCCTTCTGAGACTCAGTTTCCCATTTGTAAAGCCAGTGGTGCTCACTTCTCAGGACTGTTTTGAGGATTCCATGAGGTAACAAAAGTAAATTCCAGTTTCTATAAAGGACTTAGTAGGAAGTGTCTGTAAACATGAAGTAAATTTTTGTCTTTATTAATATTATTCTCATTCTTATCACTTGTCTGTACCCTCCTCCCCCACTCCAGCTTGCCGAGAAACTGAAAAAGAAACAAGAAAGGTAAATTTCTTTCTTCCAGAGCTGGGGGGAAGGGGTTTGCGGGGACTAAGGAGGGGATTGACTTGTGGAATGGACCCATATATGTCTGTCTTTCTGTGCCCAGTTTTTGCCGTCTGCAGACAGAAAAGGAGACGCTATTCAATGACAGCCGGTAACTACCAGGGTTGGGGATATTGGTGGACAATGGGGCAGTGCCCAGCAGGATTAACCGAAGATCACAGGGGCAGGGCTGGGAGACTGGGCCTCAGTCTGTGGTCAATGTGCCCCTCCCTCCCACCAATCACCCCCAGGAACAAGATTGAGGAGTTACAACAGCGGAAGGAAGCTGATCTCAAAGCCCAGTTGGCTCGAACTCAGAAGCTGCAGCAGGAACTTGAGGCTGCCAATCAGGTAAGGGGTTGGGTTCTGAGATCACTGGGATAGGGACAGGGCTGGGAGTCCGGGGAGCTCTGAGGTCTACAGAGGCTAGTTGGGGAGTCTGATATTTCCTGTGTTGGAAATATAGGGACTGGATGGGTCCTGGGCCCCCTAGGAGCTAGGAAAATGGGAACTAGGGAACCCCGAGAGCCCTAGGAGTTGGACTAGGAATCTGCATGAATTAAAGATCTCAGCGGGGCTGAGGACTAGGGGCCTATGTGCCACAGGTTTGGATGAATCTGAAACTCCAGGGGATTAGAGACAGGAATCTGGAGAAATCTGTGGTCACTGGATTGGGGCCAGGAGTTTGGAGTGAGTCTGAACTCCCTGGAGGTTGGGTAACTTTGAGACCTATGGGGGCTGGGTGGATATAAGACTTTCAAGGGTAAGACAGTTGGGCCTGGAGTCTGAGTGCATTTGAGGCCCTCAGAGGTTGGGGGCTGGTTTGGGTCTTAAGACACCTAGGAAGTTGGATCATGTGAGTTGGTGGTCCCTGGGGGCTGTGAATAAAAAACTGGTGAGTCTGAGACATCGAGCGACTGGAGCAAAAGTCTAGGTAGGTCTGAGGCTCCTAAGGGTTGGCGGCTGGGTGACTTTAAAGCCTCCAGCCTTCCCCTTAGAGTGAGTGAGTCTCAGGTCCCTTGGATTGGGGGCTATGATGGCTTGTGGGTCTAACTAAAGCCCCTAGGAGCTGGGGACAGAAGTCTGGGTAAAGCTGGGTGTGAAGATCCCCAGAGACTGGGGACAGGAGTGGCAGGTGTGGTATCAGTCTGAGACCTCACCAGGAGCTGGAAACTACACACTTGTATCAGTTTGAAATCTATAGGATCTGGGGTGGTGAGTTTGGGTGGGTCTTAGACTCTTGGAAACTAGAGACATGGGGGTTGCCTGTGTCTAAAACCCCTGGGGGTTGGGGTCAGGAATCTGGGTGAAGCTGTAGTCCCTGGGGGTTGAGTGTGTCTGAGAATCCTGGGGCCTCTGAGCTGGAATCTGGCTGAGTGTGAGACCATCTTATGGATGGGGGCTGAGTGAATTTGAAATCCCCAGGAGCCTAGGTGGTTTCTGAGGTGCTTAGAACTGGGATACAGGGGTGTGTGAGGCCCCTGGGGATAATGACCAAGAGTCTGGGTGAGCCTGAGATCTCTGATGGCTGGGTAGTCCAAGGCCCTCAAGTACTTAGGCAGCATGCTGCCAGGGGGTCAGAGAGGGAGTCTGTGTGGTCATATGTACCCCAGGGGAGGCTGAGGTCTGGAATGGGCTCCCCTGACGTGGTCCCCACAGAGCTTGGCAGAGCTGAGAGATCAGCGGCAGGGGGAGCTCCTGGAGCATGCGGCAGCTCTGCGAGCCCTACAAGATCAGGTACATTGTACTGAGCGGGCTCAGGGAGGTGGGGGTGAGGGTGGGGGCAGCCTCAGTGGGTATTGTACAGGCAGGCAAGGCCCCAGGGTCCTGCTTCCCCTGGTCGTCGTTCTCGTGGGTGTGTGTATGTGTGTCCTTTCTTTCTTGGCTGCGGGTAGGTCCTGTCCTCCTGTTCTGGACCCACTCTCACTCGTTGTGGGGGTGGGGCCAGGTGTCCATCCAGAGTGCGGATGCGCAGGAACAAGTGGAAGGACTTTTGGCTGAGAACAATGCCTTGAGGACTAGCCTGGCTGCCCTGGAGCAGGTA
>NW_020175533.1:2981595-2986957 GCF_003031525.2 Neophocaena asiaeorientalis asiaeorientalis | reverse complement strand
TCCCTTCTTTTTTTTTTTTTTTTTTTTTAAATTTATTTATTTTATTATTTTATTTATTGTTTTTGGCTGTGTTGGGTCTTCATTTCTGTGCAAGGGCTTTCTCTAGTTGTGGCGAGTGGGGGCCACTCTTCATCGCGGTGCGCGGGCCTCTCACTATCGCGGCCTCTCTTGTTGCGGAGCACAGGCTCCAGACGCGCAGGCTCAGTAGCTGTGGCTCACGGGCCTAGTCGCTCTGCAGCATGTGGGATCTTCCCAGACCAGGGCTCGAACCCGCGTCCCCTGCATTGGCAGGCAGATTCTCAACCACTGCGCCACCAGGGAAGCCCCATCCCTGCTTTTTTTGCATTCTAGTTTCTCTCCAGTAGACTGCAAGAAGTGTACTAATCTTAGGTGTACACTCAGTGAATTATCCCTGTCTGTATATTTATCTGTCTCCATGTAGCCACCACCCAGATGAAGATATAGAGCATTTTCAGCACCCCAGAAGGTCCCTTTTACCCCTTCTCAATCAATACTTCCCCAGAAGTAACCACTCCTCTGACCTTTAGCAACATAGATTAGTTTTGCTTGCTTTTCAACTTCACGTAAATGGAATCAGACGCCCAATCTATGTCTGGCTTCTTTCCTGAAGCGTTATATCTGTGAGGTTTATCCATATGTAGCACTGATCTGTTCTACTTTCTCTGTGTACTATTTCATTGTATGAATATACCACACTTACCAATCCCCTGTTGATCTCTTTTTCTCACTGCTTTTCTCTTTGAAATACTCTCTCTCTACTCCTGGCTCTCCTTTCACCTCTCTCCCTGTCTCCCTGGAACACCCCGTGACTGGCCCCTGGGGCCCCTTTCACTGCACTTTCCGTCACCACCACTCTCTCCAGATCCAAACAGCAAAGACCCAAGAACTGAATATGCTCCGGGAACAGACTGCTGGGCTGACAGCTGAGTTGCAGCAGCGGCAGACTGAGTATGAGGACCTCATGGGACAGAAAGATGACCTCAACTCCCAGCTCCAGGTGACGCCTCTGGCTTTGACCTGTCTCCTCCTAGTTCCCTAGTCCTGGCTCAGTGGAGTTTCCCATGAGGTGCTGTGGGAAGACCATGGAGTCAGGTGGACCTGGGTTCCAGTGTGACTCCCGAACTTATTAGCACCTGTGTGTCCTCGACCAAGTCATTTCACTTGAGACTGAGCCTCTTCAGTTAGTTAGGATAGCCATTCTGATTCCACAATAGAAACCAGAATAATAGCGGGAGAGTGAATGCTGGGGAGCAGCTAGCAGCCTCTGCCATGTTTCTCATCTAGAAACAGAACATCACCCACTTTACCAGGGTTAAGGGAGATGTTCTTCCAGAAATGTCCTGGGTGAGCAGCACCTCCTGGGGGCTGTTTATCAAACTCACCCTTTTTGTCCCCACATTAGGAGTCATTGCGAGCCAATAGTCGGCTGCTGGAACAACTTCAGGAACTCGGGCAGGAGAAGGAGCAATTGACCCAGGAACTACAGGAGGCTCGTAAGGTGGGCAACACCATAGGGGGAGGCCCAGTCTGCAGGGGGACAGGTGATGTGGGCAAGCCCACGGGAATGGGAGGGCACAGAAGGTGACCAGTTCCATGAGGACGGGTGAGTGACTTAGCCGTTCAGGCGGGATGGGGAGGAGGTGGACTTCGG
Organism: Neophocaena asiaeorientalis asiaeorientalis; assembly: GCF_003031525.2. Taxonomy (NCBI): domain Eukaryota; kingdom Metazoa; phylum Chordata; class Mammalia; order Artiodactyla; family Phocoenidae; genus Neophocaena; species Neophocaena asiaeorientalis. The sequence continues at coordinate 2,985,285 of NW_020175533.1, read as the reverse complement.
CTTGTTCCTTGGGCCTTGTTTGGTGTCGGGGGAGGAGGTTGACTGACCTCCTCCTGCCCCCCTCTCCTGGGTGCCAGAGTGCTGAGAAGCGGAAGGCCATGCTGGATGAGCTAGCCATGGAGACGCTGCAGGAGAAGTCCCAGCACAAGGAGGAGCTGGGAGCAGTCCGACTACGGCATGAGAAGGAGGTGCTGGGGGTGCGCGCCCGCTACGAGCGTGAGCTCCGTGAGCTACATGAAGACAAGAAGCGGCAGGAGGAGGAGCTGCGCGGGCAGATCCGCGAGGAGAAGGTGGGTGGGCAGATGATAATGCCTCTCTGCGTCTAAAACCTGGGGAGCGTAGCCTTGCTGATGGGCCAGGGGATGGCGTGAGTGAGGCGCCCGCTCCTCCACCTGGCCCTTGCTGCTCTGCCCTCTTGCAGGCCCGAACGCGGGAGCTGGAGACTCTCCAGCAGACAGTGGAAGAACTTCAAGCTCAGGTACACTCCATGGATGGAGCCAAGGGCTGGTTTGAACGGCGCTTGAAGGAGGCTGAGGTGAGTTGGTGCAGAGGCTGGTTGGGGGGTATGCATGTCAAAGCAGGGGACTGGAAGTGGTCAGGCCCTGGAACTTTCTGAGGCTCTGGACTTGGGCATCCCCACAGCGCCCCCTGGCTCAACAGCAGCCCTCTGGAGGGGATCAGGCCATGGCCATCAATCAGGGCAGAATGTCAGATGTGCAAATTTGAAAAGGCACCTCTTCCTTCTGAAATTGTACTTCTGTCGGAAGATTATTATAATATAATAATTCTAATTTTGATGCAACCAGAACTTTTACTACCATTTTCTGGAAAACTCATGGTAATACACAAGAGGCAGTGTCACGTAGCAGTGAAGACCACACATGCTGGAGCCAGTTGTTTGCCTGGGTTTGAATCCTGTCTGGGCTGCTTTCTAGCCCAGACAGGGCAAGTAAATAACTTGCCTGTGGCCCGTTTTCGACATCCGTAAAAAAAGGGATAACAATAATACCGGCTGTCTAGGTGTTATGGGAGGGTTATATAAACTGAGTTAATATATATAAAATCCCTACAACATTCCTGGTGTGCAGTAAGCGCTACGTTATGTTTTATTAAGTAAAGTAAGATGTAAATGCAGATGTTGTTGGGCTTCGATGTGAATGGCGCAGCCCTCAACGTGACACTCTGTTTCTTCTCTGCATACGCAGGGGCCCTGCTGCAATCCCTCACACCGCTCACTGGGTGTGATGTCCTCTGGGGGGTGTGACGTCCTCTGGGGGGGCCGTGGCCAGACCTGGGACTTGTCTTGTAGGAATCTCTGCAGCAGCAGCAGCAGGAACAAGAGGAAGCCCTCAAGCAGTGTCGGGAGCAGCACGCCGGCGAGCTGAAGGTGCCCATTGCATGATGGCATTCCTCTCTGGTGGGAGGACTGAGGTTTCCCAAGCTGCGGCCTGAGCTGCCCTCTGCTTTGCAGAGCAAGGAAGAGGAGCTTCAGGGTGTGCGGGATCAGCTCCAACAGGCCCAGGAGGAGCGGGACTGCCACCTGAAGACCATCAGCAGCCTGAAGCAGGTCACCCACTGGTCCCTCCGGGTCCCTCAACACACCCTGGGCCTCAGCATGCAGTAATGGGGCAGGGAGGGAGCACACTGCATGCAGCCATTCTGGCACCCACCAGCTGTGCTTTCTCTATCCCACAGGAGGTGAAGGACACGGTGGATGGGCAGCGAATCCTGGAGAAGAAGGGCAGTGCTGCGGTACGATGGGGAAAGGTGTCCAAGCATGGCCCACTCCTGCCCTGCGGCCACCCCCACCTGTGGGCCCACCGGGCCTCAGCCCCTATCTTTCCCCCGCTCCCCACAGCTCAAGGACCTCAAACGGCAGCTGCACCTGGAGCGGAAACGGGCGGATAAACTGCAGGAGCGGTTGCAGGACATCCTCACCAATAGCAAGAGCCGCTCAGGTGAGGGGCCCGGATGGCAGGGGAGGCTGAAGTGTGGGGAGGCAGAGCTTGGGTCTGAAGGCTGGGGCTGCTTCCTATACTTCACTCTGCAGGGCTCTCCTGTGTCTTCTGTCCCTCTTGCACTTTGTCTGTCTTTTACCCTTTCTCTGCGTCTGTGCCACCTTTGTTTCTTTCTTTCTTTCTTTTTAATATATTTATTTATTTATTTATTTTTGGCTGCGTTGGGTCTTCGTTGCTGCACGTGGGCTTTCTCTAGTTGTGGCGAGCAGCGGCTACTCTTTGTTGCGGTCCACGGGCTTCTCATTGCAGTGGCTTCTCATTGCAGTGGCTTCTCTTGTAGCAGAGCACGGACTCTAAGCACGCAGGCTTCAGTAGTTTTGGCACGTGGGCTCAGTAGTTGTGGTGCATGGGCTTAGTTGCCCCGCGGCCTGTGGGATCTTCCAGGACCAGGGCTCGAACCCGTGTCCCCTGCATTGGCAGGCGGATTCTTAACCGCAGCGCCGCCAGGGAAGTCCCTCCTTCCTCTATCTCTCTCTGCGTTATCTCTCTGTGTGTCTCTCTCTCCTTTTTGCTGTGTCTCTTCTCTGTTTCTGTCTCTCTCTGCCTCCTCATGTCATCTCTGTATCTGCCTTTCTCTCCTGGCTTTCTCTTTCTAGTTCTCTCCTTTTCTCCTCCTGCCTTTTTCTTCTCCCTGTTCCTTTATCTCTGCCTCTCTTCTCTCTCGTCTGTGTCTCTGTTAATCTCCCCACTATCCATCATATACTCCCACACCTCACCCAGAGTCTCTAAGTCTCTTGTATCCATTCTCTCATTCTATAAATATGGACTGAGCCCTCTCGCTCACATCCAGGGTCCCTGGTAGGAGGCCCGCCCAAGTCTCAGTCCCCTAGGAGCTCCCTGTTGAGCTAGGGAGACAGACTTACAATCAGGCAGCAACACTACCGTGTGATCATTATGCAGCTAAAATCCATGTTATTTTTGCCACTTAAGGCAGAAGACACAACAGAAAAATTTGAGTTGCCTTGGGCTTTTTTTTAGAAAGAAATGGCCTTTAAATATGTTTAAATAAATAAGATGCAGTGATGGCTCTGGTGCATCTCCCATATCACAAACGAGAGAAAACGTGCTCCCTGTCCCTCCACAGCCATCCTGCTCTTGCTGGAGATCCTTGGCTTGTGGTGTCAGCCCCCTTCCCTGACACCCAGAAGCAGCTGCAAGAACAGAGACACAAGCTTAGTGGCTGTGTTTCAAGTGACATGGCAAAAACGGGTGTATCTCTTACCAAATCAATGTCTCACTGAGGCACTCAGTCTCCTGAAGTTACCTCTCTTTATAAGGGAGGACTTTTATTTCTGTTCTGTTACAGATTGGTGTACAGATCAACAAACAGATTCAAATTGTGTGCCATACATTCTATCCGTCCATTAGGTGAAATTCAGTTAGGTGCATGGCTACGAGTCTGCCGCCATCTTTTCTCTCTCTGTCTCTGCTCTGACTAGTGTCCTTAGCCAGGGTCTCTGTTTGCCTCTATCATCAGCTCTGGCTTGCTGTCTCTCTGGGGTCTTCTCTCTGCACATAGGGGTGCCCCTCTGCCCTCTTCAGCTGTCTTTACCCTGACTCTGAGTGCATTCACCACTTTATGCCCATGTGTGTCCATCTTTCTCCCCATCTTCACCTTTGTTTCACTTCTGGTGTGTGTTTGCCTAGAGAGGCAGCTTCTTTTTCGGTTTCT
>NW_020175533.1:2979592-2981164 GCF_003031525.2 Neophocaena asiaeorientalis asiaeorientalis | reverse complement strand
TACCCTACTGTCGGCTTCCACTGTTAGCCATGCCTGAGTGTCTCTTTGCCTCTCTCCACCTCTGTCAAATCTATTTCTGCCTCTTCTTGCCAGTCGGTGCCCTGGGACCCTGGGGGATTGGGGCTCAGATTTCTCTTCCCTCTCTGCCCAGGGCTCGAGGAGCTGGTTCTATCAGAGATGAATTCACCAAGCCGGACCCAGACTGGGGACAGCAGTAGCATCTCCTCCTTCAGCTACCGCGAGATCTTGCGGGAGAAGGAGAGCTCGACTGTTCCAGCCAGGGTAAGGGGCGGGGAAGAACCTACAGCCCCAGCTTCTACCCAAATTCTGGGCCCTCCTTTTTCCCTCCCCTGCAGCCATCTTCTACTCTGGGCCCAGCACACACATTTTCTTGTCAACTTTTCCTCAAGCTCACCAACTTGGATTCAGATTGCTAAATGGGGGATGGACAAATTATTCTCTCTGACCCTCTGTTTCATCTTTGGGCTAATTCCACCTTTCCTGGTGCTATAAAATATGTGGCTCATAGTAGGTGCATTATCCACGTGGGAGATCCTTTTTTCCAACTCATAATTATCACTTATTGTTTGTGTCAGCTTCCTTGCCAGACACTTTTATTTGGAAATGACCTTTTTATCATTCTGTAAGTAGTATGTATACATTGTAGAAAAGTTTAAAAAACACAAGCAAAGATTTTTTTAAAAAATCCAAAGAAATCACATCTTCACCATACAGAGATCACCACTATAAATCCTTAGTTCATACCGTTCTAGACCTCTCTCTCTCTTTTTTTTAAACCTAAATAAGATTACAAGTAACCTGTTGATCTCTACCCTCCCAATTTGGTAAATTTTCATCTTTTTGAATACTTTGACCTTAGTCAGATTTCTCTAGTTGGTCCCAAAATGTGCTTTATTGCTGGTTTTATGGAAACCAGCATTCAATTTCAGAACACATTTGCTGCATCTGGTTGCTTTATGTGCCTTAAGTCTCTTGAATCTAGTGTGATCCATTTTTTTCATGACATCAACCTGTAGAAGAGACCAGCCCAGTTGACCTGAAGAAAATGTCCCACCTTTGGGATTTCCCTGCTGGCTTCCTAGTGGTATCATTCAGCTCATTTCTCTCTCCCCTAGTTCTCCTGTCAACTAGAAGTGAGAGCTCATTTGTTATAGGCTCTCTCTTCATGGTCTCAATAAGGCTATGGTGTGGTGGTTCCTGTCTCCCCCTTTAAAAGGCAAAGGGGGATCCAGAGTCTCTGAGGGTGCCGTGGCTTTTCTGCAGTTTGTCTGCAGCCCCAGTTGCAAAGCCCACCCCGGCTTGGTTCTCCTTCTCAGCCCCTGATCCTATCTGGGGTGTCGGCACTAAGCCTGGGCTGGCCTCTCTGCCTTCTTCCCCGCAGTCCTTATCCAGCAGCCCACAGGCCCAGCCCCCGCGGCCAGCAGAGCTGTCAGATGAGGAAGTGGCTGAGCTCTTTCAGCGCCTGGCAGAGACGCAGCAGGAGAAGTGGATGCTGGAGGAGAAGGTGCTGTCTGCCTGCTCGTCCCCTCTTGGCCTGCCCCTGGGGAGGAG
>NW_020175533.1:2971338-2979490 GCF_003031525.2 Neophocaena asiaeorientalis asiaeorientalis | reverse complement strand
AGAGCTGCGGCTTCTCTCCTCTCCTTACGGAACTCACCAAAGTTACTGCCGAGACCACAGGTGCTAGAGGGAAGAGCCAGGCAGGCCAGGACCTGTGTGTCTTGCTCTGTATTCCATCTCTTGTCTCGGCTCCTCCCTCCTGTCTGAGTCTCTGTCGTCTCTCCACTCTCCTTTCTCTAGTGTCTCTCCGTCATTCCCATTGTCCTTTCTCCTCCCTGGGTCTCTTCCTCTGCTTTCTCTCCCTTCTCTTCTTTCTGCCCCATCCCCCCTTCATCTTGTCTCACTGTTCCTACTGCCTGTCTAAATGGTTCCACCTCTGGAAATTTTCATTCTCTGGATGCATATCCCTTTTAGGGTCCTTCTCTCCGCTCTTCCTCCGCTTTCCTCCTTTCTCCTCTTCCTTCTCCATCCCCCATTTTTATTTCTTTTGTTCCCTTCTTTCAGATCTTCTCCTCTCCCTGTTTTTTCCTCATCAATCAGAATAATACCAGTTGACGCTTGCTGAGAGCTGACTGTGTGCTCTGTGCTTTGCATACAGATATGTGTTTTTCCAGCTCCATGAGTTAGTTCCTAACCCCATTTCTCAGGGCCTCACAGCTAGTAAGTGAAGCCAGGTCTCACATGGCAAAGCCTCTGCTTCCTCCATTAGATGGCTTCTCCCCCCATTTTTCTCCCCCACTCTCTGTTTCCCTCTTTCCTGCTCTGTCTCTGTCTCTCCTTCGGCTCGACCGAGGGGGTGATTCTCAGCCTGGGCCCTTGCAGATGTGTCTGTGGCAGCAGGCCACACAGACCGTAGTGGGCTGGGCAGCGTCCTGAGAGACCTAGTGAAGCCAGGCGACGAGAACCTTCGGGAGATGAACAAGAAGTTACAGAACATGCTGGAGGAACAGCTCACCAAGAATATGCACTTGCACAAGGCAAGTGTGGCCTACCAGTCTACCCCTTTGTCTCTCCAGCCACATAGCCCCTGGGTCATCTGTCAGTCCCCTCTCCACACACCCCATTCACCAAGCACTCCTTCCCCCTCATCTTCCCATCCTCCAGTCAACCTACTCACTATCCTTGCACCCACCCACTCATCCATTCATACACACATTCAGCCACTCTCCCATCAACCCACCTACTATTTGTCCATCTGCCCTGCTACCCGTCTAATCATCTGCCCATGCCTTTGCACCCATCTCCTTTTTTTTTTTTTTAAATATTTGGCTGCACCAGATCTTTGCGGCACATGGGATCTTTAGTTGCAGCATGCGGGATCTAGTTCCCTGACCAGGGATCGAACCCGGGCCCCCTGCATTGGGAGCGTGGAGTCTTAACCACTGGACCACCAGGGAAGTCCCCTGCACCCATTTCCTGATGCATCACTCTCTCTTACCTACTCATCAGTCACCCCTTGTCTTACCTTTTACCCACCCACCCAGCGACCTGCTTGCTTACCTGTCGTCCTCCATCTGTCCTCTGAACAGTTCATTTTTCCACCTATTTGCCTACCATGGATCTCCCATGCATCCACCCACGTGTCCACTCACCCATCCTGCCACCCAAGTATTTCCCCATCTCTGGGGGAAGTCAGAAAGGATGCAAGTCCGGCCCCTGCCTCTAAGAAGCAAGCTCACCATTTAGAGACAAGAAGGTGGCAGGGGTAGGGGTCATGTCCTCCAGCCTCACCACACAGAGCAGATGATCCACTCCCATGTCCATATCCCTAGCTCCAGGCACTCCTCACCCCCTCACACACACCACACACACCTTTTCCGAGCCCAGCCCACTGCTGGGAGCTCTGGGAGCTGCTCCAAATACCTTCCTGTCTCAGGCTAGACATAGCTGGGCATTGATGGGATGAAAAGGATGACACCCAGGCTTGATGAGCGTGCCATCGCCTGCCACCTTCTCTGACTCCTGATGGCTCATTTGTTTCTTAGGACATGGAAGTTCTGTCCCAGGAAATTGTGCGGCTCAGCAAGGAGTGCGTGGGGTCCCCCGACCCAGACCTAGAGCCGGGAGAAGCCAGCTAAAGACCTGCAGGCTGCACCCACTCCCTCCCTTCCCCACCCGCCATTCCCTTGGGCTGTGGTGGGAAAATGGGGGCCAGCGCCAAAATCAGATAGGTTGGGAGACTGGACATTAAAGGGGTTGGAGGCCTGGTGGCTGGCGTTAGTGACCCTGTCTTAGGGCCGAGGCCCCTGGGGAGTGGGGAATCCTGAGGGGAGGGGCAGGGATTCTCCTCCTTCTTGGCCCTGGCTCCCAGGGGCCTTTGCCTTCATCTCTGCATGAGCTCTCCCTCCCAGAGACCAACTCTTTTTTTATTTTATTTTATTTTTTAATTTATGTCTGGAAGCCTGGCTACTCTGCATTTGGGATTGGGGATGCTGGGTGGGGCACGGTCCATGTTCAGCGTTCTAGCAACGTGTGTGTGTGTGTAAAAGCTGTGCAGCCAAAATACCATCTGGCCAGACTGGCCCACCCACTGACTGTCTGCTCTGATTCTTTCCAACCATGAGGGATGTGCTGGGGGTGGGGAGGTTATACCATTGGAACTGGGAGGGTGGTCTCTGGCTGCAACTTTACTCTCCTTCCCCCACCCTCACCCAGCCTGTCTCCAGTTACTGTTGACCAGCCTCTCAAACTGAATGGAGCAGAAATATCTGCAGATATGTATGTGGGTGAATGTGTATGGGGTGTGGGTATGGATGAGTAGATAGATGGGAGGATGGATAAGTGGTTGGATGGACTGATTGATAAATAAGTAGAAGGTTGCATGGATTGGTGATGGATAGGTTGGGAAATAAATGGATGGATAGGTGACTGGATGAATAAATGGACAAATGGATTGCTAGGTGGATAGGTAGAGGATAGATAGGTGGGGGTATAAATGGATAGATGGATGGCTAGGGGAATGTGTGGATGGATGAGTGGGCAGATAGATGGATGAGCTAATGGGAAGAGTAAAGAGTAGGTGAATAAATGATAGAGCAATGGATAGATGGACAGATAGTTGGGTGGTGGGGGATCCATATGGGTAGGGGTAGATGGGGTGAATATACAAATGGATGAGTGAATAGGTAGGTGGATTAATGACTAAATGGACAGATGGGTGGCTAGAGGGAAGGACAGAGTAATTGGCTGTGTGAGGGGGAGAATGGATGGATAAGTGGGTGGTGGGTGGGAGGAGGGATGGACAAATGGACAAATCAGGAGTGTGATGAGCAAATGGAGGATTACATGGATGGATAAGTCCATTGAAAGGCAAAAATTGGCCCTGCATTACTGCTCCCCCATCACCACACACCTTTAATTGTTAAAGGTAAGGCGTCCTCTGTGTGCCGTGCCCCTCTCACATCACTCCATTTATTGCTCCCAAAGACACTATCAAGCTGGGGTAACTCTCCATCCGACAAAGAGAAAAACAATGCAAGTCACTTGCTCAAGGACATAAGTCAGTGGCACAGCTGGGGCTTGAACCCACCCATGCCTGAGGTACTTGGTACCCAGTGCTCTTGCTACCCAGGAGCAGAGCCCTCTAGCGGAGGAGGCATGATTTGAGGCTCCTGGATGTGGACAGATGATGGAGACTGCACCTCAGAGTGGGGCCTGCCTGGGGGAGAACGTGCTATGGAGGTGGGACCTGGCTTGTCCCCATCTGTACTCCCCTTACCGCCCCCCCCCGACGTTTCACATCCGCAAACAGGACAGTGCTCCAGTCCCACGGCAGCAATCTTGGTTAGAGCAGGACTCTAACCCCTCCAGCACCACTGGGGAGCAGCTTTGGGGGCCTGGCCTCTAGAAAAACACCCCCCCCCGCCAGTTTTCCCCCACCCCCCCTTCTCCAGCCTAGGGGGCAGGGAGGGGACACAGCGCTGCATCATTCCCCGTGGCACTCCCCGCTCTGGGGCCATTAACAGACGCCTCCCCATCGATCGGATCTGCTAAGTGCTGCTGATTCAGACGGGTGGGGGTGGGGGCCCCTGGGGGCAGAGGGGGTAGGATCTGGGCAGGAAGAGGGGGGAGTCCAGGAAGGAGGTGGGGAGAATTGGCAAAGCTCCCTGCCACCCCCATTTTCCAGATGACGCGACTGAGGCCCAACCAGCTTTGTAGGAGGCGGAGTCTCCCCAGGGTCCCTCTCAGGCAGTCCTAGGGGAGGGGGCTCTGGGAGCCACGAGGCCCCTCCCTGCCTCTCCATCTCCCGGCAAGCTCAGAGGGGCGGGGAGAGAGAGCCAGAGGAGGTGGAGAACTTGGGCAGCTCTGCAGAGTGGGGCAGGAGCTCCGGTGTTTGGTACCCCCAGCCCCACCGCTGTTGCTGCTGCTGCAGCGGGGACACAGGTGAGGACGGCCCTATGGGGAGGGGGAGGGGGCCACCAACAGTGCTGTCCTTGTCCTTCCCTGGTCCAGCCCCCAGGCCCTAGCCCATCCTGGGACAGTCCTACTGGACCTTGTCCTTCCAGAGCCTCCTTCCAGGGACCCAGCCCCCTCCTCCTGCCTGTGCTGCCTTCTCTCCCAGGCCTGGCTGTGGCTGCTTCTCCTCTTCCTCCTCACGTCCTGCTGCCGCTGCTGCTTCTGCCACTGCCCGGCACATACCACCAGCCCCTCGGGGTGTGGTTTCCCCAGACCAGCCCCCAACAGTGGGACGCAGCCTGATCCCGGCCTTCCTGGGCTCCTGTAAGGCCCAGGAGCCCCCCTCCCTGCAGACACACCCAACTCCCTTTCAACACCCCACCCTGCCCTCCAACCCATTTTGAGGGGGACCCCGTCTTCCTCTTATCTTAGTCTTTTTTGATTCTCTGGATGCTCTGGGGCTATGCCCAACTTCCTTCCAGTTGAGTCCCAGCCCTGAGGGGTTCTCCAGGTCCCATCCCTACCCCCTGAACTCTTGAGAGGGTGGACCAGGCTTTCTCAGCCCCCCTGGATACCCTTCTCTACCAGACACCTCTCAGCCTCTGAAAAATAACCTGGCCCCATATCTAACCCTTTAGATACCCCACCCCCTTCTCCAGCCCCGCTAGGGGGCCCCACCTCTCCTTCCTTCCCCAGAACTCCTGTAGAGTGTGGACACTCCACCCCCAGGCTATTCTTGGCAGCTCTAGGCACTCCCAAGACACCTCTCAGCCTCTTTACAAACTCCTGGCTCTGTAGCCACCCCTTAGATGCACCAACCCCTTTCCTAGATCCACGAAGGGGCTCCAACCCCCTTATCTTCTCCCCAGAAGTCTTGAGAGTTTGGACAACCCTCCTCACCTCTCTCAGTTCCTTCAGAATCCCCCTCCAGACACTCTCAGCCTCTTGCAAACACCTCTGGTTCCATTTCTACCCCTCCGGATGCCCCGATCCCCTCTCCAACCCCACTAAGCGGTTCCAGTCCCTTCTTCCTTCCCTCAGAACTCTTGAGAGTGTGGACAACTCCCCAGTGTTTCTTGCTTCATCCTAGACACCCCCAGATACCTCTCAGGCAGTGCTGACCCCTCTAGAATCATCTCAGTCTCTAAACACTCCCTCGGATCCTTTTTGGCACCTCTAGACACTCCTCTTCTGCTCCTCTCCATGTCCCCTAGCCCCTTCTCACTCCCTCAAGACATCGCCCTGGTCCCTCTTAGACCCTCTACATGGCCCCCAAGCCCTTGCCCATCTCTCTAGGTCCTCCTCCCGGTTCCTCTTGGCCTCTCTAGACACCCCCAGTTTCCTTGTGCGAGTGGCCCAGGGCCTCTCCAAGCCTCCACCATCCTGGAGACAGCTACATTCTCCTAAAGGCCAACCCCCCCCACAAGTCTCCGTGGGCCTGGGGCGTGGCAGGATGGCAGCAGGCGTGGCCACATGGCTCCCTTTTGCACGGGCGGCCGCGGTGGGCTGGCTGCCCCTGGCCCAGCAGCGCCTGCCCCCCGCGCCGGGGGTGAAGGCATCTCGAGGGGATGAGGTTCTGGTGGTGAACGTGAGCGGACGGCGCTTTGAGACCTGGAAGAACACGCTCGACCGCTACCCAGACACTCTGCTGGGCAGTTCAGAAAAGGAATTCTTCTATGACGCCGACTCAGGCGAGTACTTCTTTGATCGCGACCCAGACATGTTCCGGCACGTGCTCAACTTCTACCGCACGGGCCGACTGCACTGCCCACGGCAGGAGTGCATCCAGGCCTTTGACGAAGAGCTGGCCTTCTATGGCCTGGTGCCTGAGCTCGTGGGCGACTGCTGCCTCGAAGAGTACCGGGACCGCAAGAAGGAGAACGCCGAGCGCCTGGCGGAGGACGAGGAGGCCGAGCAGGCCGGGGACGGCCCATCCCTGCCGGCTGGCAGCTCCCTGCGGCAGCAGCTCTGGCGGGCCTTCGAGAACCCACACACGAGCACCGCAGCCCTCGTTTTCTACTACGTTACCGGCTTTTTCATCGCTGTGTCGGTCATCGCCAACGTGGTTGAGACCATTCCGTGCCGCGGCCCTGCACGGCGGCCCCCGAGGGAGCAGCCCTGTGGCGAGCGCTTCCCGCTGGCCTTTTTCTGCATGGACACGGCCTGTGTACTCATATTCACAGGTGAATACCTTCTGCGGCTGTTCGCGGCCCCTAGCCGTTGCCGCTTCCTGCGGAGTGTAATGAGCCTCATCGACGTGGTGGCCATCCTGCCCTACTACATTGGGCTCCTCGTGCCCAAGAACGAAGATGTCTCAGGCGCCTTTGTCACCCTGCGGGTGTTCCGGGTGTTCCGTATCTTCAAGTTCTCCAGGCACTCACAGGGCTTGCGGATTCTGGGCTACACACTCAAGAGCTGTGCCTCTGAGCTGGGCTTTCTCCTCTTTTCCCTTACCATGGCCATCATCATCTTCGCCACTGTTATGTTTTATGCCGAGAAGGGCACAAACAAGACCAACTTTACTAGCATCCCCGCGGCCTTCTGGTATACCATTGTCACCATGACCACACTTGGGTGAGTGCAGACCCTGTGTGGGGAGCTGCCCGATCAGTCAATTACACTCACCTTTTCTGTAAAATTAAAAAGGTTAGATAAATGATCTCTCTCTCTCTATTTGAACTTCAATTTGGTCATCTTTAAAAAGTGAGGGAGTTGGATTAATCTCCAAATCCCTCCCAGCTCTGACAATGCCTTAATTTTCAGGTCAGGAGACTTGGGTTCAACGATGGTCTTAGCTGCACTCTTTCTGTTGACCTTGTTTTCTCTGGGCTAGTTTTCCCCTCTGCAAAATGAGAAATGATGATCCCTTCAACATCCAGAGGGGATTCAGTGACATCATGGTTATGAAAGTTATCTGAATGTTTCTGGTGCAGGATAAATAGATATTCGCTTTCTATCACCCCTTTTTCCATCTTGAGGACCCATGTCTCCCAACCCTTTAGATTCATCTGCTGTGTGGGGCACTACCTCTGTGGCTCCGTGATTCCTTGATGTTTCCCCAGAACAAGATATTTTCAGCATCATTTTTTATTTTTTTTTTACTGCCAGTCCTTGAGAGGAAATGGGATAAACGCATCAAATGAAATCATCAAACTCATGTTGTTCTTAAAGACACTGTCTAGAGCAGATAACTGTGGTCCTTTTCTAAATTCCTATCACTGGGATTAGGTATGCAGTTGCTGCTCAGTATCTGTTGAACGGATACATTGGGATTACTCAGGACCTTAGTAGTAGAACAGAAAAATTGAATTGAGGTTTCTAAGAAGTAGAAATTAACTCTGGTTGGAGTTTCAGGATTGTATTGACAAATACTGAGCACTGAGAACAGGTTGGAACTGGGTATTTTGATGTCCTTTTATCCTATTCAGTCCTCACAACAACCCTGGGAGGATGTCTCATAGTTGAGGACACAGAGAGAGATGATACATCACAGAGCCAGAAATGGCCAAGTTGGAGAGACTTTTAAATGAGTCAAAGTAAAGAAATAAGGAAGAGGCATCTTGGGGCAGGGGGTGGGGGCAAAGGCCTAGAGGCTGAAGACTGCAGAGGCTGTGTTTCTTTGGAGGGGATCTGATTGGTCCTGTGGTTAGAACAAGAGTATGCTGTGTGATTTTGAGCAAATCAGTTATGGAACCTTGCTGAGCTTCACTCCCCCCACCCCCAACCAAACAAGTTGGTAAGATTGGCTCTGCTCCATCTCCATGGGGGGGGGGTGGTATGGAGGAAGGGAGGGAGGAGTTTCAAGGCTCCCCCCTAT
>NW_020175533.1:2964217-2971307 GCF_003031525.2 Neophocaena asiaeorientalis asiaeorientalis | reverse complement strand
TGGGGGAATAAGACGGGGTGCTACCTAGAGAAGGTAAGACAGACACAAGCAAAACCAACAGAGCACTGCTCCCAGGACTCAGAGCCCCTTAGCTGGCTTGTGGTGGTGGGACTCTCTCTCCGGGAGGCTATATTTACTGCCTCTGACTTCCTCCTTCCCCCCTATGCTTGGTATTAATAGATTTCCAGCTGACTCAGATGCCCGGTGCATGGCTTGGATGGGGGCAGCAGACAGTAGGGGCTGAGGGCCCATGTCTCATCTGACCCCCACTGGTGGCCAGAGAGGTCATTCCCCAATTTTTGCAGAGCAAGAAACTGAGACCAGAGAGTTTGAGTGCCTGGCCAGGGTCGCAGAGTGAGTCAAGTTGGATGGGATGCAGTGGGGGACTGAGGGGTGGGTGGGTATTTTTCTTGACCTTGGCTTACCTCCCCCGGCCCCAGCTACGGAGACATGGTGCCCAGCACCATTGCTGGCAAGATTTTCGGATCCATCTGCTCACTCAGTGGCGTCTTGGTCATTGCTCTGCCTGTGCCAGTCATTGTGTCCAACTTTAGCCGCATCTACCACCAGAACCAGCGTGCTGACAAGCGCCGAGCACAGCAGGTAACTGCGCCTTCCATCTGAGTACCTCCTACTCCCCACACCCCAAGCCAGTCTACTCTTATGTTTGCCTACCTGACCTTCTATCTCCTCCTCTCTCTGTAGAAGGTGCGCTTGGCAAGGATCCGGTTGGCAAAGAGTGGTACCACCAACGCCTTCCTGCAGTACAAGCAGAACGGGGGTCTTGAGGTGGAGAGGGGCCTGGATTGGGGTGGGAGGTGAGCAGTGACGGGAGGGGGAAGGTGCTGACCTCATCCCTCTGCTCTGTCCACTCCAGGACAGCAGCAGTGGGGGAGAACAGGCGCTGTGTGTCAGGAACCGTTCTGCTTTTGAGCAGCAACATCACCACTTGCTGCATTGTCTAGAGAAGACAACGGTGAGGCCTAATGAGAGGTGGTGTGGCAGAATGAAGGGGGTCCCTTTGCCAGCAAGCCAGCTCCCTCCTGGGATGGGAGGCTCACTACTAATTGTGGAAATCACACAGGGCTTCCCGGAAGAGGCCCCAGTAGAGCTGAGCCTTGAAGGATGGGCAAGGGAAGGGAAGAGAGAGCGACTTACAGAAAGGAAGGAATGGCCTAAGCAAAAGCCTGGGGGTGAGGTCAGCTTCCTTGTGGTGCCCTGTGACCATGCCTCCCTTCTGCCCACAGTGCCACGAGTTCACGGATGAGCTAACCTTCAGTGAGGCCCTGGGCGCTGTCTCGCTGGGTGGCCGCACCAGCCGCAGCACTTCCGTGTCCTCCCAGCCAGTGGGGCCTGGCAGCCTGCTATCCTCTTGCTGCCCCCGCAGAGCCAAGCGCCGTGCCATCCGCCTTGCCAACTCCACTGCCTCGGTCAGCCATGGCAGCATGCAGGAGCTGGACACGCTGGCAGGGCTGCAGAGGAGCCCTGCCCCTCAGAGGTAAGCATGCTGACCTGCTGTGCAGCCCCTCTCCCGGGGAAGCTCAGAGCTTGGACCAAGGGGTCTGAGATTTCATGACTCCAGGCCTCCTAGCAAGTCAAGCTCAAACCCAAACTCCTCCATGCTGGAAGCTTGGGCTTATCTTGTCTGGAACTCCTCATTTTTCATTTGTACTTTCAATAAACATTTATTGAGCATCTCCTGTATGCTAGGCACAATTTGGGGCATTTTGGAATTCACTTTAGTTTAGGAGTTTAGTTCAATTTTGGCAGTGAATAGAACAGACAGAAATCCTGACCTTATGGAACTTCTATTCTAGTGAGATGAGACAGTTAAAAAACAAATACACAGATGATGCAGTGTGTTAAGTGCCAAGGAGAAAAATAAATCAGGGATGGGGGATAGAGAGTGTAGAACAGGGTGTGATGCAGTTTTAACAGTGTGGTCGGGGAAGGTTTTGCTGAGGTGACATCTGAGCTGAGATCTGAAGAAGGAGAGGGAATGAGCCATGTGGATACCTAGAGGGAGAGCTTTCCAGGCAGAGAAAACAGCCTGTGCAAAGGTCCTGAGGCAGGAATGGGTCTGCATGTTAGAGACACAGCCAGGAAGCTTCTGTAAGTAGAGTGGAGTGAGTGAGGGGGAGAGTGGTAGGAGGTAAAATCAGAAAGGAACAGGGACCAGATTGTGTAGATCTTACAGTAGACTGCTGTGAGGACTCTGGCACTGCAAGGAGTAAGCACAATAGATAACACTTTTATGTGTGTGCTCATTATGTTGCAGACACTACTCTGAGCATTTTGTATCATTTATTATCTTATTTAATCTCCACAACATCTCTGTGAGGTAGAAAACATTGTTATTCCCATGCTACAGATGAGAGAAGAGAGGTTTAGAGTGGTTGAGGTGGGATCAGGACTATTTGACTCCAGAGCCCTCACTCTGCACCACCATAATTAAGGGTGCAGGGGAAGCATTTAGCACAGTGCCAGGGACCTAGTAGGCACTCAGTAAATGTCGTGATCGCCGTGGCAAGTATTAAAATGACTTTTTAAGAACCTTCCATCTTCCCACCCTTATCCACAGCCGCTCAAGCCTCAATGCCAAGCCCCATGACAGCCTTGACTTGAACTGCGACAGCCGGGACTTCGTGGCTGCCATCATCAGTATCCCCACCCCTCCTGCCAACACCCCAGATGAGAGCCAACCTTCCTCCCCTGGCGGTGGTGGCAGTGGGGCCAGCAGCACCCTCAGGAACTCCAGCCTGGGTACCCCTTGCCTCCTTCCCGAGACTGTCAAGATCTCTTCCCTATGAGGGACGGGCCTGCCCATCCAGAGTGCTCTCCCAATTCTTGGGGGCTCCCTTCCAAAGCCATATTTTGGGGATGCAGAGAAGAGCAGCCTGGGGACCCCTTCTGCCCCCCACTGAGAACTATGCAATGGAGTTTCATGGAATGGCCCACCTGGTGGGGAAATAGCCAGGGAAAGGGAAACTTCCCCTACCCCAGACAGTTTTCCCTGTGGGAGGTGAAGCACTGGGCTTCCTCAGGCCCCCAGCCTCCTTGCCCCAGCACACTGGGACTGGCCCCTCTACCCAAGCGGGCCTCCTGCATGCTCCTCCCCTCAGGAGTTCTGGCCCAAGAAGAAGAGGTGAAACTTCCTCTTCTCTCTGGCTGAGCTGCGGAGGTTTGGGGGTTCATAGAAGAGAACCCTCACTTCTGATCTGGCCTCTAGAAGAAGTCCCCACCCTCCACCGGGCCCAACAACTCTCAAATTCCGAAGCTTGGAATGCAACCACAGGCTTCGTGGGCTGTGGCCTCAGCAGTGACCTTGGTTCAGGGGTCAGGCTGCCTTTCCCAACACACACAGATAGCACAAACACCACCCCCGTTCCCTGGCTGCTGGAAATGGGTCCCCGCAACCCCGTCCTCCACTGGGCCCCCAGCAAACTCTAGCAATAGCAGCTGCTGCTGTGACATTATGCAAAGCCTCTGCCCAGTTTGCTGCAGTATTTACATCTGCCCTAATCATAGGGGCCACCTCTAACTACTCCTCCTTCTCTCTTCTCTGGCTTGCTTCCTTCCTGGGTTGGGCTGGAGTCTGGACTGGCTGAGATAAAAGCCTGGCAGCTGGCGAGAGCTGGGCTGTGTTTGGAGATCATGGGCTGATTCCATGTTCTTGGGCAGGAGTCCAGAGGCGGCAGGGGCTGAGGCCTGGGTTGTTCCTGAGCTCTGGGAGCTGGAGGAGGCAGGAGGAACTTCTTGATCTCCTCCTCCTCCCCCACAATGCCTTTTCACATATCCCTCTCTCTTCTCCCTCTTCGGTCACCTTCAGGAACTCTGTCTGCTCTCAGGCTGAAATCTGGCATCATCTCAGGTTCCCTGTCCCCAGCACTGTCCCTGTGGAGCTGGTGGCTGACAAAGATGTAGTTTCCATCAGTCAATAAAACCTGAGAGGAGAGACAAGGATGAGCACCTCCTGGCTCTGTGGGTTTGGGGGCTGGGTTGGGCTGGAGGGGTTGAAAATACTCCAATTTCAATTCCTTTTAACTAGTAGAAGGGCTGTTAGGGGAAAGGTATGGGAGGTGGATGGTTGCTGGTGTGTTTTGGAAGATGGGGATCTAGGAGAAATGAAAGAGGGTGGTCGAAGAGGTGAATCTGCAGCCAGTGAGGTAGGCTAGGAGGTCCTGAGACATGCCCCATGGACATAATCTGCTCTAGCCCCCTCACTCACGGATGGGGAAACTGAGACCCAAAGCAGCACACGCTTGGTTAGAGGAGACTTGAACCCAGGCTTCCTGACAGCAAACAGCTCTGAACTGAACCCTGATGAAAAGCATCTCTCAGTTTGGCGAATTCCCCTTCCCTGTGGATGTCCCCTACCTGTATTCTCTCTTCTGGACTACTGGATATACTAGACTAGTGTAACTGAGCTCTGTGGAGCACAGAGAAGACAGACCTTGGATTCAGGTTGACCTGGATTCCAGTCCCTGGGTGAGAGAATCACTTATCTTCTCTTGCCTCAGGTTGCTAATCTGTGAAATAATCATTCATCCATTCACCAAATATTTATTAACTGCATATCATGTGCTAGCCCTAGGGGTACAAAAATGGGCAAAGTAGACATCATCTCTGATCTACAGAGGTGAGCACGGAAGGCAATTAAGCAATTACAATATAGTGTAGTAGAACCAAGATTAGTGGATTACAGAAGCATATAGATGGCAAGAGAACCTAACCTGGCCGAACAATGAGTTGAAGTTAGCCAGGCAAAAGACAAAAGAGTGAAAATGTTTTAGGCAGAGGGAATAGCATGTGCAATGGCCTGGAGGTTAGAGCGCCAGCTCAGGGCCGTGGGAAACTGAAGGGGTTCAGCACAGCTAGTGAGGAGAGTGTGAGACTGTGACGAGGGTGAGGATGTAGAAGTAGGCCAGATCACAAAAGGCCTTTGAAGCTATGATACAGATGTGGACTTCATCCTAAGGATAATGGGGACCTCTGAAGGCTTATAAACAGGAAAGTCATCGCCAGTTTTGTATTTCAGAAGGACTATTCTGGCTGTGGGGAGTGGGTTATAGAGGACCAGTCCTGGAGGCAGGAAGAACAGTGAGGAGGCTTTTGCAGTTGCCGAGTTGGCAGGTGATAGTGGCTTAGACGGGATAGTGGCAGTAAGAGTTGGAAAGTCAAGAGATTTCAGAGATAGGACTGGCAAGATTTAGGATTGACAGGTATGTGGGAGTTGAGGAAGAGGGAGCAGTCAGGGTTGACTCCCAGGTTTCTGCCTTGGGCAAAGGCTGGAGGGGGTGCCATTCATTCACTGTCAAAGGGAACATCAAAGCTGTTGAGCACACAGCAACAGGCACATAGTAAGTACTTGGTGAAGGTTAACTACAATTATTATCATAAGTTCAGTTTTAGATGTGTAGTGCTGGACAAATATTGAGTAGGGAGTGGGATACATGGATCAAGTGAGATGGTCTTGAGAAGATTCAATGTGATAATGTGCACAGGCATTTGGCACAGTGTCCTAAACACAATAAGCCCAGTAAACGTGAGTCTTCTCCTCCCATTAAGTCTCATGAGCAGAAAACACCACCATAGTCTGTTTATTACCAACACCCTTCAGGGAAGAACTTCAACTAGGGTTGGCATCTGAAGGGAGAAGTTTAGGTGGCACTCAGAAGAGCTTTCTGATGGCCTGTATATGGCTTGGCTCCTAAGACTGGCAAGGAGCCCTCACCTCTCACAACAACTTCTCGGTTCATGAGCTCATCTCAACTCCATAACTACTCCCTGAGGTAGTCTGGGCAGGCATTATCATTCCCGTTTTACACATGGGTAACCTCAAATTTGAGACACAATGACCTCCTCAAGGTCATACAGTTGGTAATGGTCCACCGTGCCTGGGACTGACGTCTTCCTGACTCCAAAGCCTGGGATTCTTTCCACTGCACTGCAGTGCAGACTAATTTATTGAGCACTTACTAGATGCCGGGCACAGCACCAGACGCTTTGCAAGCATTAACTTCTGATCCTTAAATTGGGATTATCATTGCCATTTTACAGAGAAGTAGAAATTGAGGATGGGGTGGGTGTTAAATGACTTGCCAGATATTACTCAGAAGGGGCACAGCTAGGATTAGCTTGTAGCTCTCCATCCGTTCAGTAGCAGGAATTTTACCAACCTTATTGCGAGACGCTGGTTGCTGACAGAGCTGGTTTATAAACTTTGCTCGATTCAGGTAAACACCATTGGGGGGACTTGTGGGGGTGGGGAAAAGGCTGTGCCGCGCCTGCGCGCTAGCCACAGGGGCGGGGAGGTCAACACGAGGGCAGCGGTGCGCCGGTGCCAGAGTGGGCGTGTCTGCTTCCCAAACACCCACTGTCCCAATGGTGCATGTCTGTCCCAGGGTTGGCCCGTTCGACTTGAGTGGTGGCATGTCTTAACCAATCACTGCAGAACCCGGCCTGTTGCCAGGGTGAAGCTGTGCCCGCCTCTCTACCGGAGGCGGATTTCTGGTGGGTGGAAACGGAAGTGATGCTTCAGGGGCTAGCTAACCTCTGGGAGTGTTGATATTTTCCAGTCAGTCCGGCTGACTGGGGCCAAGTTGGAAGCCCGGAAGGGAGGCGACTTAAAAACTCGTGCACGGGGCAGGCCACGCTGTCCTGTTGCAGTGCCCCCGCCTGCAAGTCAGAGCCTCGGGGAGACAAGAGCACGACGGGACGAAGAGGAAAGGCAAGGAACAAGGGTGCCGACTTTGACTGAAATCTGAGACAGAGGGCAGGGGAGGGCGATCGCTCGCTTCTGATTGGCTCGTGGGCATCATCGAGGACCCACGCAACCGCTTCGATTGGTTGGTGCCCTCAATTGTTGTGGCGGCGGCGAAGATTTTGCCCACGTACTTCCGAGCGAGAGGCGGGGCTGTGCCCCGGCGCGCCTGCGCAACGCCCCGGGCCCCACCCGGTAGTGCAAGAACCTGCGAGGGGGCGGGGCGAAGAGGTGCTTGTTTTGGTTCTGTTTCCTTTGAAGCCGAAGGCCGGAACGAGCATAGCAATAAACTTGCTGGGCTTGGAGAGAAGGCTACGACAAGCTCGC
>NW_020175533.1:2957725-2964175 GCF_003031525.2 Neophocaena asiaeorientalis asiaeorientalis | reverse complement strand
GTGCTACAGCACCGGGCGTGGGTGGGGCGGGCGTGGTGGTGGGCGTGGGCAGTGCCGTGGGCGTGGGCGGCTGCTGCTCTGGGCCGGGTCACAGCAAGCGGCGGCGTCAAGCCCCTGGGGTTGGCGCGGTTGGCGGGGCCAGTCCTGAGCGTGAGGAGGTCGGCGCAGGTTACAACAGTGAGGATGAGTATGAAGCGGCTGCAGCGCGCATCGAGGCCATGGACCCCGCCACCGTCGAGCAGGTATGGGCGGGGGGTGACGGGTGACGGGGTGTGGTGGACGGGATGCCCAGACTGCGTAGGGACCCAAGGAAGGCTATTTGAGATCGCTCCAAGGGGCCTTTGTCTTCTCTCAGCCTGGCACTCTTTTCTCTGGTAGTGGGGGTGTGAGAGACCCTATTTCCCCCGCCAAGGACTTGGGGTTAGAGGCCCCAGATAAGATGGAGGACTTAAAAGTGGGGTCTGTGATGTCTTCTAGGGCCGTAGTTGTCATTCTGGGCCCAGGGACCTCTTCGTGTAGGGCCAATAGGTAGGAACTCCCCAGGAGAGACAGGCAAGATGGAATGCCTCCTGAGAGGGGAGTCTCATGACTCTCCAGAGGACCTTGGTCTGTGTTCAGTGACTTGAGATTTCTTCTCCTCTGGGATAAGAGTCTAAGGCTTCTTCTCCAGGAAATACAAGTAAGGTGGAGATCTCAGAGATGTGAGTGTCCCCACGATACCAAAACCGTTTCAGGGGTCTGAGACACTCTATATAGGACAACCCCCTTCTCTTTCTCAGGGGGATACAGCACAGGACCATGCAGCAGTGGGGTCTGAGACTCCCTCTTCTAGAAGTCAAGGGCCTGACACACACACATACATACCCCCCTAAGATCCCCTTCCCTATGGGAACAAGGGTCAAAACCAACACCCTGGGATGAGAAAGTCTACTAGGGTACATGAGATTCATCCCCTTCTAAGTGACAAGGGTCTGTGCTTTCTCCAAGAGGTCTGAGACCTCTTTGGAGACAAGAGTCTGAATTTCTCTCTAGGAGCTTAAGCTATTTTTAAGGTCTAGACACCCGCCCCCCCAGCACCAGGCCTGAACCTTTCTTCAAGAAAATAGGACTCACTGTTTCGGATACTGGAACCTAGGATTGCCCCTGCTTATGGACTGGGGCTTTCAGAGACTGGGTCTGAAGCCTCTTCAGGAGACTGATACCCCTCCACAGAGGTCTTTAGGGGACCTTTCTCCTCAGGGAGTGGTCTGAGAATTCTCTTTGGGCATCTGAGACACTGTGCCAAGGACTCTTGAGCTTTCCCTCAAGGACAAGAGATGCATACATACCCCAGTGGCCAGTATGTCTCTAGAGGTGAGGTCCAAGCTTCCCCCTCAAGGAACTTAAGGTACTCCTCAGGAGCAGGAGGTCTCCCCTGACCAGATTTGAGCCCTGAGACCCTTCCCTTGGGACATGGGTAGAGTCCCTGGGGAATAGGGTTCCGCATCTCCCCTCATGAGTTTGAACTTTCTCTCAGCATACGTGTACCCCAGTTTTAGAGGCCTTTTGGGGGCATAAGATTTCATGCCTTGAGGACTTGAGCCTAAGCCCCCCTTCCACTTTGAACTAAGTCCTGCGGGCTGCTCATTACTCTTGGGGACATGGGTAAGGTGGGATCCTGGGGGAAAGAGTCTGAGCCTCCTCGCAGGGGCCTGAGCTACCCCTCTGGGACAAGAGATCCTTCACCTTAGGGAGGGGCTTGAGCTCCCCCCTTGGGTATGAGGCTCCTCCTCCCCTCCCTTCTCCCCCAACCAGGCAATCCTTTCTCACCAGGGAGAGGGACGGGAAGTCCTCCCCAATGTGGCCTGAGGCCTCCCCCATTGGACAGAAGGACCTGGATGCTTTTCACAGTCATAAGAACTCCCTACCTGAGCCTGCTCAGGCTAGGAAGTTCTCCTTACTTTCTGTGAGAAAGGTGTCAGGTACTGGGGACGTGAGGACTGAGGCCTACCCTCAAGAGCTAGGAGATGTGTTGAGCCTCTCCCTGACCCAGCTATGCTTCTAATTTCCTGGATCAGGGAAATATTCTGAGCTTCCTGAATTTCTTTCAATAAGCTTTTTTCTTCCCAGAGACAGGGAAGGGGTTTGGGACATCCCCACTGCAGGAAATTCTCCACCCACATTCCTCTCCCTCTTGGTTCAGGTAAATCTTTGTGTACTTCCCGGGGGCCAGGGCCAGGGCCTGGTTTTGAGCTCCTGTTCTTGTTCCCTTTCCATGCATTACTACTTCTCCAGGCAGGATAAATCATCTGCCAGGGTGAGGACCAGGAGTTATTTCTTCTCACTGATTGCGGTAAAGTGTGCCTTTCCTTCTCCACAGAAACAAGGAGTCCCAGGAACAGAGAGAAAGTCATGTGCTGCCATGGTGACTAGAAAGACACCTCCTTACATCCCCTTTGCATCTCCTGGGCTAGGAGTCCCTCCCTTGTGATTGTTCCCATAAGAACATGGAAGTAAAGCTCTGTGGTTGCATGATACCTTCCCTTCCCAATGAAGGAGGAGAGGCTTCATGTCCTCCCACTTCTTGGGACAAAGGGAGGAAGAAGATGCTTCTTTTTGCTTCACCTGGTTGAACTGGGGATGAAAAGAGGGGAGATTCTTCCTGCAGCCCTAGGCTTAGTCCTGAACCGTCACTCGGGGCATTTGTAACCCGGAGGCCAATTAGATCCTTGGGAAAGAGGGGAGTTGTTGAGAGGGAGCCCAGATGGTGAATCTGGTCCTTGTGACTACTCAGACTTATTGTCTGTCCTGGTGCTGTTACTGTATCTACTGCCTTTAGGAGCCCTTTTGACACCCTGGGGGTCCCAGTGCTAGGAAGGTGGTGTTGTCAGGGGTTTCCTTTCCCAGGTATGGCTGCCTTGCCGAGAGTCTCCCCTCTGAAAAGAATGGCTTGAGAGCGTCCTGAGCTTGAGGACGCCACAGAGCATTTTGTGAAGGGGGCACTTGTGCTGAAGTGGTGGGAGAGGGTGGACCTGACACTGAAGCCAGGATGCCTGGGTTCCCACCCTGGCTCTGATGGGGCTTTTCTGGGTGAACCAGAATAGGTCTGCCTGTGCTCTCTGGGCCACAGTTTTCCCTTTGGTCAGGTAAGGAGCTGGTGAGGTGTTGTTTAGCTTTGGGATTTTAGGGAGCTCACACCAAAGCCCTTTGGGCCTGGAGGTGACAGGGAACAGTAGGTGTCTTTCGAGGCAGAACTGGGTTCCTCTCCTCTCTCCCCTGCCTCTGTGTTCCCTCTCAACCATCCAAGCTTGGTGGTCAGGACAAGTCGCCTGGTCAGTGTGAGGCTCAGGGTTGGCAGACAGTGATTTTTGTGGCCAGCTATGCTGTGGTGAATAAGCTCGGGGGTTGCCTGTTGGGAGATCTCTTGGATGGTTTGGAGGTAGGGTTATGTGTAGAAAAAGTTTAGGCTTTGGAGCTGGCAGGCCTGAGTTCAAATCCCAGGATCTCCTGCTTAGCTGCCAAAAGTCCACCCATGCCCAAGGTTATTGAGTGTCTGAATACCTGACCTGGCCCACCTTGGACCTTGGCTGATTCTTCTCTTGAAGTTTCCCCAGGATCATCTGGGTTCTTCCTAGGAACCTTTGCAACAACTGATCTTTGTTGGCAAAAACCCTTCATTTGGCTTCTAGGAACCTGCTGATTCCTCTGGTGAGGAGGCAGAGTGGTATATCAGGAAGTGGTCTCTGCCTGGGTGGTCTGGGTTTGAGTCCTGTATCTTTTGGTAGTTCCTTTTTCTGGGCCTCAGTTTCTCCATCCATAAAATGGGTAGTGGTGGGGAGGGAGGTTGTACTCATTGCTCTGAAGCTAGTTGTAATCTCTTTAATTCTCTGCTCTCTACTCCCCCCATCCATTGTGAAAGTTTTGAGTGGGGCCCCTTGGCTTTTGGGAGTATGCTATGAAGTTTCAAGCAGTTACCAGTTTCCCTCTCACCAGCCAGTGCTGTAGGCCTTTGTGTGTGTGTTTTTTGTTTTCTCTTGTTGTTGTTTTTATTTTTTGGCTTCACCACTCAGGATATGGGATCTTAGTTCCCTGACCAGGGATTGAACCTGCACCCCTTGCAGTGTAAGCATGGAGTCTTAACCGCTGGACCGCCAGGGAAGTCCCTGTGTGTGTGTTTGTGTTTTTTTGTTTTTAATTTATTTTATTTATATTTGGCTGTGTTGGGTCTTTGTTGCTGTGTGCAGGCTTTCTCTACTTGTGGCTCGCGGGCTCTAGAGCACAGGCTCAGCAGTTGTGGCGCACGGGCTCAGCCGCTCCGCGGCATGTGGGATCCTCCCTGACCAGGGCTCGAACCCGTGCCCCCTGCATTGGCGGGCGGACTCTCAACCACTGCGCCACCAGGGAAGTCCCGTGTTTGTGTTTTTTTTGTTTGTTTTTTAAATTTATTTTTGGCTGTGTTGGGTCTTTGTTGCTGCGTGTGGGCTTTCTCTAGTTGCAGTGAGTGGGGGTACTCTTCGTTGCGGTGCACGGGCTTCTCATTGCAGTGGCTTCTCTTGTTGCGGAGCACGGGCTCTAGGCATGCGGGCTTCAGTAGTTGTGGCACACGGGCTCGGTAGTTGTGGCCACACGGGCTTAGTTGCTCCGTGGCGTGTGGGATCTTCCCGGACCAGGGCTCGAACCCATTTCCCCTGCATTGGCAGACGGATTCTTAACCACTGCGCCACCAGGGAAACCCCCTGTGTGTGTGTATTTAACAGCTTTCTTAAGATATAATTCACACATCATGCATTTCACCAGTTCAAAGTGTACAATTCAGTGACTTTTAGTGTATTCACAGAGTTGTACATCCATCACCACAGTCAATCAATTTTAGAACATTTTTTTCACCTCAGAAGGAAACCCTGCATCATTGTCATCTCCCATCTCCTCATCCCCTCTCGGCCTCTGACAACCACTAATCTACTTTTTGTTTTGATTGATTTGTCTTTTCTGGATATTTCATATAAATGGAATCATACAACATGCAGTCCTTTGTGACTTCGTTCTTTCACTTAGCGTAATGTTTTCAAGGTTCATCCATGTTGTAGCATGCATCAGGACTTTGTTTCTTTTTGTTGCAGAATAATAGGATCTTCATTTTTTAATCCCCCTCACCCCCCTACCCCAGTGGCCTGGCAGTAGGTTTGGGGCCTTTTGCTCTTTTCCCATTCCTCTGCCCTGGAGAGCTTGTGTTAGTCCTTAGCGGTGTGTCTGTCTGTTTCTCATTGGATGGGTTGCCTATGTTTAGCCCGTGGAGCAGAGCCAGTTTTCCTGGGTATTTTGGGGGAGAGAGGGGTGGTCTTGGCACCAGGCTTGCTGGGACAGAGCTGTGTAGCCCAGAATACTAAAAACCTCTTGGCCGTGGGTTCTGGGAAGACATCTGTCCATGAGCTGCCACTGCTGCTGCCATCTCCCCCTGCCTCCTCCCCGTTTCAGTGGCAACTCATTCATCAATAGAGTCAGCAGCTTCCCAGGCTGGGAGGGGGGATTCCAGGCCCCTGCAGCCTTAATTCTAACCCTTTCCCTGGGGGGATGCAAACAGGGTGGATCTTGTGGGATGTGAGCATTGCCACGTTGCCTCACAGCTCACACAAGGGAGTGCTACAAGGAGGTTGTATTTGTTTCCTATGGTTGCTGTGACAAATTACCACAAACTGGGTGGTTTAAAACAACAGAAATTTATTCTCTCACAGTTCCGGGGGCCAGAAGTCCGAAATCAGTTTCACTGGGCCCAAATCAAGGTGTTGGCAGGGCCACACTCACTCCACAGGCTCTATGGGAGAATCCAGTCCTCTTCCAGCTTCTGATGGCTGCTCCCATTCCTTGGTTTTTGACCACATCACTCTGACCTCTGCCTGCTTCTCCTCTGTGTATGGGTGGTCTCCTCCTCTGTCTGTATCAGGTCTTCCTCTGCTGTTCTAAGGACACTCGTGATTGCATTTAGGTCCTACCCTGATACTCCAGGATAATCTCCCCATCGCAAGATTCTTAACACATTTGCAAAGATCCTCTTCCTGTAACATCTACAGGTTCCAGGGATTAGGGCCTGATGTCTTTGGGTGGTCATTATTCAGCCTACTACAGGGGTGTTCTTGTTTCCCTTCCAGGGCGAGGAAGGGAACTCATTAAGTGCTCTCATACTGGGCAAAGTCCTATAATATTTGAGTCTTCCCAGTATCCCTATTATTGGGAGGCTTGTTATCCCGTTTCACAGATTGGAAAACTGTGGCTCAGAGCAGTTCATCACATGGCTAATAATTAGTGGAGTTGGATTGAAACCTCAGTCAGTTGGGTCCCACAGCCTGCTTCAACTTCTGTTGTGCCTTTGGACCAGTAGGTTGCAGTCTTGCACCTTGGATCTCCTGGTGTCAGAGAGCTTTGCCCAGCCCCTTTGTGGAGGCTCAGAGATGTGGAGGGAGTCACCCACAGGTT
>NW_020175533.1:2938489-2957609 GCF_003031525.2 Neophocaena asiaeorientalis asiaeorientalis | reverse complement strand
GATTCAGAGTCTGGGCTTTTTGTATTTTTATTTTATTTTATTTATTTTTTAATTTAATTTTTGGACTGCGCTGCGCGGCATGTGGGATCTTAGTTCCCCAGCCAGGGATCGAACCCTGCAGTGGAAGCACAAAATCTTAATCACTGGACCGCCAGGGAAGTCCCAGGGTCTGGGTTTGACTTTCTTAGGCCTGGACATTGATGTAGCTTATGGCTGGGCCAGCTCCCACCTTTCACTTCCGCCAGACCTTCCTTCCTGGGCCATTTTCCTAAACGACTCTCAAGTTGGCACTTTCCTTGGAGGCTCCTATCCAGCTGGGGAAAGGAAAAGACTGTGCTCTGAGCTCTTGGGACTCTAAGCTCTTTTTGGAGCCCAGGACCATGACCTCCCTGTTTTCTCCCCGCAGAGGGAGAGAGAGAAGGGGTTTCAGCCAGAGCCTGCTTTAAAGGCTGCTGGTGCCAAAGGCAGTGGGTGGCTAGTGGTCTGGCCTCCAGTTCCAGGCCCAGATGCCAGTCTGGCTGCCCCAGTACCAAAGCCTTGCTTGTGCAAGGGGAATGCTCAGGCCTTCTTCATTTTTAAGGACAAATCAGGATTTTCCCAAATGGGCTGCCAGGTACATCGCCATGCTGTGACTCATGAGGCTTCTCTTGTTGCCTTTACGCTAGGCTTTGCTGGTGCCCAAACCCCAGTTCCTTTCTGCCTTTGTAAAATGAAGATAATGCTTCCTGCCACCTGAGCTGTGGTAAGGACAGTTAAATGAGGTCACCTTTTGCATCTGGCACCTGGCATGGGCAGGCATTCGGCTAATACGAATTCATCTTTTTTCTTGGCCCTGCCCTGCTTACTTGCCTAGTCCTATCCAGGACTTTAGCTCTGCTGAACTCATTGCTGGGCCTCTGGCATCCCTGGAGTGACAGAAGTGATCTCTTATCCAATTAACAAGCATTTCTGGAGGTCTTGGTGTTTTACTCCTTTACCCAGGTGGCACCTCCTCTCAAGTGCCAGCCTTAATGACTGGCCAGGTCCCTTCCTCTGTTTCACAGCACACCTGTGTTCACCTCTTTCAAAGCCCTTGCTCACACTTCAGTGTGGACATTGCCTATTTCCCCACCCCTCTAGCAGTTTATGAATTTATCGAGGTTGAGACCAAATTTGATTCATTTTTCTGTCCTCATTGCCAGCCCAGGGTCTGACTTAGTAGCTGCCTCGTAAACCTTTGTTGGATGAGTAAGTAGGAGCCACTCTCGTCCTCTTTGATCCCCTGCCCCCTCTCGATCTCTTTTCCCCCCATCCTTGAGGGCAGGAGGTTGCTGTGTGCCCTGCTTTTTTAGAACTACTTCTTCTGTCCAGTCTGGGGTTGTAGTCATAGTTGCAGCTTCCCTGCTGAAGACCCCTGGCTAGGGCAGGCGCCATGGTGCTGGGAGATGGCTGACCCTGCAGGTCAGGGATAGGGGAACTGGCTGGAGTAGGCCAGTCCAGTGTGACAGCCTCAGGGCAGGAGTGACACCTGGACTGCTGGAATGTTGTACCCAAACAAGAGTTTGTGCTGTGGAAGCCCATTAAGAGCTTCCAGGTGCCTTTGTCATTTCTGGAAAGCCAGCCACACCTTCCTGGTGTGCGGGCCCTGATGGTGGGGCTACTGGCTATTCCCTTGTCACCCTCTCTTCATCCCCTCCTGTCTAGCCACTCACCTGGGACTTTCTGAGGGCCTCTCAGTTGTATGTCATCTCTGTCTGTGCTGGTCTTGCCCCTTCTGTTACTGATGACCACCTCACCAGTGCATGGTATGTTGTTTAGAAAGCCTTTTCAGGTCCTGAAGCCCCTCTGAACCTCTTGACAGCTGTCGGGCAGATCACATATCCCCCGTTTGATAGGCTAAGGCTTGGAGAGTTCAGGTAGCTTACCGGAACTCATGCAACAAGTGAGTGACAGAGCTGGGGTTGGAACCCAGAGCTTTTTAGCCTCTAAACCCTGTGTTTCCTACTTTGCCAGGAATTTCTCTCACCTGAGCTGGCTAAAAATGGCCTGCAGAGAGGTGACCTCCTCTGCCTGATTGGCATTAGCCCAGATCCTGTAAATCCCTAGGCTGGGTCGTGTCCCCAAGGAGCAGCCTTGGGATTTCTGGTCCCTAGACCTGATGCGGGCTCAGGCTGGCTTCTTCTGGTGGCCAGCAGATGGCGCGAGGAGGCTGGGAAAGATCTGCTGCTTCTGGTTCGTTTTGTTTTGAGATGGAAAACATGTTTTAAGTGACACGGACGTTATTTTTTAATAGATTTATTTTTTAGAGCAGTTTTAGGTTCACAGCAAAATTGAGCAGGAGGTACAGGGAGTTCCCATATACCCCCTGCCCCCCCCACATTCAGAGCCACCCCCATAATCAGTGTCCCCCACCAAAGTGATACATTTGTTAACAATCATTGGACCTACATGGACACATCATAATCACCCAAAGCCCATAGTTTACACTAGGGTTTGCTCTTAGTGTTGTACATTCTATGGGTTTGGATAAATGTATAATGATGTAACCACTGTTACAGTATGTAGCATAGTTTCACTGCCCTAAACATCCTATATGTTCCGCCTATTCATCTCTCCTTTATTCATTCATTCATTCATTCATTCATTCATTCATTTTTAGCCACGCCAGGCGGCATGCCGGATCTTAGTTCCCTGACCAGGGATTGAACCTGTGCCCCCTGCAGTGGAAGCGTGGAATCTCAACCGCTGGATCACCAGGAAGTCCCTCTCCATTATCTTTTTAAAAAACATCTGAAAATACACACTTGTACAGATTCACTTAACCCCACACCTTTAGGGCCAGCTGTACTTTGGAATTCAGAAAAATTTCAGAATTTAGGAAAGTCACCTGGTATGTGTACTGTGTATTATGTAACACCTCCCGTGGGGTCTATAGCCGCACCTCATAGTCAAACACCTGAATGTTTCTGCATAGAAATGTTTGAATATTCGCCTCTAGCTGGAATAAATGGGTTCTTGTCAACTCAGGTCGGATTGTGATGCTATATGAGTTAGATAAAGACTTGGTTTTAAAAGCTTTTAGAAGTTTGGAATTTTGGGTAAGGTATCGTATACCTCTTTTTATAAAGGAGGTGGTGAAGTAAAATCATCTGTAATACCAACATTTGGGGATAATATTTTGTCGTGTAAAGTCTTCCCAACTTTGTGTGCATGTGTGTTTGTATACATATGCATATATATATGTTAAATGTGTTCTATCACAAGTGAGATCATACTTTGCATATGTTTTGCCTTATACAGTATATCTTGGAATTCCCTAGCTGTATGTGGAGCTCAGGAACTAGACTCTTGCCAGTCACTCCCTCCTAAACATCTCCCCTACCCTAAGTGACTAGAGGGTCCCCAGGTGAAACTCCTCGAGGTAGAGCCAGGTTTTCCCCCCCAGGCACTTGCTGGGTCTGGGCCTCTGGCTGCCTAGGGGAAGGCCCAACACTGGATTCTCAGCATGGTCAGCAGTGGTCAGAATACAGATGGGGCTTCTGCTCTTAGGGCAGCTGAGACCCCTCTGGGAGCAAGTCTGCTCACACAGTGACTGATTCCCTAAAAGAAAGGGTCTCCTCCTGCTTCACATGCACATAGAGTTGTCAAGCAGGGCAGAGAACTGGACCCTGCCCATTGTCCTCTCAGTCAATCATCTGGGCCCCTTGCGAGCTCAGGGGCAGGGCCCTGGGGCGAGGGTACAGGCCTTTCCTGTTGCTGACCCCCACCTCTTCCCTCCAGCAGGAGCACTGGTTTGAAAAGGCCTTGCGAGACAAGAAGGGCTTCATCATCAAGCAGATGAAGGAGGACGGCGCCTGTCTCTTCCGGGCTGTAGGTGAGTCTCTGCCTCAGCCTTCAAGGGCCTAGGGCTGCCCCTGAGCTGTGTCCCAGTTGTCAGGAGTAACCCGTGTGACAGAGTTGGGGGCAGAGTTAGCTGATCTTTTAGGGACTCCAGGCCCCAGCCTCAAGTTAGTGTCTGGCCTCTAGCCCTCAGTCATGAGGCAGTATGGTGGTATGAGAGTAATAACAGCAATAATAGTGGTAAAGAAAGTAACATTACTTAGGGACACATTTCTCTGTCAGACACTACAGGAAACCCTTTTAATTCTCCTCCAAGCTAGGTAAGTGTAGGACTATTGCTTCCAGTTGTTAGATGAGAAAAACATCTCAGAAATAGGGAATGACTTACCTAGGGTCAGAAGTACATAGAACAGTCGGGAGTCGGAGTCTGGGTTAGGTTAGTCTGAGGCCTCTTAACTGCAGCACACAGCTGTCGCCCTGGAATCATAGAACTTTTTTTAAACTTACACGAAAGAAGAATAGTGAACCCTCATGTACCCATCATTCATCTTCAAAATAATCGTTAACATATTGCCAGCCTTGTTTCATCACTACCCCACCCACTCTTTTTTACTCTTCTGAAATGAGTATTTTTAAAGCAAAACCCCATCATGGATCATTTCATTTGTAAATATTTCTGTATGTTTCTCTGACAGATAAGGGTCCTCTCTTTCTCTTTTAACATAACAAAAATGCCATTATCATACCTAGCAAAATTAATAATTCCTTAATACCATCTACTATCCAGTCTGAGCTAGATCTTTGAAGCTTCTCTGGCTCTGAATCTCTGACTCAACAAGCAATTGTGAGGTCCTGTGCTGGTGTCCAAAGGAAGCTGGGAGTGTGATCTGATCCTCCCTTTGGAGCTCTGATATCTCCGAAGGAAAAGTGCCCTCCAATAGGAGCTTTGAGCTGGGAGTCAGAAGCCCTTTCTTCTAGTTCTTCCCCTGACTCATAACTTCCATTTTCCCATCTGTGAATGGTGTTGATTCTGAAGGGCTCATTGAATCCCTTCTGGGTCTGCTATTCTCTTAGTCTGTACAGACCCATCATGTCTGTTGGTGGGCTGGACTGACTCAGGCTCCACTTCTGGCTCTACCACTGATTCTTGGTGTGCCCCTGGGCAAGCCCCTCTTTTTTCCCTGAGCCTGTTTTCTGTATCTCAGGTACCTGTGTACCATGAGGCTAAAAGATGTCATATTATAATGGTTAAATGAGATTACTTTAGTAAATCCCTTTAGTGCCTGACTTGGTAGACTCTCATGGAACAATAGCATTGATAAAGCTTGAATGCTATTATTAGTGGTGCCTCAGAGCCACAAATGTTTGAGTGGGTGAAAGAAAGTTAGGTGGGATGACTGGTTGCCTCCCTATTCTACCAAGCAGAAGAGGTTCAGGCAATGGAATCTGCTGGGCTGGGAAAACTCCAACCTTCCTATCCCTGTGGCTCAAGTCCATGTTCTCCCTGGGATGTTTCCTAGAGAAAGAGCTAGGTTTGGGGGCATCTTGGACCAAAGGAAGGCAAAGAAAGAAGATGTGGGGGCCCATTAGGTGTTAGGCCTGTGCCGAGACCTTAGGTTGAATGTGGGGTAAGCAAGGCTGCTGGTGGAGTGAGGGTCAGAGAATGCAGCTGGGCATCTGGATCTTGGGTGGTCTTTGAGGCAGACCTTGGGCCTGGTGAGGACCTGGCTTGGCAGTAACCCATGTCAAGAACAAAATTTAAGTGTGTGTCCATCTAGCTGTTCTCCCCAAACACCTTCTGACCCTTCCCCCTCATTGGGGCCTTCCAGTAAGGGGCCTAAGTTTACAGGAAGAGCTGACCATGACAGGTTGAAGGCCTTTCCCTATCAGCACTATGGCTACACATTTCCTCTGACTGGGCTGCCCTTGGGTTTTCTTCGTAAAACCTCAGAAGCCCCACGGCCTCTCCCTGAGAAGTACATGATCCCGGGGTCTCTAGGCCTCACCTTGAGGTTTCCCTGGGGCAGAGTGCACAGGACATGTGCCTGGGAAGGGGACTTTATCCTCAAGCTTTCTGCTGCCCCTTTGCTTCCAGCCTAGCTTGGGACAGGGACAGGTGGTAGTTACCCTAGGCTCTGCTGAGAAGGGCTACAGGCTGCCACATATTGAATAGTAGAAGGACCACGTAACTGAGGGCTGGAATTGGAGGGGGGACCAACATAGAGACCACTGTGTCGTTCCTTGACCCCGAGTGATTGCTAGGCATTCCTCAGGGTGCTTCAGGTTCACCTGCAAAATTGCGATCATTATCCAATGAGACAGATGAGAAGATTGAGGCTCAGGAAAGGGAAGTGACATGCTCAGGGTCATTAGTGGCAGAACTGCATGGGAACCAAGAGGTATCCAAAGGACACATTCTTTCTATGACCCTAGGGAAGCCCTAGCTTCTTAGCTTAGCTGTCAACTGGCTGGGTGACCTTGGCTTTATTCCTTGACCTCTCTGGGTCTTACTTCTTCCAACTAGGAACCTGTGGTCCTCTACTCTTAGGAATCCTGAGGCAGGTGGGTTTCTACCCTCTGTTTTACCTCTGAGGTCTGGGTGTCCCCAGTGTGAACCAATATCCACTGCTTGTGCCCAGTTCTCTTTTCCACCACCACCTGTTGGGAACTCATGAGCATTGGCACAGGCTTGGGTGGAGTGGAATTGGGAGCCTGGGTCCCAGAGGTATCCTGTGGTCCACCCTGCCCCTGCTATGCTCAGATAACCTCCTCCTGGAAACGTGAGTCTGCATCTCTCTTCCCTCCCTCTCTCTATATGGCTTTGACTCAGCAAAAACCTCTGGTCCTGGCCCTGGCCCTGGTCTTGGCCTTGGCCTCAGCCTCTGTGGGCAGGGTGGCAGCCACATGTGCGTGTGTCTGCGTGGGCCTTGGGGATACAGCTGGGACTGTGCACGTTACAGTGATGGGGCCCAGAAACATTAGCGAGGCCCACTGCTCTGGACCTTTTAGTCTTGGAACATGGACTATCAGCATTGGAGGAATGGATCTTAGATCAATTTTGACTCTTCTATAAAAGGGAAATAGGCCTTAAGAGGAAGTCAGGGCCTTATTATCTAGGTCACACAGCCAGTATCAGAACATTGGTGTTTGAGGTTGAACCAGGCCAGAAGGGGAAGAATCCCATGGGCCACCATGTACACCAGCTTCTGTTGACCTCTCTCTGCCCTGCCTCCTTCAGTGTTCCCATCTTTGCAGTGGGCATTTTATTTATCTGTCTATCTATCTGTCTATCTATTTATTTATTTATGGCTGCATCGGGTCTTAGTTGCAGTGCACGGGATCTTTCGTTGTGGCGCGCAGGCTCTCTATTTGTGGCATGCAGGCTGCCCTGCGGCATGTGGGATCTTAGTTCTCCTACCAGGGATCAAATCCACGTCCCTTGCATTGGAAGGCAGATTCTTAACCACTGGACCACCAGGGGAGTCCTGCAATGGGCATTCTTGAGTAGAGGAGCAGGCATCTCAGAGACCAGGCTATTGAGAGGGCTGAGTTCTGCTGTCTCCCCTGCTGAGGGTGTGCCAGTTGGGGTAGCTGGGGCCACAGGCCAGGTATGCACCACAGCTGCTTGACAGGCAGGTGAGGCCTTATTTTGGGTTCATCTCCTCAGTGGGGCCAGGGTTCCCACTGGGCCAGGAGAGAAGCAGGGAATAGAGCAGGTCCTGTCTCCCCCTACTGCTTTGTACACACATTCGTGTGGTTTGTTTTTAGATTTCCCTGCACACACCAAGCTTCCTTTTCTGTCCTCAGTGGAACTCGCTGTGGCTCTTCCAGCAGGCAGGTAGGCAGGCAGGCAGGCAGGCAGCAGCCTGGTAGGGAGGTAATCCCCAGGTGCCTCTAAAACAAATTGTAGGGCCTTGTACTTAAACTCTTTATTTATTTATTTTTTAATTTATTACTATTATTTTTGGCTGCACCACGCAGTATGTGGGATCTTAGTTCCCCGACCAGGGATTGAACCCATGCCCCCTGCAGTGGCAGCATGGAGTCTTAATCACTGGACCTCCAATGAAGTTCCCCTTAAACTCTTTAGAGAGTCCAGACTCTCCTGTCTTGCTCTTCCACATAATTCCTCAAAAAATAGTGACTACATTTTGGGGGACCTTCCCCCAGGCAGCAGGGGAGGGAGGTTGAGACAAGTCTGTTAGAGCCATTGGCTATTCCCCCCTCCCATCAGGCCCCGTGGCAAAGGCTAGGAAGGAGGTGTGGAGGGGTCCTCAGTTTGTACAGCCTCGTATCTTGTCCAGCCTTCAGTCTTTCCTGGTTGGTGGCAAGGGCATCTATTTGTTGGATGCAATAGTTCTCTGCAGTTGTGAGGGTTGTTGTGTGAGTATTTGGCCTCAGGGAACATCTTTGGCAGGATCTGCTGGTTGTGTGCATGCACATATGCATTTCTATGCTGGCGTCTCTGTATGCTCAGAGAAAGGACAGAAGTAGGGTGTGGGGAGGGATAGTTCATGCTGACCTCTGTGGCCCTAGTGAGGGGTACAGCCCCTGATACCTGTAATCTCTGCCCACTTTCAGGCCTTTCCTGCGTTCCAGCTGATTCCTGCTTGTGCTGGTGGGGAAACTGAGGCAGTCAGGATCAGGCCTGGCCTAGAGAGTCAGGTGGCTAAAGTGATAGCTGGATTGGGAGTGGTGGTAATGTCACCTGGGGCATCAGTGCTTGAAGTTACCAGTTACACCTTGAAAGCCTGGCCTCTCCTTCAACCTCCCAAATGTGTGACCTTGGGCCAACTATGCCACATTTCTGTACCTCAGTATCTGTCCTGTGTAAAGTAGGGGTTTTTTGGGTAAGAATGGAATGAGTTAGAATGTGAAAAGGCCTTGGTGGAACCAACTGTAGTATTGTACTGAGGATTTCTGAGCCCTATTTGGTTGGGGACAGAGGTGAGGTAGTGGGGACCCCCTTTCAGCTGGACTCTGGGAGGGGAGAGCAGGTGCAGATTGCCAAGTGCAGTGTCAGCAAGAGGAGGAGTTTCGGTTTCTATCAAAACAAGTGCTGTGAATTCCCCTACCTCTGCAGGACCATTGGGCCCTTTCCCTCCACCTTAGACCCCACAGGGAAATCCAGCTCAGCCCCTGGCTCCATGTGCCACCTTCTCGGGAGGAGGAGGGCTTCCTGGAGGACAGAGGTAGGGCTGGCAAAATCAGACAAGCATCTCCTGAGTGAGGATTTCTGTGTTCTTAGCCCTGCACTGGGTGTTTTTCCTGCCTTATGTCATTCAAAAGATCCTTCTACTCTCCCTCATTGGCAAGGTACTGTTGCTCTGTTTCCTTGGTTCAGAGATGCACATTTTCTTCCATGTTGATGATCCCCAAACTAGGGTACATCTTATAACCAGTGAGGTGGGTTCCCCCCTCCCAAAAGCTGTGATTAAATACATGTACCGTAGAGAAGGTGGTATTTTACATTTTATAGATAAGTAGAGAAGGTCATAGTTTGCCCACATGTAAGGAACCCATTTTATGAGGCCTGTTTGGTTGCTGAAGATTTGAACTACAGGCACAGAATGTAGGCTTGTGGACCTTTGGATTCAGCAAAGGTAGAGAACCAGTTCTGCCTTCATGAGGAGGGACAACCTAGACTTTGAGTTTGGGGCTTTCCTCTGGCTGATGAAGTGCAACAGAAATGAGGAAGGGCTTAATAAGTGGTTCCGGTGACATTCTAGCTGACTTGTGGGTGGCTAGCTATCTGAAGGAGTCATCGTCCTCCTTATGACAAACGGAGCCCTGTCTCTTGAACACCTAGTATGCTTTAGGTGTTCGACAGACCATCCCCTGTAGTCTTAACAACGCCCCATGAGAGGAAGAGGAGTTATCTCCCCCACTTTATGGATAAGGACATTGCAGCCCAGAGTGGTTAAAGGCCTTTTCCAGTGCCACATAGCTTGGTTAAAGGCCTTTTCCAGTGCCACATAGCTAGGAGGCAGAAGAGCCTTTCTGTCAGGCAAAGGAGTCAGTGACAGGGCAATGGGGGGACCCTCATGGGAAGGTTCTCCCCCAACTCCCTTCCCTGTTCACAGTCTCCCCTCTTTCCCCCAACTTCTTGCATCTCGCATCTAGGTCGGGTAGATCTACCTCCCAGGCCTGGAAATGCCTGTTGACCCTTCCCTAGGAACATCTCAGCCACCTCCCTGAGCCTGACAGACCAACCCCTATTTTTTAACCTCTTCACTCCTGTCTCAGTTCCTGTTTACTGCAGCTGCTGACAGCACTGCCTCTTTGGCACCCCAAGTTTATTCTACAGAAATAGCTCCTCGGGCAGCTCCGGCAGCCACAGCGGGTTCTGTGGTCCTGGCTTCTAAGAAAGGCAGCGACAGGGGGCCCCCAGCCTGTGCACAGGGCATGTGACTTGCTGGAAGTGCTGCTGGGGGGTGGGGCAGGGGAGAGTGTGGCCGCAGAACCCACATCCTTGTTTACATCGGTGAAGGGACTACCCCTTTGCGCCTTCACAGCCCCCACTCCCCATCCCTCTTAGGTCTCTGCACCTCCAGGAGGACGTGAGACAGGCATGGGCCCCGTTTTCGATCTCAGAGCGACCTTTTTCTCCTTATCTCACATAACCCTCCAGGGAAGGAAGGGGAGGGCAGCAAAGGCGTTCTTCTAGCGATTCTTCACAGAGGTAGACTGGCTGTCATGGAAGAACTCTGCAGTGTTCCCTGCAGGACCTGCCCCTGCCCCTGCCCCAGTGCCCCAGGGAGATCCCGTCAGAGCAACGGTCCTCCGGGGAGACAAAGGGAAATTCCCTCTTCGTCTTAGCCAATGGACATAAGGCGTGCCTCATCTTCAAGCCCACTTTAATTTCTCAGGGAGAAGGCTCCCTGGCTCCCGCAGCCTTCCCATCCACTCAGCAAACTGTTCCCAATTTCTTGCACTGCATCAGGCTCTGAGCTGGGGGTGGACTTGGATGTGAACTGCCCTCTGCCCTCAGTGGGAACCCAGTGTGATCAGGCAGATGAAGTCTGTACGCACCTTTGATAAATCTGGTGATAGAGGTGCTCCTGGAGGGTGGGGAACTGTTTTAAGAATACATTGATATTTGATAAGTAGGCAGACAAGGAGGATGGAAATAATGTCTTGAAAAGGGAACAGCATGTTTGAACATCCTTAAGTGAGGCAGAGGGAGCCTAGTTCTTATTGTGACCAAAACCCTATAATGCCTGGACCATTTGGGCCACAGGCTGCCTTTCCTGAATTAAGCTTAAGTTAGGTGCATATGTGTCTTATCTCTCTTATAGAATACATGCTTCTTGCAGATAGGGGCAGGATTTTACTCACCTCTATCACCTTCACAGTACTGCACGTTCAGGCCCCACTACAGGAAAGGGGGCTCTGAGTGACTGCTCTGTCCCAAACCCAGTGCTAGTCACTTCACACCTATTATCTCATTAATCCCACGAGAGGCCTGCCAGGAAGTCATCCAGCTCCATCCCATGTTACACGTGAGGCATATGAAGGTCAGAACACTTGGGTCATTTGCCTCTGGTCATTTTGCTCACTAGTACCTAGCAGAATTGGGCTTAGAGCCCAGTTGTTTTTCCTTTCCTTTCCTTTCCTTTTTTTTAAACCTTATAAAGGCCATACTGACTCCTGAGAGTCAGGAAACTGAATTATAGAATTGAATCTGTCACAGACTTGACTTCTGTGTGACCTTGGTCAAGCCACAAACTCCCCGAGCCTCAGTTTCCTCACGTGAAAAGTGAAGGGGGTGTATGTGGAATTGAAGGTGCTTAAGGCCACTTAGGGATTTAAAATGTTTGTTGACAAAGTCATCTGCTCAAGAGGCCTGTGGTTGTGTCCCTCTTACCTGTACTCTTGTTCTTAAAGACTGTCCCTGCCTGCCTCTTTTTTCATGACCCTATTCCAGCCCACAAGGCCAAGAACTCTCCATGCCTTAGGGTAGGAAAGGGCATTTCCCTGGCCCCCAGCCCTCCACCCCCAAGGATGTTCTGTGACTCAGAACTCTTCTTTGGTGGCAGCTCTGACCCCAGCCTCTCCTTCTGTCCCCACAGCTGACCAGGTGTATGGAGACCAGGACATGCATGAGGTTGTGCGAAAGCACTGCATGGACTATCTGGTGAGACCTTGCAGAGACCTTGGGGTGGGGGCAGAGTGGGAGGATCTCTTCTCCACATAGAGCTTGCTCCTCTGATCTATTCTGCAGATGAAGAATGCCGACTACTTCTCTAACTATGTCACAGAGGACTTTACCACCTACATCAACCGGAAGCGGAAAAACAACTGCCATGGCAACCACATTGAGATGCAGGCCATGGCAGAGATGTACAACCGGCCCGTGGAGGTGTACCAGTACAGCACAGGTACTTCTGTGGTGTTGGTGAGCGACTGATCACGCCTGGTCCGAGCCTGCCCCACCCAGCCCATTGTGGATGCTCCCTCCTTCTCTTTCTCTGCAGAACCCATCAACACATTCCATGGGATCCATCAAAATGAGGATGAACCCATCCGTGTCAGCTACCATCGGAATATCCACTACAATTCAGTGGTGAATCCTAACAAGGCCACCATTGGCGTGGGGCTGGGCCTGCCATCATTCAAACCGGGGGTAAGCAGGTCCCCGTGCCCAGAATGGATGCTGGATGTAGAGACCAGAAATCTCTGTTGGAGTTTCAGTTTTGCCCCTAGCCCACAAAAATATCCTGTCCCCTCTCTGAGTCGCCCGTAAGGTCTCACCTCTGTGAAGTTAGGAAGTTACCCAAGGTGATCTCTCAGGGCTCATTCTGTGGTCTTGGTTTGCCTGTCTGAGCTGGCTCACCCATCTTTTGTGCCTGTTAAGGGTTGGCATTTGGGGATATGGAGTCACACTTGGGAACTGTGAACCAGGGCTTGGTCTGGGTGTCTTGGCACCCACACGGATCCTCCTCCGAACCTCAGCAGGTACAGACAACTTTGGTCACAGAGACTTGGAGTGTAGACCTGGCCCCACAACTTACTGGCTTGGGACCTAAGGCAGATTGTACAAGTAATTTGACTGGTAGCTTGGCCGATACAGAAAGTGCCTAACACTGGGCCTGGTGCCTAATAGGTGCTCAGAAGGTGGCAGTACATTTTCTCAGCACACAGTGACAGATTCTGATTCTCTGTCTCATAAACAGTTGTCTGCTGGGGATTTTGGTATCTTCTATTCAGGTTTCACTTCCTACAAACAGAAAGTGCTCCTGCCTCATTTTAGGAAACACACCCTAACACCAACACACCCTCTAGCATAAAGGTTTTTTGGTTTTGTTTTTTAAATTTTTAATCTCAGAACAGTTTTAGATTTATGTAATTATTGTGATTATAGAATTCCCATATACCCTCCTATGATTAACGTATTAGCATAGTGTATTTGTCATACTTAATGAACCAATATTGATATATTAACTAAAGACCATATTTCTTTGACAGTTTTTCTGAATTTCCTTGTTTTTGATCTGTTTACAGACTCTATAGTTTTGCCTTTTCTAGAATGTCATACAATTGGAATCATAACAGTATGTAGTTTTTCCAATGGCTTCTTTCAAGTAACACCGTACACTTAAGATTCATCCGTGACTTTCTGTGGTTTGATCATATGTATCTTTTCTTTTTCCTTTTGTTAAAAATGTGAGTGCCCTAAGTTTTTTTTTTAGTAGACTTGTTTAGAATAGTTTTAGATTTACAGAAAAATTGAGAAGATAGTAAAGAGTTCCCATATACCCTGCTCCCCCTTGCACACATTTTTGCTATTATTCACATATCAGATGACTGTGATACATTTGTTACAATATATGAACCAATATTGACGCATCATTATTAACTAAAGTCATAATATCTCCTTAGGCTCCCCTGTCTGTGATGGCTTCTCACACTTTCATGTTTTTGGTGACATTGACAGTTTTGAGGAGTACTGGTCAGCTATATTGTAGGATGTTTCTCTTTCGGAATTTGATGTTTTTCTCATGGTTAGACTGGGGCTGTGGGCTTCAGGGAGGAGGATCACAGTGGTAAAGTGCCGTTCTCATCACATCATATCAACAGTGTATACTGTGAACGTGATTTATAACTGTTGATGTCGACCTTGATCATCTGGCAGAAGTAGTGTTTATCAAGTTTTCTCCACTGTAAAATTAGTCTTCCCCCACACCACCCCCTTTTCCATGCTGTACTGTTTGGAAGGAAGTCATTTACAGCCCACACTTAAGAAGTGGGGTTAGGGAATTCCCTGGCAGTCCAGTGGTTAGGACTCGTGCTTTAACTGCCGAGAGCCCGGCTTCAATCCCTTCTTGAGAGCAGAGTATCTACATAAATTATTTGGAATTCTTCTGCAAGGGAGATTTGTCTCTTATCCTCCATTATTAATTTATTCAATCATTTGTGTCATTGTGGACTGATGGGTATATCTTTAATACTTTTACACTTTGGGTTATAATCCAATAGTATTTTTATTTGATGCTCAGATTTTTCCAATTTTGGCTATTGGGAGCTCCTTTTGTTGGTTCCTGTGTCTCTGACATACCCCCATCATTGTGGTGGTGTGTTTTGGGAGCGTGGGGTGTTTCTTGGTTTGTTCGTTTTTCTTTTATTTATTTATTTATTTTACTTTATTTATTTATTTATTTATTTTTGGCTGTGTTGGGTCTTCGTTACTGCACGCGGGCTTTCTCTAGTTGCAGCGAGCGGGGCCTCCTCTTCGTTACAGTGCACAGGCTTCTCACTGCAGTGGCTTCTCTTGTTGCAGAGCACGGGCTCTAGGCACACGGGCTTCAGTAGTTGTGGCACGCAAGCTCAGTAGTTGTGGTTCGCAGGCTCAGCAGCTGTGGTGCACGGGCTTAGTTGCCCCGCGGCATGTGGGATCTTCCCAGACCAGGGCTTGAACCCGTGTCCCCTGCATTGGCAGGCGATTCTTAACCACTGCGCCACCAGGGCAGTCCCTGTTTTATTTTGTTTTGAATACTTACTTTCTGGCACTACAAGGTGCTCCAGGCTCACCTTGTATATTTCCTGCCCCATTTCTAGAACCAGCCATTTCTCCAAGGAGTCCTAGTTCCTTTTATTGGAGAATGTTATTGGAAACCAGCATCTGGGTGCTGAGTTTGCTCCTTGCTATTGGGGTATCCTTGTTTCTAGGCCCTTTCAGCTGACAAAACAAGGAAGTATATGTGTATATACTAACCTGTGTGTATATACGTATCTAGAAATATTTCTATATGTAACCATCCATATCTACATGAAGCTATAGTTCTTACTGATATCTTTGACTGATGGGTACCTTGTTGTTATTTTTAATTTGCAGTTCCTAATGACAAATGGTGTTGAGCATCTTTTCATGTGCTTATTTGCCATCTGTATATCTTCTTTGAAGTTGTGTGTTTAGATTTTTTCCCCTTATTCTAACAGAGTTTTACATTCTTTTTGGACTGTTATCCATGGGTAAAAAATTACATTTTACATCATTACTTAGTGCATGCACACATTGGTGTGTGGTGTGTATATGTGCATTAAAATAAGTTTCACTGAACAATACTTCACATTTATTCCCTGGGATATGCACTGATACTTTTCATTATTCCGTTTTTAAAAATCTGTTATGTCTCACAGCCTGACAGAGAACACTCTCACACAGTGTTCCACAACTCACAGCACCTCACACCATGCTGACACTGTTCTCTTGTCCAGTTAAATGCCCCAATAGTCCCTCTACCCTGTGCACACAGAGCTCACTTCTCGGGTGATCTTTTCTCCTTATCCCATCTGGGCGTAGGTGAGGAAGACCTCAACAACTGAGTCGTCACTGGGTGAGGCTTCTTTAAATTCTAGCCCTGGCTGGAGGACACCTGACTGCCCCAGACTTAGTACTTCAGTTGAGGTGTCTTGGGGTTGGGAGCAGAGCTTCTGAGTATAGGAGTTTGGAATGACACGTCCCACGACCCAAACCTGCCTTCCCCCAGCCCCTGATGAATAGGCAGCCTGCCCAGGGGGTTGCTTAGTAAGAGTACCTGCCTTTGTGCCTCCTCTCTTGCGGGCCTGTGGGCCCACCTCCCTGAGCCAGTTCTGGCTCTTGGCCAGAGTTCAGAGTGTCACCCACATCACTGTTCCTCCCCCACTCCTTGCAGTTTGCAGAGCAGTCCCTGATGAAGAATGCCATAAAAACATCGGAGGAGTCGTGGATTGAACAGCAGATGCTGGAAGACAAGAAGCGGGCCACAGACTGGGAGGCCACAAATGAGGCCATTGAGGAGCAGGTGGCTCGCGAGTCCTACCTGCAGTGGCTGAGGGATCAGGAGAAACAGGCTCGCCAAGTCCGTGGCCCCAGCCAGGTGGGTCCTGGGGTCTGTCACTAGCCTGGCTAAGAACCTGTTAATTCCCACGTTCTGCCCACAGACAGGCAGAAAAAAACTAAGCAGTTTTGGCATCTGGGAGAGAAGGAAGCTCCCAGCCCCGTCTGTACCTTATCTTGGCCTTAGTCTTGGCATTGTGCCTTAGAACTCTCAACGTTTGTGCAGAACTAGCTCTTTTAAGGAGTGAGGGAGGGCAGCCACTGATGGTGACATGCAGGGTTCATGGATAGTTTCAGAGGGACAGGCTCTTGCTGAATGTTCTTGTGTGGCAGGCTGTGTGCTGAGAATGTAAAATCAGGTCTGGCCCACTCCACCCTCAGTGATTCTGTCTGTTAAGGGAAACACATGCATCAGTGGGACCCTTGACCCTGGCTGGGAGACCAGTGAAGGTGAGGGCTCTGGTCAGTCTCCACACAGAAAGGTTGAATTTTTAGGGCAGGGAGTGGGGCATGACAGCCAGGCATTTGAGGAATCACAAGGAGTTTAGAGTGATTAATAGACATTGGCAAGAGCTGAGTAATTCGTTGAACAAATATTTATTGCAGGCACTGTTCTCAGTGTATAGGGGTACATTGGTGAGCCGGGCAGTCCCAGATCCCTGTACTTGTGGTACTTACATTTATGCAGAGTGGAACAAAATAAACATAATGAATAAATTAATTGAGGGGTGGTGTGCGTGAAAGATGTAGAGCAGGATAAAGGGGATGAGTAGGACTGAGTGGGGCTGGGAGTTCACAGTATTAAATAGCATGGTCAGGGTTGGCCTCAGAGCAGGTGAGATTTGAGCAAAAGCTTGCAGAGGTGAGGGGATTAAGTGCCTATGCCAGGGAAGGCAGAGGGCCAGCTAGAGCAAAAGCCCTGAAGTAAGTGCACACCAGGTGTGATTCAGAAGCAGCCTGGAGGCCATTGTGGCAGAAGAGAATGTAGTAGTAGATGGAGTCGGAAGGCGGTGGGGCCAGATTGGAAAGGGCTTGTGGGCTGTGGTGAGAACTTTGGCTTTTTTTCTGAATGAGGCAGAAGCCATGAGAGGGTTGTGAGCAGAGAAAGAGTGGGATCTGACTTAGGATTTAACAGGATCCTCCTGACTGCTGAGTGTAGAATGGACTCTGGGGGGCAAGGGTGAAAGCAGGGGACCAAAAAGGAGAAGGCTACCATAGCAGTTCTGGTGACTGATGACAGTGCTGGCAAGGGAGGGGGTGAGAAGGGGATAGATTCTGGATCTATTTTGAAGGTGGAGGTAACAGGTTTCCTGTCAGATTGGCTGTAAGGGTGTGAGAGGGGCTTTAAAAGAGTTTACCTTCACCCTGTGGTCCATTGTGTGAACAGGAATGGTGGTGGCCTATGTAGAAGCTATATCATAGCCAGGATCCTGGGAGGGAGCGAGCCCTTTGGGAATGGGGCAGAGGAGGGTTGCGACTGGTATTGGTCTTTACCTCCTCATCCTTGCTCACTGCAGCCCCGGAAAGCCAGCGCCACGTGCAGCTCTGCCACAGCAGCAGCCTCCAGTGGTCTGGAGGAGTGGACCAGCCGGTCCCCAAGGCAGCGGAGTTCAGCCTCGTCACCCGAGCACCCTGAGCTGCATGCCGAGCTGGGCAT
Organism: Neophocaena asiaeorientalis asiaeorientalis; assembly: GCF_003031525.2. Lineage (NCBI taxonomy): Eukaryota > Metazoa > Chordata > Mammalia > Artiodactyla > Phocoenidae > Neophocaena > Neophocaena asiaeorientalis. The sequence continues at coordinate 2,939,814 of NW_020175533.1, read as the reverse complement.
CAAGCCTCCTTCCCCAGGCACTGTCTTAGCTCTTGCCAAACCTCCTTCACCCTGTGCACCAGGTCAGTGACTTGCTGATAGGGAGCATGCAGGGGTCAGGAGGTCCTGCCTAGGTCCTGAGCCCTGCCTCTGACTGTCCATCTGCCCCAGGTACGAGCAGCCAGTTTTCGACAGGGGCCGACCGGGCTACTTCTCCCCTCGTGTCCCTCTACCCTACTCTGGAGTGCCGGGCCCTCATTCAGCAGATGTCCCCCTCTGCCTTTGGTAAGCCTCCTCTGTCTATGGTCCAGGGGCCAGCTGGGAGTTGGGGAGAGATGGCAGAACCAGCTTGTCCTGCAAAGGGGGCTTCTTGGGCCTCTGGCCATCTCCCCAGGAAAAGAGAATTTTTCAGGTCCAAGAGTCTGTCCCAGAGGCGGATCTGAGTGGGGTTTTGTAGGCCCAGAGGAGTCTTCTCCTTAGAGAAAAGAGTGATGGGGGCCTGAATGGGATCTCTCCAGAGCCAGGGATCAGCAAAGGGCAAGGAGAAGGCAGGCTTTAAAGTGCTCTGTCATCCTTTTTCCCTTCCTCTTGCCCAGCAGGCCTGAACGACTGGGATGATGATGAGATCCTAGCGTCGGTGCTGGCAGTGTCCCAACAGGAATACTTAGACAGTATGAAGAAAAACAAAGTGCACAGAGACCCACCCCCAGACAAGAGTTGATGGAGACCCAGAGACTGGAGACCATCTCCCAACCCCCACACTCCTGCCCTCTGGTGCCACCCCACCTTCTTTGGCTTTCTTCCCTCTTGCCTTCTTCCTTCTTCCCTCTCTCCCCTCCTTTCACTCCTCCCCACTTCCCTCCGGCTAGCCCACCCTGCGCGCCCTCTCATCGCTGCCACCACCATCATCACCTGTCTCTTCGCCAGCTGATGTGCCCTGTTGCCCCCTGCACAGCACCATCCCTGCATTCCACAGGGGACTCGGGCAAGGGTGCTGAAGGTAGGCGAGAGGCACACAGAGACAAACCAACTGGCAGCCAGGCAGCCCCTGAGGAGAGACATTCAGACAGAGGAAAGTCTCCTTGTCCCCGATTCCTTCCAAGATCAGAAACTTGTCACCCCACCACAAATGATGCCGGGGAGGTGGGAGGAAGAAGTGGGAAAATCCCCTTCCCAGTACCCCAAGAATGTCTGAGCCTTCCATGTTGAACTTTTTCTTTATTAAAACGTTACTTTTATCTTACAAAATCAACCAATCAAAAAGTGATGTAGACAACAGCACTGGCTCTATGAAAGTGGCATCTCTCTGGTTTGGGGGCAGGCAGGCCACGGGGCACGAAGATGTG
>NW_020175533.1:2934581-2938473 GCF_003031525.2 Neophocaena asiaeorientalis asiaeorientalis | reverse complement strand
GTGTCAAGTGGGCTTTGGACAATGAGACTCTGACCTTGCTGCATTCCTTATGCTTCCACCACCACCACCAGTCTTTTTGGAATCTCGGGGTGGGGGGCACCTTTGAGGATCATGGCCACCGCCCAGGATTTGAGTGTGGGGGGTGGGAGCAGCCTTGGCAGATGGGGCACCCATGCCCTGCAGGTGTCAGCAAGATCCGCCATCTGTAATGTCCTTGGCACAATAAAACCAAATGTCAGTTTCCCCTGAGCGCCTCTGTTCTGTGTGGGGCAGGGGGTGGGTGAGCCTCTGATTAGAGGCGGTGATGGCACAGACCTTGGCTTGACCTCTAAGGGCCGTATGCTCTCCATTGGGGTTTCTCTGGGGGCCCAGAGTTTGTTCATATTTGATTCACTGGTTACTAAACCAGCTTTTGGACCTGTTACCACCAAGAAAAGCTCTGTCTTTGCCCATCGTCCTTGCCTCACTATTGGCACAGGATGTAGCCTGCCCACTCTATTTCCTGGGGTGTGATGGGAGCAGAGAACTGTGAGCTTAAAGGCAGGGACTGAACTTCCAACTTCTCTGCCTGCCTCTCGCCCCAATATGTTTGCTCTTTCCTTGTGATTGTTTGATTAGGAAATGCTTTGGTCAGCCACAACGGTTGCTTCATAGCAACATGAGTTTAGTGGAAGTGACCAGAGGGGACCTCCCCACACTTGGTTTTAGAAACCGAGGAATAGCTAAACCTTTTTTTGTTCATGTTCCCCAGCTCTCTTGACACTTCTGTCCTTGCCCTTCCTAGACTAGGTGAAGCCAAGGCAGAGAAGGATGGCTGGCCCTCAGGTTTTGTCAGTTGTCTTTGATGTCCCTCAATAATGGGGTCCTTGTGGAAGGATGTGTGTCCAGTTCTGCAGGTGAGGGTATGGCTGTCTGCAGGGTGTCTCTGTGGAATCCACTGGTTAAGCACATGTGTGGAGAGTTGGTTTGAAACCTCGGCTTTTTCTAACTATGTGGCCTTGGTCAAATCACAGGCTCTCTGAGTTTCAAGTGTCCCATGTGTGGGACAGGGGTGATTAATGTCTACTACCTCATGCTCTCTCTGGTTGTGAGCATTGAGAGAGTGTATATGGTCAACATAATGTACGACGGCGCAGTGCCTGCCACGTTCTGAGAGCTCAAATGTTAGCAGGTATTATTTATTATCCTAATGTTGAAATTTCTGCACCATTTGGCCCCTGCCTACTTCATCTTGCCGCTCTGTCCAGTTTTCCTTGGCCTCTGCCTGGAATTTGCCTTTCCTCTGTCCCAAGCCTCCAACCTTGTCTTTCAAGATGGGTAGAGGGTCTCCTGAGAAGTCCTGTGTGACCCTGTCCACGTTCTCACCTCTATCTACAAATATGTCTTTACTCCTTTCCCAGTAACTGTACTGTCAACTTCCTGGGCAAGGGCTATGATGCCTGACTTATCTGTGTATCTCTTAATATCTGCACCCCCTCTAGGGCCTTGCAGGCTTAAGTAGACCCCTAATAAATGTTGGATGAATAAGGGAGAGTACATGTGTGTATTTGCTTTTTGGGTGTTTGTGTGTGTGTGTGAGACTGTGGTGAGTCCAAGTCTCTGTGCATCTCACAGTGTCTCTAGTGTGTGTGACAAGGGCTTAGTTCCAGGTGTGTCAGATGGTGACTGAGTGTGGGACTCTATCTCTGACAGTTTGTGTCTGTTTCTGAGACAAGTGCATGTCTGTGGGGGTCTGTCTGTGACAGTGCATCTGTGGTTTCTTTCTGATAGGGTGGATGTCCGTTTGTATTCCTGTGACAGATTCTGGGTAGCTATTTCTGGACAGTTTCAGTGACAACACTGCATGTCTGCTGGTGTGTGTGTGTGTCTGTGACTGCGACTGGGTCAACCCATGTCTGTTTTTGTGACACTGCCTATCTGTGGCTCTATCACATAAGTATATGTCTGCCTTTGGAGCAGTGCATGTGTGTCTTGAGCATCTGTGTGTCTTCCTGTGACAGACTCTGGGTCTCATTTCTGGGGCAGTACAAGTCTTTCTGTGACACTGTATGTCTGATGGTGCCAGTATCTTTGTGACAAGTTCTGGCGGTATGTCTGACAGGACATTTCTGTGTCTTTGTCACATGGCAGTGTAGGTCTATGTGAATCTATCTGGAGTGCCTTTCTGTAACAGTGCATCTCTGGTGTCATTCTGGGACATAATTTTCTGGCAGCATGCCTGCCTGACAGATTTCAGCCTCTGTGTGACAGTACATACGTACATGTGTGTCTAGGACAAGTTCGTGTGAATGTGTCTGGCCGTATGTGTTTGTGTATTTCTCACATGCTGCTTCTGTGTGTGTGTCTTTGGAGTGCATGTCTGTCCATTTGCAGCATGAGGCCTATTTTCCCCAAATTTGTGACTGAGGGTATTTTACTACCTCCCCGAGCCCTCGTAGCCCCTGTCTCTCTCATCCAGAAGCGCACCCCAAGCCACCACTACTCTGGCTTGCTCCCAAACCCAAGAACACCCCACCCCCGCCATTCCAGATTCTAGACCTGCTGACTGGGTTCATGGCTGGGTCTAGCCAGGTCTGTCTACGTTAAGGGTTTCACAAACACCCCACAGGCCGTGGCCTCCGGGCATGGGAACGGTGCCTTGGACCAGCGCTTCCCCTGAGGTGGTTGTCAGGGAGGTTAGCCCTCCCTGACAGCTGAACAGGTTCTTCCAGGATCCCCGGCTTCAGTTTCCGGGCGGAGGCCGCCGGGCGCCTAGAGGGCTCTGGTCCTGGTTTGAGGAGCACCCTTCCGGAGACAGGGTCCTGGATAACCACAGGCCGGGATTCTTAGAACCCTTAGAAGGCCTGGCGTTATCTCCGCGCTAATCTCGAGGCAGCGGCGGCCAACCAACTTCCTAGGAAAGGAGGCGGTGCAGTTTTTTTTTTAAGTTTATATATACACATACAGACACATATATAAAAACAACTCCGCGCAACAACCAAAACAAACGCGCTTGCTGCAAAAGGGATTCCCAAAACCAGTTTCCTCTTCGCACGCGCCCCCTCATTTGCATGCAGACCCCGCCCCCGCGGAAGATCCGGGCATGTATTTGCATAAGGGGGTACTTGAAACGTTAGGGTGGCATGCAAATAAAGGCTGGCTCCGATTGGCTGGGGTACAGCAGGTGCTGCGTCCGGATTGATCAAAGCCAAGTGGGCGGGGCCGTCGCCCGGGGCGACTCTCTCGGGAAGCTAGTGCCCTGTCTCAGTAGCGTCGGGGCTGGCGCGCACGGCGAATCTTAAGGTTACGCTGTTTGCTGGCTCTTCTGGGCCACCAGTTTCCTTACCTTCCATCCTGGCGCCCCCCAGTCCTGGTTCCCCGGCCTCGCTGCCCCGGGCGTCCACGCCTTGCGGGCTCAGCGGGCTCAATCTGCGCAGCTCCTCCTCCATGTTGACTAAGCCTCTGCAGGGGCTCCCGGTGGCCCCCATGACCCCCACGCCGCCGCCAGGTGAGAGAGGCTCCCCTACCGCGCGACCAGGCCGGGCGGGCTGAAGTGGTTGAGGGCGGCGCGGGGGGAGGGGGAGAGGGTCGCGGCCGGCCTCAGCACGCCGCCACCCTGACTTCCTCGCCTCCGCCTGCGTAGGAGGCAAGGATCGGGAAGCGTTCGAGGCCGAGTACCGACTCGGCCCCCTCCTGGGTAAGGGGGGCTTTGGCACCGTCTTCGCAGGACATCGCGTCACAGACCGACTCCAGGTATCCACCACGAGGGTCTTGGGAGGGCCAGGTGTGTGTGGCAGCGGCGGGAGCCCCGGGGCTGGGATGCTAATTGAGCAGGGAATGAGCCTACAGTGTGCGAGCGGTAGGGTCATGAGGGCCGGGATCCGGGTTGCTGAGGGTGTCTTGAGTGCGCGCG
>NW_020175533.1:2926778-2934554 GCF_003031525.2 Neophocaena asiaeorientalis asiaeorientalis | reverse complement strand
GAGGTGTATATATGTGAGAAGGTGGGGACCTAGAGTTGAGATTTTTGGGATTTTGGAGGCAGGTGTCCAGGGTGGAGCCGTGAGGACCAGGACCCCCCCTACAGGGTTGGGGTGTCCTGGGGCTGGATGGGAAGATCGAGGGCTTGGAGTGTTAGGAAATTCAGAACTCGTCACGTGGAGTGAGGGGTCCTGAAGCCTTGAAAAGGAAGAGCCCAGGGCCAAAGATGGTGGGAGAGGTGTACTTGGTTTTGGAGACTTGGAGGGCAGGGGAGAAGCACCAGCTCATTTGGGGTTGTGGTGTGGAGTGGTTGGTTGGGACCAGAAAGACTAGGGTGAGGGTCCAGACCGGGAGAGGTCTGAGGGTCATGTGCTGGCTCCCTCACCTCAGCCCGCTTCTTCAGGTGGCCATCAAAGTGATCCCCCGGAATCGCGTGCTGGGCTGGTCCCCCTGGGTGAGTATCTTTGCAGTCCTTTTTGACCTGGCGACGCCATCTCTGACGATGGATTTCGCCTTTCTATGGTTTGTATAACTCCTTGGGCCCTGTAACGGTGAGAAGAACACTCCTAACCAGCCCATGTTTACTCCCCTGTGGTGATATCCACACCTCCGTACAGTTCTGACTCAACCCAGTTCCCCTAGAGCCCTGGATTCTCCCCTCCCACCCTCCTTTCTCAGCCTCCAAACATTGCCTCAGGGGCTGCCCGCAGGGCATGCTGGTGAGGAAAGAGGGGCAGAGGTCATTGGTTGCCATGGTGACGGTGGCTGCTGCTCTTCTGCCTTTAGAGCGCTAATGGACAACAGGGCGGGTCTGGGCAAGTTGTAGGGGCGGGAGCGCCTCCTGGCGGGCTCTGGGGAAACTGCGCCTGAGCAGGCTTGTGGGACCCAGAGGGAGAAGGTGCCCCTGCGCAGTAGCGGAATTTTCATCACCGTGAGAAAACCTGTCTGCGGCTGTGCAAGTCAGTGCACTGGCCGGCAGAGGGCCCCAGCTCAGGCAGGAAGACTGCTTCTGGCAGTCCGTGTGCCCGCGCAGGGCTTCGAGAGTGGGGCGGGTTTTGTGACCAGTAACATGTATGCCTTTTATTGAGCACCGACTGTATGCCTCAGACTTTGCTTCATCATAAAAGCTTACTGTGTTCCAATTTCCACTTAAGTACTTTCATTCAACACGGTTCTAGATGCTTGGTGACAGTGACAAAATATCACATAATGACACTATTGGGTTCTTACTTTGTGCCAGTTCCTTTGCAGTTAATCACTTTTAGCTATTTAACAACTGTATATTAGCACCTAGAACGTGCCAGGAACAATTCTAGGCACTTGGCAAAATATTACATTTATTGAGAGCTCTTTTTGTGCTAGTCCTTTTCTACTAATTGCTTTCACCTATTTAACAACTATGTATTGAGCTCTGCCCTGTTACCAAGCATTGTTCTAGTGTTTGAGCTATGGCAATGAACAAAGCAGACAAACCATCACACAATAATAGTATTTATTGAGTGCTAACTGTGTCAGATTCTATGCTATAAAGTGCTTTTATCTATTTAAAACATTTTTAACATTTATCAAGCAACACTGTGTGTAAGGTACTATTCTAGTCTCTTTACAGATGTCAGTGGACAAAACAGATAAATTACTGCATAATAGTGTTTATCACTTGCTTCTGCTGAAGGCCTTTTGTTAAGAACCACCTTCATTTATTCCTCAAACATTTCCTGAGGGAATTCCCTGGTGGTCCAGTGGCTGAGATTCGGCACTTTCACTGCTGTGGCCCAGGTTCAGTCCCTGGTTGGGGAACTAGGATCCTGCAAGTGGCACAGCCAAAAACAAACAAAAAAAAATGAACTGAGCTCCTATTACATGCCAGATGTGCAAAGGCTTTGGCTTTTTTAAAATTAAATTTTATTGGAATATAGTTGATTCACAATATTGTGTTCGTTTCTGCTGTACAGCAAAGTGAATCAGTTATACATATACATATATCCACTTTTACTTTTTTTAGATTCTTTCCCAATATAGGTCATTACAGAGTATTGAGTAGAGTTCCCTGTGCTATACAGTAGGTCCGTATTAGTTATCTATTTTACATATAGTAGTGCTAACATGTCAATCCCAATCTCCCAATTTATCCCTCCCCACCCCATAGCCTTAAGCTTGAATCACCTTCCCAATGGCTATGTGAGTTTAAGCCCTTAAGATGAGAGAACTGAGGCCCAGGGAAGGAAGCAGGTTGCTCAAGGCCACACAGTCAGGAGGCTGAGGAGCTATGATTTAAGTTCAGGCGAGAAGTCAGCCTCAAAGCTGCTAGCCTGATGTCTGTATTCTCTTTTCTCTCCCTGCTTCCCCCCCCAGTCAGACTCAGTCACATGCCCACTGGAAGTGGCACTGCTATGGAAGGTGGGTGCAGGTGGTGGACACCCTGGTGTGATCCGCCTGCTTGACTGGTTCGAGACACCAGAGGGCTTCATGCTGGTCCTTGAGCGGCCTCTGCCTGCCCAGGATCTCTTTGACTACATCACAGAGCAGGGCCCGTTGGGTGAAGGCCGAAGCCGCTGTCTCTTTGCCCAGGTAGTGGCAGCTGTTCGGCACTGCCATGCCCGTGGAGTTGTCCATCGTGACATCAAGGATGAGAACATCCTGATGGACCTCCGCCGGGGCTGTGCCAAACTCATTGATTTTGGTTCTGGCGCCCTGCTTCATGATGAACCGTACACTGACTTTGATGGTAAGGCTTCCCTAAATCTCTGTGGGGGGAGTTTTCACCTTTTATCTTTTTGGCCTCTTGACATTTGACTTCCAGTGCTGGGGTATCCTGTAACCCTTGATCTATAGTACACCTTTATAAGGTTCTTGAGTTTTAATTTTAGGGGCTTTCAAGCCTTGCTCTCTAATAAGTCCATCTTCTGACAGTGCCCTGATCTTGTTCTGGGCTCTTATTCTGATGATGGGATCCTGCTATTATCCTGAGTTTTCTTTTTCTGGTAAGGAGGTCCTACTGTACCTTTTAAGTGCTTTTATTCCATTGAGCTTCTATTCTGGTGAGGGGACCCTGCTCATACAGTGAGTTCTCTTAATTCTAGTGAAGCAACCATACTTCCTGGGGAGGGTGGGATGGGAGAAGGGCATTATCAGAGAATGGTCTAACCTGTGGCTTATGTGCAGGGACAAGGGTGTACAGCCCCCCGGAGTGGATCTCTCGTCATCAGTACCACGCACTCCCAGCCACTGTCTGGTCACTGGGTATCCTCCTCTATGACATGGTATGTGGGGACATTCCCTTTGAGAGAGACCAGGAGATTCTGGAGGCTGAGCTCCACTTCCCTGCCCACGTCTCCCCAGGTGAGGCCCCACCCGCCCTAGCCCACCAAACTTCATCCCTCCCAGGGTTTGGTGCCCCCAACTCACTGCTAATCTCCTGTGTGCTTCTGATCTGCAGACTGTTGTGCCCTAATCCGCCGGTGCCTGGCCCCCAAACCCTCTGCCCGACCCACACTGGAGGAGATCCTGCTGGACCCCTGGATGCAGACACCAGCTGAGGATGCATCCCTCAACACTCCCAAAGGGAGTTCCACCCCTTTGGCCTGGTCCCTACTGCCCTAGTCCTGGCCAGGGCCCCCATTAGTTGGAATAGCCATCCCATGGCCACGCCACAGGGATAGATGGACATCTGTTGATCTGGTTTTACAGGTCATTAAAAATCCAGTGTTACTAGGGTCAGAGATTGGGGATCAGGTGTCAGAAGACATAAGCCAAGTTTACCTAGTCCCTATCCCAATCCTGCTAAGGAGCCTTCCTCCCAGAACGTATGCTCTGTTATTCTGGAGGGGGTCCTTCTTTGCTTCTTGTTTTGCTAAGGGTGTTTATTTGGTTGAAATTACATTCTGAGCCTGCAGGGCTCTTATTCTGATGAGCAGTAACCCCTACACTGGCACCTCCTGCTACCACCACACAAACTTAGTTTAAATGCTCTGACTTGGGCAAGGGTGCTTTCCTTCCAATACCCCAGCGGCTCTTATTTTAGCAAAGGGACACTTTCCCCTAGCCTAGGGTCCCATATTCAGTCAAGCTGCTTGCCTACCTCAGCCCAGGTTGTTTATTCTGGGGGAGGTAAGCCCTGTTGTTGTCCCAGGGCTTTTGTGTGTGTGTGTGTGAGGGGACCCTACTCTGTTATCCCAAGTGCTCTTATTCTGGTGAGGAGAAACCCCACTTTCATGATTTGGGAGGGGATGGGAGATGGACACTACTAGAGTCCACTAGGATGGGGTGGATGGTTTTTGGGGGGATGGGGTGAGGGAAATGTCTTGTTGTTTGTTCTCCTAGGGCCCCACCCTCCACCTTTTTTTGATTCTTGCTGCCTCCTTCTGAGCCAGGGTTGTCCAGTTGCTGAAATGTAAATACTTATGTATTGGGGAAGGAGAGCTCCAACTGTATCTTCCTCTTCCTTCTCCCCCGCCTGGATTATTTAAAAAGCCATGTGTGGAAACCCACTATTTAATAAATGTAATAGAATCAGAAGCGACTGGCCATTTGTAGATGTGGTGAGGCATTTGTGGAGCATCTGCTGAATGCTGAGCCAAGAGGGAGATGGATTGGACCTCTCTGCCCACGGGAAGCCTCAGTCTTGTGGTGCCATCCTGAAGATCTTTTATGGGTTCATTTAAGGTGAAAGAAAAACTTGATTTTCCCCTCAGCTCTTATGTAGCACCCCGTATGTGCAGAAGGGCTTCTTTGGAGATACCATAGACATTGAAGATGTCTGGGACACACTCCCAAATCAAAGATGGTCAGCTCAGAGGCAGAAAAAACTCCTTTCCCCCAACCCCAGGGGAGGAAATACCTTCCCCATGGGAGAAGAAAAGCCCTTTCTGGGGCTTGGTGAGGGCAGGGTGGGGGTTGAGCGCTGACAGGAATCTTCCTAGCCCTTCCTTGTTTTCTAATAACGTCCAAGGTGGAGTCACCTGTTTTGCCTCTACCTTTTTCACCTTTTCCTTGTCTTCTTACCTGTTCATCCCGCTCACTTCAACTTCCTCAACTCTTGACTTACCTGCCCTGCCCTATTTTATCATAGTTGCACTTGTCCCGACCTCAGCTGTACCTTCTCTTGCCCTGCTTTCAACAGCTAACCTAGGGAATTTCCTGGCGGTCCAGTGGTTAGGACTAGGTGCTAGTCCTAACTGCGGTGGCCCGGGTTCAATCCCTGGTCGAGGAACTAAGATCATGCAAGCCAGGCAGCGTGGCAAAAAACAACAAACAACAACTAACCTGTAAACCTCTCACCTGCTGGCTTACCTACCCCCTTCTCACTTTTCCATTCTTAATGGTGACTCACTTGCCCTCCCTTCTCAGTCTGAACTCTCCTGTGCCATTTCACTAGTATATCCTTAACTGCCCTGCCTCTATCTGCTCGCTTACCTGCCTGACCCTCACCTGCCCTGTTCCCTCAAAGTCTCACTTCCCTCCCAGATGCCCGCTGTCTCTCCAGGGGGCGGGGGTTGGCCTCGCCGGCAGAAGGGAAAAGAACTTCAGTCCAACCCGGAAGGACCCAGGAGTTTTGAGGCAGAAAGGGCGGTGCCATCAGAAGGTGGCAATAAAGAGCCGAGACAGGAGACGGACACCGGAACCAAAGAGACGAGGAGACAGAATGGGCGGGCGATATGGAAAGCGGGGTCAAAGAAGATGAGGGCGGGTTTAGTAACGGGAGTGGGCTAAAGAGGCTCTGTAAAGACAGTGGGAGACTGAGCCGGCTGCGTGCCCTGTCTCCGGATCTCAACGGAATTTGGAAATCCTGAGGCCGCTCTTAAACTAGCGTTCAGGAGCGAACGAGGAGAGCCACCGCTCTGGGAAGCTTCTCGCTCGTCCGATCCCCACCCCGGGGTCCCGGAAGCGGAAGTAACGGACACGGAAGTGGCTTACTGTTGCCGAGGGGACGGGCCAGGCAGATGCCAACATGGCAGCGGTGGGGTCTGGTGGTTCCCCCGCGGCGGCCGGGCCAGGGGCGGTCTCTGCAGGGACGTTGGAGCCTGGGACCACGACTGCGGGTGAGACAGGCTGTGGCTGAGCAGTCGGCGGCGGGCCGGGGGGTGGGATCGCTGGGGGGTCAGAAAGGTTCCTCACTGAGGCGAGAGGGAGCATCCCGTACGGACCAACCTATGTGTGGGGAGTGGGGGGTGGGAGGAGGACGTGTGTTTGGGGGGCGCGGAAGAGACCTTTCTGAGGGTGATGGGGAGGTTCCTTCTGCAAATGGGGAGTAGAGACCATTCTGAGTTGGAGGCGGGTGTTTCCTTTTGGGGAGGCTAAGACCACTAAGACCATTCTGAGTGTGTGTGGGGGTCCGTCCTTATACAAGGGAGAAACCATTCTGAGAGCGAGAGAGTTCTTCCTTACAGAAGGGAGGAGCTGTTCTGAGGGAGGTGGTTTCTTCCTTGTAAAGGGACAGGGGTATTGTGAGTTAGGGTGGGGCAGGTTCTTCCTTATATGACTTAGAATGTTTTGAGGATAGGGATGTCCATTATATGGGGAGAAGACCGTTCTGGGGTTCCCTTCCCGATGGAGATAGTTCATTGTATGTTGCAGTGGGAGGGGCCTTCCTTATATGGCGGAGAAAGGACGTTCTGAGGGTGCCAGGCCATTCCTTATAACGGGGAGAGTTCATTGTGAGTGTGAGCAGGACAAGGGATAATTCCTTGGGTGGGGGTATGCGGTGGTGGGAGGATGATTGGTGTATAGGGAAATATTTCCTTATATCGTTAAGGGACCCAGACCATTCTTAGTGGAGTAACCATTTACTACATGGGGTTCAATCCTTTGGACAGTGAGGGAATCATTTCTTATATTTGTTAGACCATTCTGGGGCAGGGAGGAATCAGTCATCATAGGCGGGAGGGGTTGGAGAGACCATTCTGAGTGTAAGGGAATGGAATAATTTAGATGAGAGAACGTTCCTTAAGGGATGGATGTGCCTTATATACAGTGGTCTCATTCCTTGTATTAGGGTATCATTTTTCACATGAGACAATCATTCACTAAATAGAGCCATCATTTCATATAAATCTTTGGTTGTTCATCCATAAAATGGGAACACTGATAGTTCATTCAGAGATCAGAGCCATGTAGGGGTCTGTTGAGGTGATCCATGTAAATCCCTTATCCCAATGATAGGCACGCAGTAAGCACTCAATAAATGTTGAGGATGCAGTTGGTATTCTGCCCAGGGCAGGGTTGCTTCTCACTCAGGGGAGGGAGAGAGAGGGCTGAGGTGGGTGTCCAGGACCTGCCCCACCCATTTCCTGACACCTCAGCAAGGATTCCAGGTATGGGCTGGACAGGGAGAGGCCCACTTCTCCCTTTCTGGCTCTTCCTGCCTGTGGCTGAGGCAGTGGAAGCTGGCAGGGATGAGACTCACGTTGGGTCAGGATAGGCAGGCAGAAGGAGGAAGTAGCGGTGGCTAGGAGGATCCTGGTCGAGAAAGGAGAGGGGAGGGTGGTAGTGTGGTTATGCCACAGCAGCTTTTGACCCCTTCTTCCCCCTTACTCCTTCCATTCCCCACAGCTCACCGGCGCCTCAAATACATATCCCTAGCTGTGCTGGTGGTCCAGAATGCCTCCCTCATCCTCAGCATCCGCTATGCCCGCACATTGCCTGGGGACCGCTTCTTTGCCACCACTGCTGTGGTCATGGCTGAAGTGCTCAAAGGTCTCACTTGCCTGCTGCTGCTCTTCGCACAGAAGAGGGGTATGAGCCAGGGAGAGGGGCTGCAGGGAGGGGGGCTGCACTGGAGT
>NW_020175533.1:2920929-2926689 GCF_003031525.2 Neophocaena asiaeorientalis asiaeorientalis | reverse complement strand
CTGCTCCCACGTGGAGGGTTTGGTTGGGGGATTATCTCTGTGTCTATGAAAATGCCTGGGGACTGTGTAAGTGTGGCTTGGCTGCCTTGTACCTCCAGCTATGAGTAGCTGCATCCACATGTTTATACTCCTAACTCCCCAGGAGCTGGCCAGTAAACATTGAAGGAATGAGACAGTCTGTGCCCATAAGGTAGCAGGTGACCCTTATATGATGATTTATTGATTTCTCTGTAACTTTTCATTATGGAGAATTTCAAACACAAAATCAGAGAAGATAATAAAATGGTAAAATATCCATGTCCCATCACCGAGATTCAACAATGATCAATCAACTCATGGCCACTCTGCCATTAAACAGCATCAGTGATTATCCACTCACTACCAATCTATGTGTCTGTTTTTCTTCCCGGACCGGGGCACGAACCCGTGTCCCCTGCATCGGCAGGCAGACTCTCAACCACTACGCCACCGGGGAAGCCCCACCTTGTTATATTGAAGTATGTCCCACATGAAGTATTATTTTGAAGTAAATTCCCTCTTATTATCTTGAGTAAATATTTCGGTACATTTAAAATAATGACTTCAATCAGTCATGACTGTTAGAAATCATACATCAAAAAATTAACAATAATTTTTTAAGTTAATCAAATAATCAAATATCCAGTCAGTGTTCAAATTCGTAATGATTTCTCAAATGTCGTAAAAGTTTTAAAAATTTTGTTTGAATCAGGTTTATATAAAGTCAGTGCTTTGTAATTGGTTGGTGTCTTCTAGGTCTGCTAGCCTCTAGTTTCCCCTCCAACTGTTTTTTTTTCTCTCTGCAGTTAATTTCTCGAAGACATAAGGTTGTTTGTCTTGTAGTCTTCGGGTAGCCTGGATTTTGCTGAGTGTCTCCCACTGGTCTCATTTAACATGTTCTTCTGTCCTCTATATTTCCTATAAGTTGAATTTATTTACTAATTTAAACACCTCCCCAAAGGCCTTCTTTAAAATGTTGCCCAGTCATTTCTCTATAAAGGCCTCGCATGCGGCTCTGCCCTAGGTATTTACACTGAAGAAAGCATTCTCACCCACTCATTAGCTCCAGGGCCCTGGGAGGCAGCAGTTTAGGAACTCATCTGCTCTGTTCTAGATTGATTCTGAGACGGTTCGAGTGAACACTGTGTGGCAGGCCACGTTCTGGCCGTGGAGGTGGACATGTTAGCGATGCAGACGTGCATCTTGCCCTCAGGGGGCTGATATTTTAGATGGGGAGAAACAAATAGCTACAGGTTAATCACAGTTTTCATCTCTTATCTACAATTTCAGCAACCCCCCCCCCGTTTTATTTTTTTAGTTTTCTCATTTGGTGTGAATGTGTCCACGGGTCACTGCAGAAATATGAATGTGCTTGATTACGGTGTGCAGCCCCATATACGTTGTGTGTGTTATGTGAAATATATAGCATATATGCCGTGTTACCTTTCTAACACCTGGACATTCTTGAACACCCAAACCCCTGGGCCCAGGGAATTTGGGTAAAGGGTTAGAGGTTGATAGTTACTCCTGGGATTAATGCCATGAAGGGAAAGGGCAGGGTTTTGTGAATGAGCATCAGCAGGAGTTCCTGCAGTAACCTTGTGCAGTGGTTGTGGGGTTTTCCCTGAGGAGGGACACTCAGATGAGTCTTAAAAGATGAACTGCAAATAAGTGGGGTGAGATTTGCAAAGGTCTTATTATATAGGAAACTATTCTCATTTATTGATTGGAGCAGGTCCCAACCAGACTTTCTGCTTTAGAGTCAAGCCTGCATTCTTCCATGTGACAGGGGCAAATGCTTGGTGTGTGTGGGGCTGACAGAAGGAGGCGGCCAAGTGGAAGATGGCCCCTGCCCTCAGGCAGCTCTCAGGCTAGGAAGGAACTAGGAAAAGTCTAAAAGTTGAGTCTAAGGGACTTCCCTGGCAGTCCAGTAGTTAAGGCTTCACCTTCCAATGCAGGGGGTGTGGGTTCGTTCGATCCCTGGTCAGGGAGCTAAGACCACACATGGCTCGCGGCCAAAAAACCAAAATGTAAAACAGAAGCAATATTGTACAAATTCAGTGAAGACTTTAAAAATGGTCCACATCAAAAAAATCTTTAAAAAAAATAAAAGCTGAGTCTAAAACTTTCCCTCTGCTTGGTAAACAGCTTTCCACCCACACTCCTAGAGCTTCTACTTCACAAGCTCCTAGTTAGTGCTCATTATTTCATTGCACAAACTGTACTGAGTGCTTGCCCTGGGACTTTGTGCCAGGGAGGTGGGCCCTAGGATGAGTGAAATATGGTCTGTGATTCTCAGACTGAGTATCCGAAAGGCTTGCTGGAGACATGTTTGTACTGTAGAGAAACCGAGAGTGCAGACCTCATTCTAGCCCTCAGGGAGTCGGAGTGTGGTGGGGATACACAGGCCCAGGCCCAGTCCTGTCCTTTAGAGGATCCCCATCTTTGGAAGTCAGCGCTAAACAGGGCTCTCCTCCCTCCACCTAGGTAACGTGAAGCACCTGGTTCTTTTCCTCCATGAGGCTGTCCTGGTGCAGTATGTGGACACACTCAAGCTCGCAGTGCCCTCTCTCATCTACACCTTGCAGAATAACCTCCAGTATGTTGCCATCTCCAACCTGCCAGCTGCCACTTTCCAGGTGAGCCCCAAGCCCAGGAACTGGCTGGGGTGGGGGATATAGGATGTTGGGGAGGGAGGGCTGCAGAGAGCGGGGGCTGTGTTTCCTCCAGAATGTCCTTGGATCTTCCTCAACCTCGGTTTCCTCATCTGTGAGAACTGGGAATGGAAATGGTAATAGTAGCTACTCACTGAGATGATTAAAAGAAGTAATATCTGGGAAGAGCCCTTGGTTGGTGATGGATAAGCTTTAGGCTATTTACAAGCAACCTTTAAGATGGTTAAAGAGCCTGGATTCTGGGGCCAGGCTGCCTGGGTTCAAATCCCAGCTCTGCTACTTTCCAGCTGTGTGATATTGGGCAAGTCACGTAACCTCTCCATCTCATCTTTAAATTGGACATTACAATAACACACTTCATATGTGAGGATTAAACGAATTCATGTGAAGTGCTTAGACCCACACCTGGCACATAGTAAGCTCTATGTAAATGTTTACTGACGTCATTTCATGGCTGATTCATTTGTATCAACACATCCTTATCAAGACCTCCCTCATCAGGATGTTTACCATTCATTCATTACCTGCTGTGTGAGGTGCTTCACATACATCAGTTGTATTTACAGATGGTATGTCAGGGCTCAGACAGGGCAAGTGCTTTGTCCCTCGTCACACTGCTAGGACATGGGGTTGGGATGTGGACTTGGGTGTGGCCCAGGACGTCCTTGCACAGCCATCCTCCTGTGTACTTTCTGGGAGGCGCCTCAGAGCTATTTAGCCACATCTCAGTCAGTGGCCAGTGGCTGGATATTTTTGCTGTTTTTATGGTTATCTACCCCACCCTGTCCCTCCATTGTGCCTGGGGGCCCACAGTGGGTGCCGTCCCCCACATGTACATGTTGGGGGTCGGGAGCAGCCCTCAGTGTCTTCCACATGCCACTCGCAGGTCACGTACCAGCTGAAGATCCTGACCACGGCACTGTTCTCCGTGCTTATGCTGAACCGCAGCCTTTCCCGGCTGCAGTGGGCCTCCCTGCTGCTCCTCTTCACCGGAGTCGCCATTGTCCAGGCACAGCAAGCCGGCGGTGGGAGCCCGCGGCCTCTGGATCAGAACCCTGGGGCGGGCCTAGCAGCTGTCGTGGCGTCCTGTCTGTCCTCGGGATTTGCAGGTGTCTACTTTGAGAAGATCCTCAAAGGCAGCTCAGGCTCCGTGTGGCTGCGCAACCTGCAGCTGGGCCTCTTCGGCACAGCCCTGGGCCTGGTGGGGCTCTGGTGGGCCGAGGGCACCGCTGTAGCCCACCGCGGCTTCTTTTTTGGGTACACGCCTGCTGTCTGGGGCGTGGTGCTCAACCAGGCCTTCGGCGGGCTACTGGTGGCTGTTGTCGTCAAGTATGCCGACAATATCCTCAAGGGCTTTGCCACCTCCTTGTCCATTGTGCTGTCCACTGTTGCCTCCATCCGCCTCTTTGGCTTCCACGTGGACCCTTTGTTTGCCCTTGGTGCAGGGCTGGTCATCGGTGCCGTCTACCTCTACAGCCTGCCCCGAGGTGCAGCCAAAGCCATAGCTTCCGCGTCTGCCTCCACCTCTGGACCCTGCACTCACCAGCAGCCTCCGGGGCAGCCACCGCCACCGCAGCTGTCTTCCCATCGTGGAGACGTCAGCACGGAGCCCCTTCTGCCAAAGTCAGTGCTGGTGAAGTGAGGGCTGGTAGTGGCGGGGGGAGGGGAGACAGGGAGGGACACTGGGTGGAGGGTGTTGGGCATCTGCAGGATCCAAGTTGCCACCGGGGCCTGGCTCCCATGGGGTTGGAAGGGTCTTTTCTTCCAGGTTCTCGAGAATTCTGGAAGCTTGTGGGACTAGGGCAGGGCATCACGTGAACCCTTCCTTGTAGCCAGGGGTTTTTAGAGCTGCCTCCTCTGTCTCAGTCTAACCTCTTTGGGGACCGGGTTGGGGGTGTTGTTATTCAAGGCTTTTTTTGTCTGCCCCCCCTCAGCCAGAGGCATCCTGTGTCTCATGCCTGGGAGAGCCCCTCCCAGCAATCCCTCCACCTTTGTAGGGACAAATTGGACAAAAATCCTACAACTCCTTAATAATGACTGATGCCTATGTGTGGGGTTCCGATTCTGATAGCTTGAGGCCTTCTCTCCTCCCTGACAACCACACTGGATCGTATTAGTAGCTCTTTTTGTGGCCTTGGGGCAGCTTCCCTAACACAGGGACTTGAAAATGGGCCTCTTGTGAGCACCCAGAGAGAGAGGAATGGGGGGCGACAGCTGAGATTTTTGCATCAGCCCATTCAAGGGGAGGGTGCAGTAGGGGCCATTTGTTTGTGATTTGGGGGTTTGTGGTGTAATCAGATGAATGATCCAGGGTGTGGGAAAAATGGAGAAGGGAGGTCCTTGAAGTGGCCTAATCTCATGGAATCTAAGACACTGTCAGTTGCTGGATGCAGGGTTATTTTCTAAGATACCCTGAGAGGAAAAATAAAGCTGCCAGCCACACTCATGATACCCCACTGGCTGTACGAGGCACCCTTCATGGGGAGGGGTGTCTTTAAATTGCTGAAATGTGGAACCTGCCCCCTGCACTCCCCAAAGCTTATTGACCCCTTAACTGTCTCCCAGGGTGTATATGGTGTGTGTGTGTGCGCGTGTGTGCGCGTGTGCGTGCGCGCACAATGCCTGGGCTATCTTTGCTATATGTACATAGGGCCGTTGGATCTTTATTTTTGATTAATTTGTTCTGATTTTTTGGTTTGTTTTTTTAAGGAACTGTAATGAACAAATGTCAGGATACCCAATGCCAAATAAAGATATTGTATTTATTTAGTCCACGTGTAGCTTTCTGACCCAGGGTACCCGCTCTCTCCACATGGGCTCTGTTACTAACCCTGGGGACTACCAGCCTCCCTAGTCATCCTTGCTTGCTCAGGACGTCCACCTGCCAGCCCACCCCAGCTTTCTGTGTTTTTCTTTCCTCCCCGTTCCCACCACAGGTTGCTCACCAAGGTGAAGGGTTCCTAGCCGCTGGGATTGAAGACGCTGGCCTGGCCTCACTCTCCCTTCTTGCCCTGGTCCAGCCAGGACCAAACGCTCTGATCAGTACTGGGGGGGGGGCAGACACCAA
>NW_020175533.1:2916746-2920814 GCF_003031525.2 Neophocaena asiaeorientalis asiaeorientalis | reverse complement strand
CGAACCCCCTGTCCCCACACCCCCTCTCCCACGCAGGGCTGACATGACTAAACTCTGGCCCAGACAGGACCCAACCACCCCCATGCCCCTGCTACCCCTACACTATTTCTTAGGTGAGTTTTTGTAAATAAAATGTGTTTTGCATCTTGCTGGCTTGGGTTGGGAAGTCTCAAAAGTGTGAGAGAAGGAAGCACTCAGGTCTCGTGGGCATGATCCACCAAAAAGCTTTTATTAAGAACCCCAGGGTGGGCCGGGCTGGGGAAGGTTCAGTCCTGCTGCTTGGTTCGGGAGGCCTCGGCATTGGCCCGGAGCACAGCCCCTGGGGATGGGTAAGGGCGCTGCTGGAAGAGGGGCCCGGCTGCTGTCGTGTCTGCACCCGTCTTGGCCTCATTCCGCTTGGGGAGTCCTGTTGACCACGTGCCCCTGGGGGTGACAGGGGGCGGGGGCGGGAATGTATAATATGTGTACTGTGGCAGGCACCTCCCACCCACCCACAACTGACAAAGGGGGAAAGGAGACAGGAAGAAAGGACCAGTCAGCGGTGCAGTGAGTCAAGAGGAAAAAGAAAGGGCTCTTGAGGGGTGGTCAATTACCGGGGTGCATCTGAGTACGAACTGGGGTCCATGGGGTCTAATTCTTCATCCTTCCGGCTTGCCACTGCGGAAGTAGGTGGCAGAGTGGGGTCTTTGACGGGGGCACAAGGAGTCCCCGATCACCGAGCTCTCCCATCCCCGGAAAAAATGGAGCCTGAGGCTGCCAGGCCCCAGGCTCAGGCACTCGTGTGAAGCCAAGCGAGGGCTTCCTTACACTGTGCCCCCCTGGTGCCCCCGTTGCCTCACCCCAGCTTACCCTTCTTGCTCTTGGGGTAGGGAGCCAGCTCCTCCCGGCGATGGTGGCGCCGTTCTTTGCCCTCTTCCCGGTCCACCTTGTCATACCCGCGGTCCCGGTCCCGATCCCTGTCCCGCTCTCTCTCTCTGTCCACCTTGTCATAACCACGCTCCCGGTCTCTGTCAGACTTCTCATGGCTCCGTTCTGACTTCTCATGGCCGCGTTCCGACTTCTCGTGACCTCGGTCCGATTTCTCGTGGCCCCGGTCCGATTTCTCATGGCTCCGATCCAACTTCTCCTCAGCATCTGGGGACACGAAAGCCTTGTGACTTTCCTCCTCCCACCTCAGGACCCAGCAGCCTCTGCCTTCAACAGCCTCCTTTGCGTGGGGCTGGGTCTGCCTGGTCTTACCCGCCCTGGTCTTTTACCTGACCCCTCTTGGAGAACTGCAAGAACACTCGAGGCACCCTTGTATCTGCCAACTCACCTGCATTACTGCTCCTGAGCTTCTTGGCAGATTTGGAAACAACGGAGTTGGGATCATGTGGGGACAGCCAGGACACGAGGTCTGTGTCCACATTCCAGTAGTAAGGGAGCCCGCTGCAGGGCAGTGGAGGGAGGGAGGGAGGGAGAGAAGGAATGTCAGCACGGATATCCTCTCCTTGTAGCCTCAACTCTTGTCTCCCCAATCTCTGCCTGTACCTGCCCCATGCCAGGACCCTACAGGGAGGGACCTCCAGATCTCTTCCCTTCTGGGCCCCATTTGCCCCCAGCCCACCCCCCTGCATCCCCAGACTCACCAGGAAGGGTCAAACACCTTGTACCAGCTTGGTGGCAGGCCTTCCAACCGGGTAGCCTCATAGTCCACAGGATCATCATCATAGTCCTCGGCAATGATCTCTTCCTCCGGTTCTGGCAGGACAAGGAGGAAAGCAGGACAGCAGTAAGGACCAGAGGGATCCCCATCCTGCAGTCAGGGCCTGGGGAGACACACTCACATTCACATGGACCACGTGTGTGTGCCAGGTCTCAAGTACCCTAAAAAATATTGCTCACATTCCAAATCCAAGTATCTGAATATCAGGATTTACCAAAAAATTTACCCAAATCTGTTCTGTTTCTGGGTTCAGATATGACATAATGTTACCTGAACTTATCTGGTTTCAGACTTTAGACAGGGATTCATTAAAAAACATGTATCCATATTTATTCAGTTCCTGAGT
This sequence comes from Neophocaena asiaeorientalis asiaeorientalis, assembly GCF_003031525.2. Lineage (NCBI taxonomy): Eukaryota > Metazoa > Chordata > Mammalia > Artiodactyla > Phocoenidae > Neophocaena > Neophocaena asiaeorientalis. The sequence continues at coordinate 2,918,763 of NW_020175533.1, read as the reverse complement.
TCAGATAGTATGTGATACCATACTATCCAAATCTATTTGGATAAAATTAGTTTCAACAAAAAGGGGATTATCTAAAAATATGTCCAAATCTGTTCAGCTCCCAAGCTTGGCGAATATGAGGTTTCTGACTCCAGTATATTGACTAGCAAGTTTGGATAGCAAGGGATTTATCCAAACGCTTCTCTGAATCTATTCAGTTCCTGAGGCCTACAACTGTTGTCAGTTACTATCAACAGAATGAAAAAGGTGTATGAGTACCTGGACCTCCGTAGGTCTATCATAGATTTCACCTATAGCTAACAATGAAATGTATATGTCAGCAACAGCAGAGTGCCTGTCACACAACAGGCCCAAAATAGATGTCAGCTATAATCATCGGTATTGTTAGTAAGATATATACAATCGGCACAGGGCCTGGTACCAACAGCCTTAAAGTAAATGTCATATCAATGATCATTATCAGTATTATTAACCAAAGATCTATGCTTGGCACACAACAGGCTTGTAATAGATGTCACTTATCAATAAAGTGAAAATAAGATGAGTTTGCCAGTACCTGGAACACCCTAGCCCAAACTAGATGCCAGCTTTTGCTATTACTTACAATAAGGTAGAAATACTAGCAACAGCAGCACAGTAGGCCGAAATGATAGATCCTATCATTATTTTATATACTGTTCACCATAATGTGTATGACAGACACTTTAAGTAGACCCAAAATTTATGTCAGCTATTGATACGGTGAACAATAAGGTATATATCACCAGCACAGTGCCTGGCTCCACAGTAGGTCTAAAATAATGTTATCTATTAGTATGGTAAAGAGCAAAGTATTAGCATCCTGCCACTCTGCTTGGCCCACAGGAGGCTGCGGTAGATGTCAGCTTCTGTCAACTGTTACTATCCTTATTATTAGATAATTTGTAACCACTTCCAGGGATTGATGGATGGATTAAACTTGGGATATAGGAGACCCCAAAATACACGTCAGCTGTCAGTATTATTAAGGATGAAATGTCTATTCCCCGTCCCCACCCGCCTCCTCATACGGTAGGAATGGGTGTCAGGAATACGCATTGTTAACAATGAAATGCCTGCCACCCCACTGCTTGCTGCGAAGTAGGTCCATGCTAGGTATCAAGTGGCAGTATCAACAACAAAGTGCCTGTCAAGCCTGCCACATTGGTAGGCCTATCTGCTCTTAGCTCTCTCACCGGGCTCCAGATGTTTGAGAATGCCTCTCTTGGCCAAGCGGGTCTGCAGCGCAACGGGCAGCGGCATAGCGGATAGCAGACAAACCTAGGGAAGAACAGATAGACCAAAAAACAGCTCAGATGAGGACTGAATCTCATCTTGTAACCAAGCGCCTCCCCCAGCAAGTACTCATCTGGACCCCCACCTACACTAGGAGCTGGGCGACAGACCCTACGCTAAAAGGTGGAAGGGATAAATGGCAATCTCACCAAAACTCTCACCAACCCTCCTCTCCCGGGCCGGGTACTCCAGGCCCGGGTTCCTCTCCCAGGCCCGGGTTCCTCTCCCAGGCCCAGGCTCCGCCCACTGCCAAAGGGGCCAAACGCGACTGCCCCTCGCCCCAGAAATGGGCTCACCCAACTTCCCCCGAAGACTACCGGGTGGAAGGAACCAAAGCGCTGGGATGGGGGAGCAGAGTGCAACACCTCCAGCTCCAAAAAATGCGCCCACCCCGACATTACCAATACAGTCACGCGGGTAGTGGAAAGCTGACAGACTAGCCGTCTCTCTCTCGTCGCTTCTATGAGTGCCAGGACTACACGACTCTCTTCTCCCAAACCCCAGAACGAGGTCCTCTCCCTCCGAGCCTGGAGGAAACTGGGCTAAGCTCAGGCTGCGGCGAAAGGACGACACAAACTTGGCTGGCCAATGAGAGTGCCCCTTGGTCTGACTTCTTCTGGCGAAACGACCCAATCATTGCCCTGGAATAGGTGGAAAGCTCGAGCGCCTGTGTGCATTTACGGTGGGGGCGTGGCCCGGCCGC
>NW_020175533.1:2900353-2916675 GCF_003031525.2 Neophocaena asiaeorientalis asiaeorientalis | reverse complement strand
CCATGGAGGAGTACGCTCGGGAGCCTTGGTACGGCGAGGGGCGCAGGCCTCGGGACTGTTGCTGGGGCGCCATGGCCAGCGGTGGGAGGCGGGCGGGGGAGGCATCGGCCACACAGCGCCACGTCCCAGACTTGGGAGACTCTTAGACGTTTGTTGTCTCCTTCTGCTCCCCTCCCCTTGCTTCCTCCTACTCGGGCTCCGTTAAGAGGGGCCACAACTGTGTGCCTAAAGGAGAAGGTGCGGTGCAAGGACGAACCACACTCCACGTTTCCCTTGCCTTCGTACCTCCCAGTCTGTCTTTGTTAACGAAAAGACACGCTGGTCGAATCCATTCCAGCCGAGGGGGTGGTGCGGTATTGAGCGGTGCTGGATCATCCCCCCGGTCTGCGATTGGTTTTTCCCAGTTGTACGTGTTTAAAAAAAAAAAAAAAAAGAGGGCGTGGCTTGGTTGGACGTGCTCATTGTGGGAAAAGGGGGTGCGGGCCCGTTCTGCTTTAGTAACGGTGCTAGCTTAACACTTCTGTAGCGCTTATTTAAACTTGCCAACTCTTTGCTTGTTATCAATTCATTTAATCATTGATAGTAGTAAAGCGGTTGATTTCTTGGTTGGCTGCGAAGGGGAGGGGCGGACAGGGCAAAGACTAATATTTTCCCTCCTTCGCACTATTTCTTGCTTAAATGAGGGAGAGAATAATCTATTATCTGAAATTCTGCTTCCCATTTGGGTGACTTAGTTTCTCCCAGTTGGAAAGAGTCAGTGTGACATGGCAAGAGGGAGGGCTCACATTAACCCCATCCTCCCCTTCCCGCTTGCAGCCCATGGCGAATTGTGGATGATTGCGGTGGCGCCTTCACTATGGGTGTTATCGGCGGTGGAGTCTTCCAGGCCATTAAGGGCTTCCGCAATGCCCCTGTCGTGAGTCCTGGCCTTCCCTGGGTGGCGCGGGGGTCCTGCCCTGCCCACATGGGATACTGTTCTGAAAACTGCTTGGAGCTGCCAGTCACATGCACTTATTCATTCTGGTGCCTGCTCACCTACTATATGCCAGGCCTGGCTCCAGGATCTGGAAGTTTGGAGGAACTGCAAACATGACCTCTGCCCCTCACCCCCCGACCCAACTGGAGCTCCTCTGTGGAAATGCTGTGATGTCAAAAGGGTCATCACCAAAACCTAAATGTGTGTGTGCAAAGCCAGTCAGATTTTACCTAGAGGCAGATTCTGGGTTGGGAGCCTGGATAGAGGGAAGTGACAGGAGTTTAATTGGCAGGAGGAGGACAGCCTTAAAGCTGAGAAAATGCTTTTAATTTAACGTAATCGATTCCCTCTCTCTCTCACTATCTCTGACAACCCCCCTCCCCTTCCTGGGAGACCTCATGAAATGTCATGACTTTAAATGCCATGCATTTGTCAAGGTCTCTGCAATTTCTCTGTCTAGCCCTGTCCCTCCCCTCATCTCCTGGAGCTCTCTTTCCTAGATCTTTGTCCAGGTTTCTCCCTCTCATCCTCAAGGTCTCAGCATAAATGCCCCCCTCCTTAAAGAGGTCTTTCCTGACCCTTCAGCCACTGTCATAGCTCTTTTTCCTATTTCCTCTAGCGTTCTTATTGCTGTCTGAAGCTATCTTATCTGTACCCTTATTTAGGATCTGTCTCCCCCACTATAATGTGAGCTCTGAGAGTGTAGGGGCCAGGTCTACCTTGTTTACTGCTGTATCCCTGCACACAGCATGGTGCCTGGCACATAGGTGCTAAGTAATGAATGAATGAATGATTTCTCATCCCAGCTCTTAGAGCACCTATATTGGGGTGCTCCCCAGCCCCCTAGTTCTTGGCCCCTTCCCCACATCTCTACCCCTGATACCCCTCCAGGTTTCCTGCCCCCATCCCTCTCTTAAAAGCTAGAAACCTTGTCTGCCAGTGGCCTCAGCCGGGCTCTGATTCCCTTCCTCCTCACTTTCCTCCAGGGAATTCGGCACCGAATGAGAGGCAGTGTCAACGCTGTGAGGATCCGAGCCCCTCAGATTGGAGGTGAGAGGTTTGGGGAGACAGAAGTGATAACAGAGTTGAGCTGGTTGCTCCTTTGAGTCTAGACTGCAAGTTGGGGGTCCAGATTCTAGTCCCACCTCTGCCTGGGACTTCCTGGGGGAGTGACATTTCCCAACAATTTCATATGGGTGAGTTCTGGAGTTTAAATCCAGGCCCTGGCTCTTCCCTGCTGTGTGACCTTGGGCTAGTGGCTTAACCTCTCTGAACCTCATCTGCAACATGGGGATGACAAAACAGTAAGTTCTGTAATTTTTGTAGCTTAGGTAGTACTTACTAAGTGCTGGTTGCTCTGTTAAGCGCTTTGATAGTATTAACTAATATAAATTTTCAGAAGTCAAGTAACATGCAGTGTGTAGATCAGGTCCTGGCACACAGTAAGACTTGAGTAAACATTTTAACTATTGTATTGTTAACTGGCTTTGCTAACCCCTTTCCTTCTCCCTGAAACCAAGGTCAGAATTCCAGTTCTGTGTGGTAGTTACAAAGATCAAAGTTGCTCTGTTAAAAGCCATATAGAAGGGAGTTCCCTGGTGGCCTGGTGGTTGGGATTCCGGGCTTTCATTGCCGTCACCCGGGTTCAATCCCTGGTCAGAGAACTGAGAGGAATGAGTGCATGGCGGGGCCAAGCAAAAAGCCATATAGAAGCAGATAAATCTGCCCGTAAAATACTTGTCAGCCCCCTGTGAAGGTGAAAGGAGTGCCGATGGCAATTACAGACAGATTGAAGGAGCTACCACAGAGACAGATGGGGGCTCTCCCCTAGGAGTTTGCCATCTGCCTTTGCCTCTGGGTTTTTCCCCCCGTTCTTTGCCAGAGCATTCAAGCCTTGGGAGTCCCTGGACCCTGAGCCGTATATTCTGGGGATTCCCCACAAACACTAATTAGGCTGTGGTCCCTCAACAGGTAGCTTCGCAGTGTGGGGGGGCCTGTTCTCCACCATCGACTGCGGTCTGGTGCGGCTGCGGGGCAAGGAAGATCCCTGGAACTCCATCACCAGTGGAGCATTGACCGGGGCTGTGCTGGCTGCCCGCAGTGAGTGCCCCATCCCCAGGCCCCGGCCCCTTCCACCCTGTTCTGCCTGCTCTCACCTGTCTCCCTGTGCCTCCTCATTCCTCCAGGTGGCCCATTGGCCATGGTGGGCTCAGCAATGATGGGAGGCATTCTGTTGGCCCTCATCGAGGGTGTTGGCATCCTCCTCACTCGCTACACTGCCCAGCAGTTCCGCAATGGTGAGTTCCTGGTGAAGCTGGCCAGGGAGAGGTGGGAAATGCTCTGCCTTGCCTCCTCCACTCATCTTTATCCAATTCTTCCCGCTCCAGCACCCCCATTCCTGGAGGACCCCAGCCAGCTGCCCCCTAAGGAGGGTACCCCAGCCCCAGGCTACCCCAGCTATCAGCAATACCACTGAGGAAGTGACCGCCTGTCATCGCCACCGTGGGAGCTCCTCCTTGGTTCCCTCCGCGATGATCTACCTCGAAGGGAGGGCTGGCTCCCGGTTGGCCCTGGGACCCTCCAGAGAGGGCCTCTACTCTGTTCCCTTATCCCAGGTTGGGGGGTGGGGCACCCCAGCTGCCCTGATGGGTGGGTCCCTTCTCTCTCAGGCACCCCAGCCCCCACTCATATGTAACAAGCTCTTACCCCAGTCCCTTTGCATGGCGCCCTGATCAGTATTTAAAGCCAGTTTTGAAATGCCTATGTATGTACTCCTTGAGCCACCCATTGGAACTGCTCACTAGGACAAGGGGTAGAGCCCTCTTCAGGGACTTGGGAGCCCTAGGATTTGGAGTCCCACAGAGAGTGGGCTCTAGTAAAGGTTTGTGGGATGAATGTGTAGGAGGGGGAATGAATCCAGATGTGAATAGTACATGAATAAGGGGGCCAAGTGTTGAATCACAAGCAGACAGAAGAGGAACAGGCTTGGGAAAGAAATGAGTGAACACAGGATTGCTGGGGTAGAGGGGTGGTTCAGCATGCAGCACCTCTGACCCCTCTCCCCCATGTCCCCATTGCAAAGACTGGGAAATCTGACCTCACAGTGAACTCTGTCCTTCTGAATACCAGTCACCCCGTTTGTGAAGATAATTCCCCCTCCATGTGGCCTCACCAGGGACCTGGGATGGAAGTAGGGGTCGGGGAGACCCAGCTTCCTTGAAGACGGTACCCTTAATCTTCTCCTCTGCACTACAGAGAGATTTCTGCTCTGCGATGCTCAGGGTTGTCAGTATTTAAGGGTACCGGATGAGGTTTCGTTTTGGGGGTGGAGTGAGGGTTATGGGAGAGAGATTTTCTCGGATGGACATCGGCTCCAAACACTGTCTCTTGCATGCAAACACCTACATGTGTGGGGCAGACGCCTCCACTGGGGTGCAGATGGCCTCATGGGAGACACACCAACTGTCCCTTTTATGCAAGCCATTGCAAAGAGGTGGAAATGCCCTCTCATACAAACTCGCTCCCTGGGGGTGCAAATGCGGAGTTCTCAGGCCTCCCAAGGCCCCAACGAGGTCCTAGTGGTCCTCGGAGGTAGTAGAACTGCAATGCTGCTTGATGGACTCAGTGCCAGGCGCACCTAGCAGGTCCCGTGCACACAGTTCTCTCAGTGCCCCAGCAGGGCCCTGGCCTCGAACTTGCCGACTCCATGGCCACGCCAGCAGCAGCAACACACTTGCCTGGGTAGGACCGGGATGCCAGTCCGACCCTGGGTATCCCAGGCTGCAACCCTTGTATTTCCAGGCCACTTCCTTTGGTCCCGCCCATTCGGTACACCTAGGTCGTGCCCTTCCTCACCTCCAGGCTCCATCCCCGCTGCGTTTCCAGACCCCACCCTGCTCCTATCAAACATAGGCCCGCTAGCTCTCCTGAGCCTTTTCCTTCCTTGAGCCCTCAGGTTCTGCCCACCTCGGGCTGCTGTGCTGTGTCTCCAGGCCCCGCCTCCAGGTCCACCCCCTCCCTATCTTTCAGCCCTGCCCTCTAAGCCTCCAGCAGGCCCAGGTTTCCCGCCCTCAGAAGCCTCTAGACCCTACCTCTTCCCGTCTTCAGACCCCGCCCTCTCCTGCTCCTTAAGGTTCCGCCGCTTCGGGAACCTCAAGTGCTCGGGCGCCCCGCCCTCCTTCCACTTTTGGGACCCCGCTCAAGGTCTCCGGGTCTGGAAGGCTGTTGGAGCTGTGGGGCCGTGGAACGGTTCATGGTGAAGTTCAGGGCCTTGTGCTCTGGCTCCTGGAGCTGCTGGCTGGGCCGGGCGGGACCAGTACTGGGTTTAGTAGCGGAGGACTGGGCTTCGGCTGAGAGTTGTAGAGTGGCATCGAGTGGTGGTGGGTCTTCGTGGGAGCCTAGCTGCCGCGGCGTCACCCGGCTCCTAGGTGGGGCTGGGGCGTCCGGTGTCGTGCAGGTCTCCGGAGGTGGGGGGAGTTGGGGCCAGGGCGAGTCCTCAGGCCCCGCCCCCTGACCTGACCGCGGGCCTGCTGCTCTTCCTAGAAGAAGGGAATGTGGGGTCAGACCCCGGATGGTTTCCACCGGGGGTGGGGGGGGATTGCAGAGACCCAGAAAAGGCAGGAGGCGGAGAAGGCAAGAGTGAAACAAACAGATGGCGAGAGAAATAGGAATTGAGGGACATACACAGGGACATAGAGACACTAATGGACACATAGAAAGAGATAGAGGCAGAGAGACATACAAGAAATAAAGGAAGAGACAGAGACGAGGAGAAAGGGCAGAGACAGGAAGAGGAGCAAGAAGGAGCTGTTTGAGGGTCAGAAATGCAGGTGGGAAGACCCTCAGCGTCAAAGTGGAGGCCAAGGTGGGAGAGAAGGCGAGGTGGCGGTGTAGAGTTCTGAGCTGGTTGGAGGGGCTGAACCGACAAGGGTTGTCAGGCCAGGCCTCCTCAGGCTGCCTGCCCACTTACCCTCCAGCTCACTGGCCTCAGAGAGGCAGAGAGATGCCCAAACTGCATTCTCTCTCTTTCTCTCTCATAAGGATTTCAGTGGCTCTCCCTCAGGTTCTTCCTTCCGGTCTCCCTCCTCGCCTGAGCCCCACTTCTGCCTCTATGTCTTGATCTGTCTCTCAGCTCTTCTTCCTCATCTCTCTGCTTTGATTTCTGTGGCTGGTGGCTCTCACCCTCCCTGAGTCCTGGAGTTTGCCATCCACCTGTCTGCACACGGTGGGGAAGGGAAGATATTTGGTGGATGAGGAGGGTTAGAGAGGTGGACAGAATCAGAGAAGAGCAAGAGGTTCCAGCCCTAACAGTGGAGTGGGGGAAATCCCTTTGTCCACTTCCTCAGGCAGAGAACCTGAGAGGCTGGGGAGAGAGACAAGGGGAAATCAAAGACAGACAGAGAGAAAAGATAGGGAGAGAGACAGATAGCCAGTTTACAGAGACATCAAAGGAGAAATGGAGATGCAGAGAAAGAGATACCAAGAGAAAAAGCAGTGCACATTAAAAAAAAAGACAGGGAAAAGAGGGAATGAAAGTGAGGAGATAGAGACATATTGGGAGAGACAGAGATAGCAAAGAAAAAAAGAGAGAAGCTGAGGGGCAGAGAAAGAAAAAGAGAAGTGGGAGAGAGAGAGAAAGTAAGACAGAAGAGTTACTCTGAGTTGCTGGTCTGAGTGTTCTCATTTCCCCTGTTCTCTTAGTGGCAGTTGGATAACAGGACCTGGCTGGGCAGGACAGCCCTGATAGCTCCACCCCTACCATCCCAGGTCCTCCAGGGGTGTGGGAGGGCTACCTTCCCCAGGGATACACCTTTAGAGATCTACGCTCTGATGTTGGGACCTGGCAACCATCTCAAGGAGCCCATTTAGGGCCAACCTCTGGAACTGACTGATCGGGGCCATCTCCAGGGGATCTGCAGTGTCATCAGATTACGTGCAAGCCTGTAGAAGAGGAAGGATATGCCAGTGATCACTTCGGAGGTGACAGAGGAACCTTCCTTTCCTTACGCTCATTATACATATGAGAAAACTGAACGCACAAAAAGGTAAAGCAACTTGCCCATGGTTATACTGCCTGAAAGTGGCAAAGCTGGGATTTATAGTCTTATCTACGGTGTATAGAGTTTCAGAGGTCACTTGCAACATGATTTCCGGGACAACACATTATCCATCCTAATTATGGGTGTTACTTGAAGGTTTTCATGGATGGTATGAACTATTTTTTTTATAAATTTATTTATTTTTATTTATTTATTTTTGGCTGTGTTGGGTCTTTGTTGCTGTGTGCAGGCTTTCTCTATTTGCGGCGAGCGGGATCTACTTTTTGTTGCAGTGTGTGGGCTTCTCATTGCGGTGGCTTCTCTTGTTGTGGAGCATGGGCTCTAGGTGCACGGGCTTCAGTAGTTGTGGCACGCAGGCTTCAGTAGTTGTGGCTCGCAGGCTCTGGAGTGCAGGCTCAGTAGTTGTGGCGCACGGGCTTAGTTGCTCCTCGACATGTGAGATCTTCCCGGACCAGGGCTCGAACCTGTGTCCCCTGCATTAGAAGGCGGATTCTTAACCATTGCACCACCAAGGAAGTCCTCTAGAGTGGATTTCTTGAGTGGAGTTAAACAGTAGCAGCAAAACAGGCTAGAGTGTGTTTGAAGAGAACAAACTGCCCCAACTGTTAGCTCCCATTCCTGATGGGCTGGGTCTTGCTGATAGGGTTGCAGTGACTTCAGCAGAAGCATTCTCTGAGGCCAACAGCCAATTTTTACAAGATCGAGGTTTGGGATTATTTTTTTAAGGGAAATGTGAGAGGACCTATAGAAAGAAAGCTACCTTCTGAGGTATTTAAAAGAAGAGCTATTGCATTTTTGTCAGTTTGAGGTAGGCGTGTGAGGCTGCATGAGAGAGTGAGAGAGAGAGAGAGAGAGATCCAGCAATCAAATTCATAGTAGCTATAGTCTGAGAAAACACACAAGATAGTTTCATTTTTCCCCTAAGTGACAAAAAAAGATGCTGAAGAATCCGAAAATTAATCTTGTTCTGTCACCTTGAGCAGAAGCCATCCAAGTCTGCAGTCATCAGCTTCTGGAGAATTCCTAAGAATCCTCAGTTTGAAGCCTATTGATAAGGTCTTTTCCGCTGAGGCTCAAGGGCAGCTTTCCCTTTGATCATGCAGACTTTTTTGGAAATGCAGCTTGAACCTGTTATGGGGACATCTGGAGGCATCACACGAGCCTGTAGTAGTATGAAGTCATATTGGCCTGTAAGAGGATAGAATCTAGGATTTGAGGTGCAATTACAAAACACTTAGGGTAGTCTGTTATTAACTCAGAAGTAGCTAACTATAGGTGGTCCCCAGAGGGGTTAGAGCTTATTGCCATCAAGGCTAATGGCAATACTTTAGTCCCTGGAAGTTTGAGGGTTAGGGTTAGAAGTTTGTTGATTTTACTTTCCAAATTCCATTAGGTCTCTCCACTTTTTCTGAAGATTATAGGTGATAATGGCTGTAGAGTTTCTGAGGAAGTTAAAACTTTAGAGTTTTTAAATAACAGAGTTCTTTAAATAAGTGCAATGCCTGTCCCTGCTACTGGAGAGGTAAGTTGAGTCGGGAATACAAAGGCAAGCAGTTTCCCTACCTTTACAGTGATAACTCTCTGACCAGTAGGAAAAACTCAGTTCACCTGGAAAATAAACCGCAGCCAGAACTTGCTCATAGCCCTTTGGAGGTGTTCAAAAGGGCCTCGAGCTATTGGTTTCTATCCACACCCTACCTTTTCAGTCTTTGTCATGATTTTTATGAGGTGTGACATGCAAGGGAACCATCTCAGCAAGACCCTTAAAGTTACCCCATCAATGTTGGTTCAGTGTCAAGGCCAATTTTTCTCTGCTATTGTGGCTATTATCATGAAGCATTTTTGTTAACCTCCACTCTTCTTATAGTGATCTCAGGTGTCAATTGGAGAAAAAACACACAACATAAGAGCTGTCAGTTGAGTTTTATTCAGTGTTTTCGAGAACTGGGAACTGCTTCAAAGAGGTAGGGGAGGAACTAGTAAATGTATAATTTTTTTGGCTGGGAAATACATGTACTCAAGCATGCATCTTGGTAAAAGATTACTGCTAATCACACACACACACACACACACACACACCCCATATCTCAGTTAAGGATTTTAGTGCTTATCTATATATGGGAAGATGCAAGAATCTGGGGTCATTGAAATTCTTCTTTAGATATGCATCTTAACCACCTAGGGGCCCATATATCCAAAACATAGAATGTTTCCCCCTGAATTCCTTTCAGGGTATACTCGTAGGTGAGTGATTGCAACGGCTAATGACTTAATCCTCGTAGAATTGGAATGGTAGGCAGCATTCTTTGTTTACACAAGTAATGGAAAGCTATATAGAAATTCCTTCATTTGTTGTCCATTTTGATAAGGGTTTTGTAGTGGCTTCAGATGAATATGAAATTATCACTGTAAAAGGCTAGTTACATTTCCCTATGCAAGGAGAAGGGAAGAATTTTGGCTGCAGGAAAATGTGATTTGACATAAACATACTCAAAAGAGTTATTACAGCTGATTTAAACAATAATTTGGGCCCTTGACAGTTTTATCAAGGCATACTATTAAAAAATCAGCACTTCTTAATCCCCAAATACAGAAATGAAGAGGAGGGTGTCTCCTATGTTAAACAAAATGATCTCTCTCCTTGAGACAGATAAAACAAGCAAGCTCGGGACTCCTGGTGGTCCAGCGGTTAAGACTCCAGGCTCCCAATGCAGGGGGCCGGGGTTCCATCCCTGGTCAGGGAACTAGATCCCACATGCCGCAACTAAAGATCCTGCAGGCCTCAACAAAGATCCTGAGTACCACAACTAAGACCTGGTGCAACCAAATAAATAAATAAATATTTAAAAAAAAATAAAACAAGCAAGCTCTTCGTGTGGTTTTTCTGCCCTTTTTGTTCTAAGGAATCTCTCAAATGGACAATCTTGTTCATGGCAAAAGTTTCTCAAAGTGGTTATTTCAATTCCAAAATTTCCCTGGTGAAAATTGCCACTTAGAGAGATAATGTGTTGACATTACAGTGAGAAAACATGAAGGAAGCAAGTGCTTGGCCTGCAAGGGGCACGGTTTTAGACTGAGAAGTTCTCCTGAGAACTGCAGTGTTTCAGAAGGGTGGTGCTTGTGTGACTTGGTGTGTCCAGATTTTGGCCAAAGGCCAGTCATCACTGCTATTGGGCCAGGAATAAAAACCCTCCTGATTCTGGGCAGATGAAACTAAACAAAGCAATTCTCAGGGACACAAAGACCAGACTGAGGTACACATAACGTTAAATTTACCTCAACCATTTATTTATTTATTTATTTATTTATTTATTTACTTTTGCGGTTCGCGGGCCCCTCACTGTTGTGGCCTCTCCCATTGCGGAGCACAGGCTCCGGACGCGCAGGCTCAGTGGCCATGGCTCACGGGCCCAGCCGCTCCGCGGCATGTGGGATCTTCCTGGACCAGGACACGAACCCATGTCCCCTGCATCGGTAGGCGGACTCTCAACCACTGCGCCACCAGGGAAGCCCTCTTGTGGATTCTTTAAGATTATCCATGCACAAGATCATGTCATTTGCGAACAGAAGTGATTTCACTTCTGCCTTTCCAATATGAATCCCTTTTATCTCCCTTTCTTGCCTAATTGCCCTGGCTAGCACCTTCAGCACAATGTTAAATAGAAGTGGTAAAGCGAACATCTTTGTCTTAATCCTGATCCTTGGGGGAAAGGCTTTCAGTCTTTCACCATTAAGTACGACGTTAGGTTCTTTGGAGTATTCTCTGCTGGGTCTTGGGGTATGTGGATGGATTGGCTGTCTGATGGGATTGGTAACCCCTTTTCCATCCAGGATGGGTGGCTCCAACCACCTTCAGGAAAGGTGTTCTAGTTATCTTTCCTTTTCTTCTTTCTTTTTTTAAGAAACTATTTAATTTAAAAAATATTTTTGGTTGATTTTTGCACAATGAAGTTTCAGCTTCTCAACCTTTTCCCCTGCCCAGGGCTGCGGACCCAGACTGGCCTGGATCTGCAGTCCTTCTCATTCCCACGTCCCTCCTCCCACTTCCTCCAGGGTCTGTCCACTTGTCACTGTGTTGTGCTGGGGATTGGCACCGAGGTGGCATGAGATTCCACTTGTGTAGAACTTTGTTGAGTAAAGATCAGTTTCTTGTGACAAAAAAAAAGAAGTGTGGTATTAGCTGTGGGGTTTTTGTCCTTTATCATGTCGAGGAAGTTTTCTTCTACTCCTAGGTTGTTGATGATACGTTGATTCACGATAAAAACATATGAAGGGGTGTTGAATTTTGTCAGATGCTTTTCCTGCTTCTGTTGAGTTGATCATGTGGTTCTTGTACTTTATTCTATTGTTATGGCCTACTACATTAATTGATTTCAGATATTAAGCAACCTTACATTCCCAGGATAAATCCCACTTGGTCATGGTGTATAATCCTTTTTATATGTTGTTGGCTTTAGTTTGCTAGAATGTTTTTCTTGAATTTAATTTTATTTTTTTTTTTATACAGCAGGTTCTTATTAGTCATCCATTTTATACACATCAGTGTATACAGGTCAATCCCAATCTCCTAATTCATCACACCACCACCCCTAGTTTGCTAGAATTTTGAAGAGGAGTTTTGAGTTTACATTCATAAGAGATATTGATCTGTACTTTTGTAGGGTTGCCTTTGTCTGGTTTTGCTTTTGGCCTCATAGAATGAGTTGAAAAATGTTCTCTCCTCTTCAATTTTGGGGAAGAGTTTGTGAAAATTTGCTATTAATTCTTCTTTAAATGCTTGGTAGAATTCGCCAGTGAAGTCATCTTGATCTGGGCATCTCTGTGGGAAGTTTTCAAATTATTGAGTAATTAATAATTAATTTAAATTATTATTCATTAATTTCAATAACATACAGAGACTTTGCTCCAATATAGCTCTGTTCCTTTTCTCCTCCTTTGCCCTATTATCATTAGGTAAATTATATCTTTATACATAAGTCCATCAATAGTTTTATAATTATTGCTTTATGTATTTGTCATCTAAATCAGATAACAGAAGAAAAGAGTTAAAAATACATATTTATACTGTCTTTTATATTTACCTCTGTAGTTACCTTAACCGTGTCCCCTGCAGTGGAAGGGCAGAGTCCTAACCACTGGACCACCAGGGAAGTCCCCTGGTGTCCTTTCAATTCAGCTTGAAGGACTCTCTTTAGTATTTCTTGTGGGTCTGTTTAGTGATGTTTTTGTTTACTAAACAAAATGTTGTTACTTTCTCCCTCATTTAAAAATTTTTTTAAAAATTGGGATTTCCCTGGTGGCGCAGTGGTTAAGAATCTGCCTGCCAATTCAGGGAACATGGGTTCGAGCCCTGGTCCGGGAAGATCCAACATGCCGTGGAGCAACTAAGCCCATGCGTCACAACTACTGAGCCTGTGCTCTAGAGCCCACAAGCCACAACTACTGAGCCTGCGTGCCACAACTGCTGAAACCCGTGTGCCTAGAGCCCGCGCTCTGCAACAAAAGAAGCCACTGCAATAAGAAGCCTGTGCACCACAACGAAGAGTAGCCCCCGCTCGCCACAACTAGAGAAAGCCCGCGCCCAGCAATGAAAACCCAACGCAGCCAAAATAAATAAATAAATAAATTTATTTTAAAAAATTTTAACTTGTGGTAAAATACATATAACATAAATCTACTCCTTTATTTTTAAAGGGTATCTTTTCTGGATATAGAATTCGTGGTTGACAGTCATTCCAGGGATTGGACCCGGGGCCTTGGCAGTGAAAGCACAGAGTCCTAACCACTGGATCACCAGGGAATTCCCTCTTTAAGCACTTTGAATATGTCACCTCCCTGCCTCCCGGTCTCTATGGTTTCTGTTGAGAAGTCAGATGTTAATCTTCTTGTGATACACTTGTACATGATGAGTCATTTTTCTCATGTTGCTTTCAAGATTTTCTCTGTCTTTAGCTTTCAACAGTTTGACTACTATGCGTATAGATATGGATCTCCTTTAGTTTATCCTACTTGGTGTTTGTTGAGCTCTTAGATGTATAGATTCCTGTTTTTCACCAAATTGGGAAGTTTCTTGTCATTGTTTTTTTTCTTTCAGTTCACGCTTTTGCAATTCTTTCAGAGATGGTTTGTACATAATAATCAAAATTGTAGATACCCTAAAAGATCTTTATTTTGCCCTCATACTTGAATACTAGGTTGACTGAGTAAAGAGTTTTAGCTTAAAAATTGCCTCTCATAGCTTTTAAGGTATTGCACCATTGTGTTAGAGTACTATGCTGACCGAGAAAACTCCGATACTCCTGTAATATTTTATGTGACCTATTTTACATCTTTTGAAGCTTCTTCTTTACCTTTGGAGTTCTAAATTTCTCCAGGATCAATCAATCAATTAATTAATCAAATACAACGTGCATACTTTATGTTGGACATAGTGACGGGGGGATGCAGCCATGACCATTACAGATGGCATACCTGCTATTTATTTATTTATTTATTTATTTATTTATTTATTTATTTATGGCTGAGCTGCATGGCTTTTGGGATCTTATTTCCCTAACCAGGGGTTGAACCCGGGCCACAGCAGTGAGAGTGCTGAGTCCTAACCACTGGACTACCAGGGAATTCCCCCTGCTCTTATTTATAGAACTTTCATTCTAATGGGGGAAGGAGGTAGACAACCCACAAATATATAAATACAGGTTGCAATAAATGCAATAAAGGGAATGAACAGGGTGTAATGTTAGAGAGTAATGTCTGGAGGACAAGGCTGATATTTATACAAGGTGCTCAAGGGAGCAGCTGATTCTAAATAAGTATAGCGTTTGCAAATGCACTGAGGAAAGGAGGATGCATGTTGAATTTTCAACATCAATATTTCATAGCCCTTAACTTCCCTTTTCCATTGTCTATCTCTTGGTCTTTTTGGGTCCTCATACTTGAAAGACTTTTTCAAAATTATTTTTCGAATTACTAATTCTGTTTTCAGTTATGGCCATTCTATTTATTCAGCCCTGTGTCTGCTGATTGCTCTTTTCATAGCAGCCTCTTTTTTTTCTTTTTAAAGACTATACTTTTGGGAATTCCCTGGTGGTCCAGTGATTGGGACTCGGCTCTTTCACTGCCAGGGCCCAGGTTCAAACCCTGGTCGGGAAATTAAAATCCCGCAAGCCCTGTGGTGCAGCAAAGAAAAAAAAAGACTATACTTTTAAAATTTTTAATATTTATTTATTTGGCTGTGCCGGTTCTTAGTTGTGGCACGGATCTTGGTTGCTGTGTGCGGGATCTTCCTTGCAGCATGCAAACTCTTAATTGCGGCATGTGGGATCTAGTTCCCTGACCAGAGATTGAACCTAGGCCCCCTACATTGGGAGCGCAAAATCTTAGCCACTGGACCACCAGGGAAGTCCCAAGACTATTTTTTTTTTTGCTGCGTTGGGTCTTCGTTGCTGCACGCGGGCTTTGCTGTAGTTGCGGCGAGTGTGGGCTACTCTTCGTTGCGGTGCGTGGGCTTCTCATTGCAGTGGCTTCTCTTGTCGCGGAGCATGGGCTCTAGGCGCGCGGGCTTCAGTAGTTGTGGCACGCAGGCTCAGTAGTTGTGGCTCGCGGGCTGTAGAGTGCAGGCTCCGTAGTTGTGGTGCACGGGCTTAGTTGCTCCACAGCATGTGGGATCTTCCTGGACCAGGGCTGGAACCCGTGTCCCCTGCATTGGCAGGAGGATTCTTTTTTAAAAAATTTATTTATTTATTTAGTTTTGGCTGTGTTGGGTCTTCGTTTCTGTGCAAGGGCTTTCTCTAGTTGCGGCGAGTGGTGGCCACTCTTCATCGCAGTGCGAGGGCCTCTCACTGTCGCGGCCTCTCTTGTTGTGGAGCACAGGCTCCAGATGCGCAGGGTCAGTAGTTGTGGCTCACGGGCCTAGTTGCTCTGCGTCATGTGGGATCTAACCAGACCAGGGCTCGAACCCATGTCCTGGCAGGAGGATTCTTAACCACTATGCCACCAGGGAAGTCCAAGACTATACTTTTTTAGAGCAGCTTTAGGTTCACAGAAAAATTGAGAGAAAAATACAAAGATTTTCCAATGCTCCTTGCCCCCTCACATGGCCCATTCTTATTTTGCGAGTGTAGTATCATCAATATTTAAGAAGATTCCATACTCCTTTGATTACTTTTGTTTCCTCTCATTCTTTTCCTGTTCCATTTGTTCTTAGTCCTTACGTTTTGTATTATTGGTTATTCTTAAATTAACTCAATGCTTTAAACATACTTATTGAATTCTTACTATATTCCAGGTGTGGGGATGCAATGGTGAAGAGATTGAAGACTCTATCCCCATGAAACTTGCACTGTAGTTGGGGAGACGGTATATATAAAGCATTATAGAGGTAATATGATGAAGGGAAGTGTTAAGTGCTACAGTGTAAAATAAAGCAGACTCTAGAGACAGAAAACTTGAGGTAGAAATATCAAGGAAGGCCTCTCTGAAGGGGCGATATCTAAACAGACCAGGATGAAATGAGGGAACAAGGCACCTGCAAAGAGAATAGCAAATAGCGAAGAGCCTGAAGTTGTGAGCACACTCAGCATGTATGAAGAGCAGAAAGGAGACCAGTGCAGGTGCAGAGAGAGTGAGGGGGCCAGTGGTAGGATGGGAGGTCAGAGAGGTAACAAGGACTAGATCTCACAGGGCCTTGTGGACCATAGGCTTTATGTGGGACCGTGGACTTTAGCTTTTATTCTGATGGGAGCCAGGAGGGAATTCTGAGTACATAAGAGAAATTACCTGAGTTAGAGTAGGATACCTCTGGCTGCTATGAGGAAAAGAAACTGTAAGGAGGCAAGGAAAGAAGCAGGGAGACTAGTGAGGGAGCTACTGCAAGGGTCCAAATGACTGATGACAGTGCTGGCAGTGGAGGGAATGAGAAGGGGTTGGATTATGGATCTATTTTGAAGGTGGAGCCAAAAGGACTTCCTCAGAGACTAGATGTGGGGGTGAGAAAAAGAGGCATCAAGGATGCTTTATGGTTTTTAAAAGAATGAAATAATGCCATTTGCAGCGGCATGGATGGACCTAGAGATTATCATACTAAGTGAAGTAAGTCAAAGACAAATATCATATGATACCACTTTTTTTTTAAAAATTGTTTATTTATTTATTTTTGGCTGTGTTGGGTCTTCATTGATGCGCACGGGCTTTCTCTAGTTGCGGCGAGCGGGGGCTACTCTTCATTGCGGTGCGCGGGCTTCTCATTGTGGCTTCTCTTGTTGCGGAGCATGGGCTCTAGGCACGCG
>NW_020175533.1:2890361-2900321 GCF_003031525.2 Neophocaena asiaeorientalis asiaeorientalis | reverse complement strand
CTCACAGGCTCAGTAGTTGTGGCGCACGGGCTTAGTTGCTCCGTGGCATGTGGAATCTTCCCAGACCAGGGCTCGAACCCATGTTCCCTGCATTGGCAGGTGGATTCTTAACCACTGCACCACCAGGGAAGCCCCTGATATCACTTTTATGTGGAATCTAATTTAAAAATGATACAAATGAACGTTTTACAAAACAGAAACCGACTCACAGATCTCAAAATCAAACTTATGGTTACCAAAGGGGAAACATGGGGGGAGGTGATAAATTAGGAGATTGGGATTAACATATACACATTACTATATATAAAATATATATATATATACTGATTCACTTTGCTGTACACTTGAAACTAACACAACACTGTAAATCAACTATACTCCAATAAAAGTGTAAAACAGAAGGATGCTTTATGGTTTTTGACCTGAGAAGCTGGGTGAATGAGGGACCATTTACAGAGATGGGGGAGACTGAGAGAGGAATAGAGTTTTTGTTTGTTTTGTCATTGTCTTTGTCGTGGAAGGGCAGGCCTTGGAGGCAGTGACTCAATAGTTCGATTTTGGGGAAGTTAGCATTGAGATGCCTATGAAACAGCAAAGTGGAAATGTTGAGGAGGCAGCTGGATTTTGAATCTGGAGAGGACCGGGCTAGAGATGTGAATTTGGGACTTACAGTGAATACAGGCTATTTAAAGGAATTAGAGGGACTTCCCTGGTGGTCCAGTGGGTAAGACTTCATGCTTCCAATGCAGGGGCCCTGGGTTTGATCCCTGGTCAGGGAACTACGTCCTGCATGCATGCTGCAACTAAGACCCGGCACAGCCTAAATAAATAAATATACATATTTTTTAAATAAAGGAATTAGAATGACAGAGCTCTGGAGGAGCTCATACTGGCAATTAAGTGCTCCAGCCTGAAGCCTCACAGTCTGCGTCCACTCAGGATGGACTTCTGCAAAAGTCCATCCTTGCCCCTTGTATTTAGATTGTGGTTCCCTTAGCTCTTTTTTCCATATGGCTTGACTCCATCTGCAGTCTCCTAGAGAATATTCGGTCCCCTGATGGCTCCCTTGAAAAGCACCACTGGCAACATGGATGGACCTGGAGATTATTATACAAGTGAAGTAAGTCAGACAGAGAAAGACAAATATCATATGATATCGCTTATATGTGGAATCTAAAAAAAATGATACAAATGAACTTATTTACAAAACAGAAATAGACTCACAGACTTAGAAAACAAACTTATGGTTACCAAAGGGGAAAGGTTGGGGGGGGAGGGATAAATTGGGAGTTTGGGATTGACATATACACACTACTATATTTTAAATAGGTAACCGACAAGAACCTACTGTATAATAGCACAGGGAACTCTGCTCAATATTCTGTAATAACCTAAATGGGAAAAGAATTGGAAAAAGAATATATATATATATACACATACATATATATATATATATATATGTGACTGAATCACTTTGCTGTACACCAGAAACTAAAACAGCATTGTAAATCAACTATAGTTCAATATAAACTAAAAATTAAACAAAGAATGAATGAAACAGAGAAAGAAGGAAAGAAAGAAAGGCACCACTGAAGATTTTCTTTTCAGGGTATTTTTGGGGTTGCTTTGGGAGAATTTGGGGAAGGAAGGGAGGTATCAACAGATGTGTGTGCTCATTAGACCAATTTGCTACACTCTCCCAGAAGGCTTCAAAATACAGCAAATCAGAACATGTCCCTGTTGTGCTTCAGGCTCACTGGCCTTACTTTATGTGCCATGAATGTGCCATGCTGCTTCTCACCTTAGATCCTTTTCTTGTGCAGTTCCCTCTGCCTGAAATGCTTTTCCCTTATACCCAACTTCCTGGGTAACTCCTCCTGGACCTTTAGTTCTCAGCATAGATACCCTTTCTCAGGGGGAATTTTCCCAGCCCCCCTTCACTATGGGTGGTAGACCCTCTTGGGTACTTGACAACTCTGGTGTAGAGGCTAAATTTGGTTGAGTGCTGCCAGACAACTGTCCAGAATGGCTGCTCAAGCCCAGACTCTCACCAACAGTACGTGAAGGTTCTTGTATCCCCACATGACTGCCAGCACTTCGTGTGACTCGGTTTTCTAATTTTTGCAGATATGATGGGTGTAAAGTAATATTTCACTGTTTTTTCTAAAATTTGCACTTCTCTAATCATTAGTAAAATTGAGCATGTCTTCATATGCCTGATAACCACATGGGTTTCCTCTTTTGTGATCTGTCTGTTCCTATCCTTTGTCCATTTTTCTTTGGGGTTCCTGTCTTTTTCTTGATGATTTCCCAAAGCACCTTTATATTCCAGATGTTTAACCTCTGGTAATTTCAGCCATAGCAAGTAGATATTTGCTGTTATGTCTGTTAACTTTGTGTATAGGATCTTTCATTAAACAGAAATTGTAAATTTTTTTTGGCCGTGCCGTGTGGCTTGTGGGATCTTAGTTCACCGACCAGGGATTGAACTCATGCCCCCTGCAGTGGAAGCAGGGACTCCTAACCACTGGACCAGAATTTGTAAATTTTGATGTGTATACTGTCATTAACATTCTCCCTTGTGGTTTGTGCTTTTGAAGTTTTGTTCAGGAAGTCCCTCCCCATATCAAGGTCACATAGGCTATTTTTTTCTATTAATTTATAGTGTTTCCTTTTACATGAAGGTCTTTAACCCGTCTGGAGTTACTGTTTGTATATGGTGTGAGGTAGGGCTCCAGCTTATTTTCTTCCAGTTTTCCAAGCACCATCTACCTTTCTGGCCTTAGAACACATCCTAATACCTGGTAAGTAAAGTCTACCTTCTTTACTTCTCTTTTCCAGAATTAATTTAGCTCTTCACAGACCTTTATTCTTTTATATAGATACTTATTTATTGACATATAATTCACATACCATAAAGTTCATCATTTTAAAGTGTACAATTCAATATATTCTCTCAGAGCATTAATGTCTTCATCTGTAAAGAGAACAATTCCATCTCAAGAAATTGTCATTGGGACTAAATGGTATTTTAAAGGTACTTTTGAATAAAAGGACATTGTTAATTGTTAGATAAAGATATCTTTACTTGAAATGAAGATAAGTCATATATTGCCCTAAAAAAAAATAAAAGTGTACAATTCCACGGTTTTTAGTATATTCAGCCATCACCACTATTTAACACCAAAACATTTTCATCACCTCAAAAAGACACGCTGTACTTATTTGCAGTAACTGCCCCCTGCACCCACTGCCATTCCGTTCTCTTCTCCCCTCAACCCCTGGCAACCACGAATTAACTGTCTATCTCCATGGATTTGCCTATTCTGGGCATTTCACATAAACGGAATCATGCAATATGTGGCTTTTTGTGTCTGGCTTTTTTCACTTGGCATATTTTCAAGTCTCATCCATATTGTAGCATGTATCAGTACTTCATTTCTTTTTATGGACAAGTAATATTCCATTGTATGGATGTACCTCATTTTGTCTGTCCATTCATCAGTTGGTAGACATTTGAGTTGTTTCTATTTGGGGGCTATTGTGAAAAATGCTGCTTTGAACATTCATGTATAAGCTTTGTGTGGACTCTTTATATACATTTTGAAATGTTTTATTGATTTTCTTTAAAATATTCAGCTGGGATTTAAATTAAGATTATATTGAAATTATATATTAATTTGGGTATAATTGAAATATTTATAATATGAAATAGTCTCATCCAAGAGCATGAAATGTGTCTTCATTTATTCAGATCATCTTTTATAACTATTAGTGAAGTTTAACATTTTCTCTATAGAAGTCTTTTTTTTTTGGCCACACTGTGCAGCATGTGGGATCTTAGTTCCCCAACTGGGGGTCGAACCCGTGCCCCCTGCATTGGAAGCATGGAGTCTTAACCACTGGACCGCCAGGGAAGTCCCTCTATAGAAGTCTTATTATCCCATTTATACTAGTTTTCTATTGCTGTGTAACAATATTACCATAAGCTTCTTAACTTGAAAAAACATTAACTCACAGTTTCTGTGGGTCAGGAGTCAGGGTGTGGCTTAACTTGGTTCTCTGATTAGGGTCTCACAAGATTGAAATGAAGGTGTTTACCAGGGCTGCAATCTCATCTGATGCTCGACTGGGGAAGGATCTGTTTCCAAGCTCACTCAGGTTGTTGGCAGAATTCAATTCCTTGAAGTCATAGGACTGAAGGCTTCAATTTCTTGCTGGCAGTCAGCTGGAGGCCACCCTAGGTTCCTAAAGGCCACCCTCTGTTTCTTGCTATGTGAGGTTCCCAAAGTGGCCACTTGTTTCATTAAAGCCAGCAAGGGAGTGGGAGTTGCCTCACAAGTTGATCATTTCAACCTCATTTTTAACATAATTATCTACATGTAATCATGTACATCTGGTCACCTTTGGACACACACACACACACACTCAAAGGGAGGGGATTACCCAAGGATGTGAACATCAGAAGGCAAGGATCATGGGAGTCATCTTAATTGCATGTCCAATACATCATCCCTGGGTATACTCTTCAGGTCCAAAGGGGATGTGTATAAGGATTTTCACTGTAAAGTTGTTTGTAATACTGAGGAGATAGAGGCAGTTAGAATAAATGGATTAGATATATTCACAACATAAATGGATCTTTCTTTTCCTCACTTTTGATTTATGTCGTTACCATACTTTGTATTAATTCCAACCAAAATGAAAATATCTTTATTTTTATCTGATTATAATAGTAATACCTATTCATTGAATCTTTTTTTCCCAGACAACTGAGAAAAGTGTAATGGAGAACGTGACAAACCATCAGTTATCTCTCCCTGCCCCCAGTGACATGCCCTTCCATACCACTGACATGCCCTTCCTAACATTTTTCCCCCTATGGATACACAAATTTTACCAAAGTTGTTTCCTTTGATGAAGGAATGCAAAGAAATACTTTGAATCCTTTTGATGCTTGAAATCCTTTTGGAACAATATATGAGTAAAATCTATCAATGTATCTATCTATATATCTATGGAAAAACAAGTAGATACAGACAACAAAATAAAGACAGACAGGAGGAGTGTTGTGGAGATGAAGGGAGAGAAAGAATCAGAGGCAGGGAGAGACAGATGGGAGGGGAAGACAGAGAGAGCTATGGACACATAGGGTCAGAAAGAGAAACACAAAGCCATGGAGAGATGAAGATACTGGCAAACAGACAAGGAGAGGATAGAAAGGAACTTTTATTGAGCTCCTGCTGAATGTCATTAAACCTTCAAAGCCACTCTGGGAAGCAGCTACCAGTAACCCCTTTATGCAGGTAAGGGGCTGCACATTAGAATGGTGAACTGACCTATGTATGGTCACATCACCTGGAATGAACTCATCACCCTGTAAAGGCCCTGGTCCGTAGGGCATCCGTAACTGTTCATCCAATGAACAAAGTCATATATCTCCTCCCCAAGGAGGGAGAGGCGAACACCAGACCCCCATTCCCCTCCACTGCGTCATTTTTTCCTGCCTGTCTGCTGAGGCGACAGCAAGGTCTGTTGCCCTGGCAACTGCCCTCCGACCGCCATGGTAACCGCCATCGCAGTCTCCAGCTCGCCACCTTGCCCCTTGGGCATCTCCATGGCAACGGGCGGGATGGAGGGGCTGCGGGAGCTCCTAGGCTGCGCCTGCGTAGGGTGGCGGGAGGGGTGGGCAGGGTTCCCCGGCGTGCGCAGCCGCAGAGCACCGCATCTGTGTCCCGCTAGCCCAGGCGCTGCGCACTTGCCAGCCAGTCCGCCCGTCCGGAGCCCGGCTCGCTGGGGCAGCATGGCGGGGTCGCCGCTGCTCCGCGGGCCGCGGGCCGGGGGCGTCGGCCTTTTGGTGCTGCTGCTTTTGGGCTTACTCGAGCCGCCCCCCGCGCTCTGCGCAAGGCCGGTAAAGGTGCGACCCGGGTCGGGCGCGGGGTGGCGGTGGGGCGGAGGATGCTACCAGCGAGGGTCGGTGCCCGGCCTCTGGCTCTTCTCGCTGGTCCTGCTCCCGGGACGTGCGGAGAGATCGGCCCGGGTGGCCGGGGGTCCAGACGCCAGTCTGCACCCAGGCCATGCCGGGGTTGGTCTCTTGGGTGTGCGGGTGGCAGTGTGCGGGGCTAGTCGGGCCACCGCACTCTGCTGGTCCGCCCGGGCTCGGCCCGCCCGCCGCCTGTGGCGCTGTCCATGGGACTAGCGCGATTTAAGGCAGGGGCATCGGTTTGTGTGCGCATGGTTTGTGTGCGCATGATGTGATGATAGGGACGTGAGGGTGTGCTCTCCCTGTGTGTGTCTTTTCATGTAAGGGCTTCCGAGCGTCCATACAAAGGTGCCAGTGTGGGTCTGGGTGTGCAGTGTGTGATGCTTCTGCGTGTGACTTTTCTCAGTGACACTCTGTGCTTGTGAATTCTATGGTAATGGCGTGACTTATGGGCGTGTCTCTCTGTGTGTCTGTATGATCTTGTTTTTGTTTGGGAGAGAGTGGTCTTTGCACCCCTGAGTGCATATCCCATTTTGGTTCTGTTGAACTGAGTGACTAGGATTTTGTATGTGTGTTCACGAGGCTGTTCCTCCCTGCTTCTTTGTGGAGCTGTGTCATTGTGGGGAGAGGAGCCATGATGTCTCTTTCTGTGCTGCGTTATGTCTTTAAGGGTGGTGCTTGTTCTTGCATCTGGATGGCTTGGCGATTGTAACCGCGTGAGCATCAGTGTGCATGAACATGTGCAGTTCCTTGCGTGTGGATGTGGCAGTGTTGAGTTGCATATGTGACATCTCAAGGCCTGTCAGTCCAAATGAGTGTGTGTGAGGCCATGATTGTGTGTGATTCCCCGGGGTGTCTGAGGGGTGGTGGGCATCAAGGGCACTTGGAGTACATCCTCTTCATGAAGAGTTCAAGGCTGTCTGTGTCAAGGATGGTGTTTTTCTTAATTAAATATTTTTTATATATGACATAATACATTTAAACATATGTATGTACAATGTAAGAAATAATGATAACCCTCTTGTGTACCCATTACTCAGCTTAAGAAATCGAGCATGACCAATCGTTAGAAGCCCCTGGGTGCCTCTCCCTAAGGCAGCCCCTCTCCTCCATAAGTATTTTCTGTTAATTGATCCCTTACATTTGTTTGCAGCTTATCACATATGTATGTATCGCTAAACAATATCTTGTCTAGTTTTTCCTCACAGAGATGGAATCATACTGGGTGTGTGGCTCCTGGTAGTCACTAGGGGTCACTAGGAAGTCATCAGGGTGTCTAGTAGTCGCAGGCAGTCTGCAGTGGAATTCTGTAACTTGTTTTTTTGTTTTTTTTTTCTCTACATTGGTTGTGAGATTCATCGCATTGAAGTATGTGGCTATAATTCATTTATTTTTATTGCTGCATATATATATATATATTTTTTGCGGTACGCAGGCCTCTCACTGTTGTGGCCTCTCCCATTGCGGAGCACAGGCTCCGGACGCGCATGCTCAGCGGCCATGGCTCACGGGCCCAGCCGCTCTGCGGCATGTGGGATCTTCCCGGACCAGGGCACGAACCCGTGTCCCCTGCATCGGCAGGTGGACTGTCAACCACTGCGCCACCAGGGAAGCCCATGCTGCATAATGTTTTATCCCATGAGTATATCATGGTTTATAGATACATTCTCAATACGTCAGCAACAACATTTGGGTTGTTTCCAGCTTTTCTTTTTTTTTTTTCCTCCCTTCACTTTTATGTTATTACAAACAGTGCTGCTGTAGTTCTTCATACACTTGTGTCCAGCAGTATATGTGCAAAAGCTAGTCTGAGGTGTAACACCCCAGGAGTGGGGCATAGGATATGTGCATCTTTTAAGACATTGCCAAATTGTTCCTCAAAGTTATCTTAACAATTGAGTTCGCAGCAGCAATGTATAAGAGCTTCCATTTTTTCTATATCCATGTCAACATTTGACATCATCAGACTTTAATTTTGGCAATCTTTTGGACGTATTCTGCATAGTGTATCTCACTGGTGTTTTAATTTGCATTTTTCCTGATTACTAATGATGTTCACTATTTTTCATTTGTTTAGTAACTTTTGTTTTTTTTTCTTTAAAATTTATTTATTTATTTATTTATTTTTGTCTGTGTTGGGTCTTCGTTTCTGTGCGAGGGCTTTCGCTAGTTGCGGTGAGCAGGGGCCACTCTTCACCGCGGTGCATGGGCCTCTCACTATCGCGGCCTCTCTTGTTGCAGAGCACAGGCTCCAGACGCGCAGGCTCAGTAGTTGTGGCTCACAGGTCCAGTTGCTCCGCGGCATGTGGGATCCTCCCAGACCAGGGCTCGAACCTGTGTCCCCTGCATTGGCAGGCAGATTCTCAACCACTGCGCCACCAGGGAAGCCCTAGTAACTGTTTTTGGTTCCTCTTTTGTGAAATACTTCATCATCAATTTTGCCTATTTTTATATTAGTTTGCTTTTCTCCTACTGCTTTTTAGGCATTCTCTGTTTATTGGACATTAATCCTTTATTGACTGTGCTACAAGCATCTTCTCCCACTCTGGTTTTACTTTTCGTTCTTTTTAGGATGTCTTGGGATAAAAAGAGATCCTTAATTTGAGTGTAGTTAAGTTTACTTGTCTTTTCCTTTCCATTGTTCCCAAATTTGGATCACTTGTTCTTCCTGCACAGTTTATTGAAGGAGTTGGTCCTGTCCCCACTGCTCTGCAGTGTCTCCTCTGTTGTAGCAAGTGTCAGTGTGTGTAGATCTGTTTCCAAGCTCTGTTCAATCCTATTCCTTCCGCTGCAATCGAATCTGCGGCTTAACTTGCCCATTTAATTTTTGATTTCATTAAAAGTATTTTTCTAGATATTTCTTTTTCAAATCTTCATGGTTATTTTAATGGTCATTAGTTCCCCTCTCATACTTTTTTTTTTTTTTTGCGGTACGTGGGCCTCTCACTGTTGTGGCCTCTCCCGTTGTGGAGCACAGGCTCCGGACGCGCATGCTCAGCGGCCATGGCTCACGGGCCCAGCCACTCCGCGGCATGTGGGATCTTCCCGGACCGGGGCACGAACCCGTGTCCCCTGCATTGGCAGGCGGATTCTTAACCACTGCGCCACCAGGGAAGCCCTCTCTCTCATACTTTTGATAGTCTTTTATTTCTTTAAACTTATTGAAATTGTTTCAAAACTGCCTGAACTGAAAATTAGTCACCGGGTAATTTATTTTACAGATAGACTTGCACACATGCCAGATGATATATGGACACGGTTATTCATCCCAACATTATTTATGAGAATAGCAAATGATTGGAAACACCCTAAATGTTCATCAATTGGGGTGGTTAAATAAGCTATTATACATCCATACAAAAGAGAATCAATACAGAAGAAAGGAAGGAAGAGAGAAAGGATGCTCTTAAGGTACTGATCTAAATATAGATTCCAAAAAGCAAGGTGCAGAACAGTCTGCTACCTTTTGGGTAAAACAAGTGGACAATAGGAATCTATAAAATGCAAATATAGGTTCCTGTTGTCCACAGCATTGATACAGAAAAATCCATAGCTGTCATATCTACCATCGCTACTCCTATGAAACAAACAAACAAACAAACAAAAAAAACCCAGGTCTTGGGCTTCCCTGGTGGCGCAGTGGTTGAGCGTCCGCCTGCCGATGCAGGGGACACGGTTTTTTTAAAAAAAAAAAAACAATAAAAAACCCTGGTCTTCAACAGCCCTGGGGCAAGTTCTGAGTCACTAGGAAATCGTTAGGGGTGGTGAATCTAGGGGTCTTTGGTGGTCCTAAGAGTGTCCAGAGATATTTGGGGGACTCCATTGACCTTAGGGGTGTCTACTCATATTTGAGGGGCCACAGCGCCTTTGTTGGCATGTTGGCATCTAGGGATATTTGAGATCCACGGAGTCCCTCGGGTTGGGGGTCCCTGGCCTGACGGGCGCTGACGACCTCTCGCTCCCCACCTGTCTTCCCG
>NW_020175533.1:2870192-2890308 GCF_003031525.2 Neophocaena asiaeorientalis asiaeorientalis | reverse complement strand
ACCCGCCGCTTCCGGCGGGCAGCGACTCGAGGAGAGGCGGCGGGGGCTGTGCAGGAGCTGGCGCGGGCGCTGGCGCACCTGCTGGAGGCCGAACGGCAGGAGCGGGCGCGGGCCGAGGCGCAAGAGGCTGAGGATCAGCAAGCGCGCACCCTGGCGCAGCTGCTGCGCGTCTGGGGCGCACCCCGCACCAACGACCCGGCGCTGGGCCTGGAGGACGACCCCGACGCGCCAGCCGCGCAGCTCGCCCGAGCCCTGCTCCGCGCCCGCCTGGACCCCGCCGCCCTCGCAGCCCAGCTTGTTCCCGCCCCTGCCCCCGCCCCGGCACTCAGACCCCGGCCCCCAGTCTACGACGACGGCCCCACGGGCCCAGATGCCGAGGACGCCGGCGACGAGAAGCCGGACCTGGATCCGGAGCTGCTGAGGTCCCCCCCACAAGGGGTGGTCGGGGCGGGTGGGGGCGCCTATATCCCGGGAGGAGGAGGGCGAGGAGCGGCGGGGGCCTGCTTTACGGGGGGGAGGGGCGAACACCCAGGTCCTGGAACCCTGGGAGGGAATTTTCTAGTCCCGGACCTAGGGTGTGGAGGCAGAGGTGCCTGGCCGGCTTCCTTCGTCCGAATGGGAGGGGGGTAAACTATAGTTTCAGGGATGGAAGGCGGAGACATCTGGCTCCAGGAAGCAGTGGGATGCCTGGGTGGGAGGAGGCTACCAGGTCCCCAGGCGGTCAGGGGTAGCGACGCTGTCCAGGTTCTAGGGCCGGGGCGTTGACGCACGGACACGTCCTCACTGCATTCCACTCTGCTCCCCTGCAGGTATTTGTTGGGGCGGATCCTCGCGGGAAGCGCAGACCCCGAAGCTGTGGCTGCCCCGCGTCGCCTCCGCCGAGCCGCTGACCAGGACCTGGGCCCTGAGGTCCCCCCTGAGGGCGTGCTGGGGGCCCTGCTGCGCGTAAAGCGTCTGGAGACCCCCGCACCCCAGGCCCCAGCGCGCCGCCTCCTACCCTGAGCACCGCCTGGATCCTGCGCATACTCCAGCGGCCCAGGACCGCCCCGCCCCTGACACCCCAACAGACACTGTTGCTGCCCTGGAACCCCAAGATCCCCACCCCTGACCCCACAATAAATATGATCTGAAGCAACTATGTGCTTGTTTGAGTGGCAGTGTCTAGGGGACCGGTGGACTGGGTGGAGATTGCTGCCCTCAGATGAGGGAAAAGGGGCCCCTGCCCTCCATCCTGCACTTTTGACACAACCCCTGCCTCAGTCTTCGCCTCTCCTCACTGGGGAGATATCCATATGGACAATGGCAGTGCCCAC
The DNA here is from genome assembly GCF_003031525.2 of Neophocaena asiaeorientalis asiaeorientalis. Lineage (NCBI taxonomy): Eukaryota > Metazoa > Chordata > Mammalia > Artiodactyla > Phocoenidae > Neophocaena > Neophocaena asiaeorientalis. The sequence goes on along the minus strand of NW_020175533.1, from coordinate 2,888,995 downwards.
CCAGATTCTGTGCCGTTTCTAGGCCTCGCTTGGGAATGGGGAGCCCAGAAGGCTTTGAAGCCACTTTCAGCGGCATCTTCTGGGGGTCCATCCTCCTGGGGACCAAGTGGTGGTCAAGGGGTGGCTGTTTGTGAGGCATGTGAATAGAGCTTGGGCGGTGCTGGCACGGCCACTTGCACACATGAGCCCCTGCCTCCTGATACGGGGAGGGGCTACCCGCAGGAAGAGAAACGGAGTGGGCTGCCACTCCCGGCCAGGGGTCAGCCCTCCCAACACCATCACCTCCTGGCATGGAACTCTCTGGGCCTTGAGAAAGTGTATTAGTCAAGGTAGGAAGATAGGATGTATTTTGTTAGTTTGATATGTAATGTTTAGTTATATAGTATAGAAGCCACTCTATCTGTACTCTTACCCCAGCCCTGAAGGTATTGGGAGTTGGTGTGGTAACTGGTTTGTGGTCATGGCCTGTGCACTGGCTATTCCCTCTGTCCCTAGTTATCCACAAGTTTTTGCCCAAATGTCACCTTTTCAGTAAGGCTTTCCTTGACCTCCCTGTCACTCTATTCCTTTGCGTGCCTTTAATACATAGCCTTATGTTGTATCTACAAGTGCAGGGATTTTTAGTGTCTTGCTTGCCTCTGTATCTTTTGTACCCTAAGCAGGGCCCAGTACACAGGGGTCTCCCCCACACTTCTTGAATGAAATAATTCTCACAATTCAAGTAACATTCTCCCCAGTCTCATTCCCACCCACACAACACTTGGCATGGAGGCAGGTTTGAAACCTAAGAACACTATTTAATTTTGCACAAAATCAACTTGTGCCTCACATGGCCTTCTGGTGCCGGCCTTTATCCCCACCTGGCCCTGCCATGGCCTCCTTTGCCATGGCCTCCCGGACTCTTTGGATCTCATGGATGAGCAGGGAAAAGGCCTCCTCCACACCTTGGCGTGTCTTGGCTGAGGTCTCCACAAAAGGGGCCCCCCAGCTCTTTGCGAGGGCTGCAGCAGCAGCACGGGCATCTCCGGTGGTGGTCACAAGGTCACACTTGTTGCCCACAAGGACGAGGGGCTGGGTGTGGTGCGGGCCCCAGGTGGCCCGCATCTGCTGCAGCTGGGCTAGAGACGAGGGGTCATCGAGGGCGAAGACACCCAGCACACCATCCCCAATCGCCACACACTGGTCACGCAGGGCCCGATGAGTGGCCTGCCCCGCCGTGTCCAGCACATTCAGAATGCAGCCTCCGTGGTCCAGGGCCATCTCCTTCCAGTAGGAATCCTGGATGGTAGGGTCGTGGTCTTCCACGAAGCACTGGTGGTTCAGCTGGATGGTCAGCGCGCTCTTTCCCACGCCACTCGCGCCCACTACCACGGCCTTGTACTCAGGCAGCTGCTTGCCAACACCCCTGGAGGGTGCCTGAGCCCTGTGGCTCTGCTCCTGGGAGCTAGGGCTCCAGGTGCCCAGGCCCAGATCAATCATGCTAGGCTTTGTTGGCAGCGCCATGGCCCCAAGCGGGCAGCTCAGGGAAGAGATGTGGACAGCAGGCCCTGCAGGTGGAAAGAGAAGACAATGGGGGTGGGGGGTTTGGAGGTTAGGTGAGACCATTTAGGGGCAAGGGGACAGCCGGGTGTCATCGAATCAACATTTATTGAGTGCCTAGTGTGTGCTAACCACCTAATATACTATAATACATTATTTATGTTGTTTATTCTCTCTCACTCCCTTTTACAACATAAACGCTGTGAGATTTTAAAAACAGCTTAAATAATTTATATACCGTAAAGTTAACCTAGCTAAAGTGTACAATTCAATGTTTTTTAGTACATTCACAGAGTTGTGTGACCATCGCCACAGTCTAATTTTAGAACATTTCCAGTCACCCGGAAAAGACACCCCCTGCCCATTAGCAGTCCCTCCCCATTCCGGAGGGAGGGCAGGGATTTCGTCTGTTTTGGTTTCGGATTGTGTCACCATTGGACCCCAACCTGGCACACTGCTAGTCATAGTTTGTGCCGAGCAACATTCCTGCCCCCAGGAGTTTACGTTTTAAAAGATGGAGACAACAAACCAAATAGGTAAGCAAATGATGAGGTCTGTTAGCCATTGTCATTGGAATTTAGTCTTTATTACTTATTCAACATACAGCTGTTGAGAACCTACTGTGGGGCAAGGACAAAGAGGTGGGGAAAAAACAGATTAAGAAACCCCTGGCCCTCATGAACGTGACATTCTAGTCAGGAAGACAGACAACAACAAAGATAAATCAGTAAAAAATGTTTCAGCAATAGGTGATAAGCAGGCAGAAGGTGCTTGGTTAATGTTAGGTATTTCTATTATAATTTAATTTTCATTCATTGTCAGGGCTGGAGGGCCAGGTCCCAGGTGGGGATCCAGCTGTGGGGCCCTCAGCCCAGAGAGGATCCCTGAAAAGAGTTGTGGAATGTGCTCGCCCAGGAAGAAGGGGGCCATGATGAGGAGATGTAAGCAGAGGACAGAGCTGAGGGGAGGGGGGCAGCAAGGAGGCCAGGGCAGTAGTGCGGGCCAGCAGTGGGGGATTTGGACAAGCCGGGTGGGATTCAGAGATGTTCCGAAGGCAGGCCTGACAAGATTTGCTGAGGGACTGGGAAGAAGGGGAGGGAGTCCAGGCGACTGGAGAGGTGGGTGCCGTCACCCGAGGCAGGGCCTGGTGAGGGGGCCCTCGCTCTGGCCGGGGGGTCGCTGGGGCTGACACCGAGAGCACCGGACGCTGGCAGCGGAGCGCCGGCCGACCTCCCGACACCTGGCGGGGCGCTAGGCCGACGGTGCCATGGCCGCTTCGTCAACAAGGAGCCGTGAGGCTCGGGGAAGTGAGCCGCGGTGACTGGCCCGAGGTCACACAGCCCATGGCAGGGCGACACGGGAATACAGAAGCACCGCAGTGCCAAGTGCCGTACCCCTTCCTTTGTGTCACCTCCCTGACCTGAGGGGAGCAGGGGGCGCTCCCCCAAGCGCAGTCCCACCTCCTTCCAGGCTGGCCCGGGCCCCATACACGTATCCCCTAAGCCCGGGTGGCTGGCCAGCGTGGGGCTGGGAGGTGGGACCCCCAGTTTCACCCCAAAGCCGTGACCCCGTGCTCGGCCTGGACCTCCCCGCTCAGCTCCCGGCTCCCCGCTCGGCGCCCACACCCTCACCCAGGCCCATCCTTACAAAGGCAGCCCAGGGTTGCTGGACCCTGAGGATGGGAGGAGACAGGGGAGGGTCCCCGACACCCGACCTCGGCCATACCCCCACAGCCCTAAGTGGAAGGACCTCTCAGGTCGGTGCTGGGGGGCCTGGGCGGCCCGGCTCACCTGTGTCCCGGGAAGGCCGGTGGCGCTGGGACCCGAACCCTCTGCTGCTCTGACAGGACTGACAGGGAATGAGACGTTGGTCCCAGCTGGGGGTATGGGGCGAGGTGGGGATGGGCGGGGAGGGAGTGCGCATGCGCAGCCAGCCGCCCTTGGGCCCCTCCGCCGGCTCACCCCTGTCCCCCGCCCTGGGGTGAGTGCTGGGTCACTGCCCGCCAGGCAAGTGTGCGCAAAGGAGGTCTTCTTGGGGTGCGCTGTGAGCGCTGACCCCCGCTGTGTGCCCCGTGCATCCTGCTGCACCTCTTCCTTACCTTATCCCCACCTGGGACGTGATTTTGTGTTTTTACTGCGTGGGGGGGTGTGTCAGATTTTTGACCTGAATGTCCAGACTTTGCCAAATGTTTTGTGAGGGCCTAAGGCCCTGGAGCTTGTGCTGCCTCAAGTGGGCTTTTTGGTAGCATGGGAGAGAGTTGCGTCCGGTCCTGGAGGGAGAGAGTTGCAGAGGAGGGGTTATTTTGTAAAGGCAGAAAGAACCTGATTTGAGGTGGATATGTTCCAAGCGACGCCATTTTGTAGACTCCCTTGCAGCTATGGCGGTCATGTGACACAATTCTGACCAATAAAATGTAAGCAGGAGTTGTGGGGGCAGGGGCAACCACAATGCTCCTTCAAAGAGGATGACTGAGCTGACCCTTCCCTGTCCCATTCTCTTCTTCTTGATTGGGTGGGGCTCTGGTGGCCATCTTGGGGTCAGAGGGTGGCCATGAAGAAAAGTTCAGGAAACCTCAGCCCAGAGTCCTTTGAGTTGCCGAAGCAATTCTCATTATGTGGGAGAAATAAAACCCTAAAATTATCCCACAATTCCCCACCCTTGGTCAGTGGTAGACACTCCTTCCCCCAGGAAGCTACCCATGACCACCAAATCCAAGTATGTTAAACCTGGACCCCCCCACCCCCCAATCAAGACAAAGACAGATGAAGACACTGAGGCCTAATGAAGACACCTCATGATAGTTTTCTTGCCTTCCCAGCCCAGGGTGTAGCTGGGACTGGCTGCGAGGCTCCTATTTCTAAGGCAGGAGCTCATTTTCTCACAGATTCCCACCATTTAATCTCTTATGGAGCCAGCCAAGCTGCTTGCTCTATTTCCAGTTAGTTTTTGGATGAGCAGGGGGTAGACCTGATAAAGATCCACACCCTCATTCCTTCATTACTCATCAGCCCTGTTGGCCAGGAGGGTGGGCTTCTTTACCCACTCAAGATTAAAAGCTTTCTCCAAGTTTTGTAATAGCTTGTACTTTATTACATATGCAACCCCGCCATACCTGCCAGTTGATCCCCCTCCCCTCCAAAGTATCATCTTTATATCAGCCCCCTCTTGGGGTCACTGAGCTGCTCCCCTTGCCTTCTGGAGCAGAGTAGATGGAGTCCCTCGAGCAGGCAGTGGGAGATCTATAATTGATCACAGTCCTCTTACAAATATATACACTTAAATCAGCACCCTGGGGGAGCTGTAAAGGGTCTTCAGGATGGGATGGAGTGAGGCTACCCCTCATCAAAGGTATAGCTTGGAATGAACTAAGGCTGGTCTATCTTGGGTCTCAGAAGGTGAAGAGGAGGAGCACACTCTGGGACTTAGTGTGAGTGAAGCATGTTCTCCCCAAACTTGTTCTGGTGGGCGATGTTCTTCACAGCTACGAGAGCCTGAGGAGGAGGCAAGAGAGGGGAGGTAAGAGTGAGCACCCCTCTACCTCAGCCAGGAGGCTGCCCCCACTCCAGCCCTCAACCGCCCTGTCTCTTGGCCTGTCCCACATGCAGAAGGGTCTCCATTCGCCCCTTATGCAATCACAAAAGGTGTGGGGGGCAGGGGGGAGTGTGAGTGAGTGTGCACACATCAGAGGGTCTGCCCAGGGCCCACCTTGTGGTGAACGTAGGCCTGACAGTGGTAACACCAGGTAGACAGGTCGGCGTAGCTGAGTACCAGCGGGTGTCCCGATCCTTCATGGTGTTGGAGCATATGGGCATTGATGTAACGACTGCAGTAGACCTGAGGTTGGGGAGCGAGCATTGGGTGGGGAATCAGCACCCACCTGTGGTTTGCTCCTGGGCCAACCTCCACCCTATCCCTTTCCTCGGCTGCATACCTGATAGCAAGACAGACACACCCAGTTCTCCTGGAGGGCTCCACAGTCCTGACAAGGTTGGGTCACATCCAGGCCTGCTTCAGGTACAGGGCATACTGCCACCAAATGGGGACACCAGGGCAGTGGTGTTACAGCGTAAAACATGGCCTGGGGGTGGGTGAAACTGAGTAAGGTAGGGACTCCACCTCCCCATTATATGTCCCTATAGCCCATGCTCCTACGTGGAGGCACAAATGGGCATGAGAAGGAAGCCACTGTTCTAGCCTCTCCCAGAACTCACTTGGTCAGTGTCAGCATGGTCTCCAGTGACATGCATCAGTACTGACTCATTCATGTCCTGACCTCCAGCTGCCTCTCCTAGTAGCTCCTCCTCTTCTGGGGGTTCCTATACACACAGAGATAAGAGATGAATCCGGGAGGCCTGATTCTTGTCCCTTCTTCCCCCTACCTGGGCGTGGTGGGCCTTACCTGTGCCTTGTCTAGTTCCAAGGTGCTGAGATTTCCAGTCAGTTTACTGGGGGATATCTGGGTTGTGGCTCCTTGCATGGGTGACGCTGGAGGAGTCTGATTGTCAGTGCATGAGGCTGGAGGGCTTTGGATCAGCTCAGCTCCCCCCACAGCCTCCTCCGAGGTGGTCTGGTCCAGCGTGGCATCCCCTGTGGCTGCCTCTGAGGTGGCCTGGTTCAGCGCAGCAGCTCCTCCCATGGCTGTCTCTGATGACTGGTCCTGAGTGAACTCCATCACAGCTGTCTCTGACGTAGTCTGGCCTGGAGTGGACTCTTTCACAGATGTTGCTGAGGTGACCTTCCCTGTGCCTGCCTCCAGAATGTTCCCTTCTGGCATGGTCATCCCCTTGGCTGACAAAGGATTGGCTGCCTGGGGTGCCTTCTTGGTGATCAACTTAGAACTGGAGGGTCCCTCTTTATCTTTGACCTCTGGAACCATGGAAGGGAGATCCTTGAGTGTGGGTGCTATCCCTTCTCCCACCTCTAATCCCTGCCCTCCCCTGAGCCCCCACTGCCCGCAGTTCCCCTCACCCACTCACTTGTGACCCGCAAACTGCACCAGTATCTGCGATGGACTTGGATGGTCTCGGAGATCGAGGCCAGGGCCCCTGACAGTGGGGGCCGCAGCAGGGTCAGCAGGGGTGGCGGGTCCCCAAGGAGGGAGTGGGTGCAGGCGGCCATGGACTCCGAGATGGATGTCAGGTTATAACCACCCTTTGTTAAGGAAAAGAGGAGGGAAAGGTATGATGGGGGGGGTCCTCAGGGAATTTGGGAGATGAGATGTCCTGCCTCCCAGTCTCCCCTTGGGGTCCTGCAAGTCTGGAGGGTAGGTACCGGGGACAAGTAAGTAGAACCCACATGTGTCAGATGGACAGCACCCACTATGTGAGGTGGTTGTTGAGGGGGAGAGAATTGTGACATAAAGTGCAAGACAATAATAACCACAAGAATGACAGTGCTGATGGCAACATTAGTAAGCACTGACGTTCATTAAGTGCTTGCTGTGCGCTAGACCCTATTCTAAGCACTGAATCCTCACGACCGCATGTGCTGAATCCATGCAGGAACCTGCCTTCACAGTATGGGAACCCCTGGCCCCACCCACAGAAGGCGCTGCCCTGCCCTGGTACAGGAACAACTGGTCTTTCTCTCTATGTGAATCTCTATCCTGACTTGGTATGGGAACCCTCTTTTCTCACACTCTATAGGAACCCCAGTCTCTGCTCTTTTCCCAGATAAAGTAACTGCGGCTCACAGTGGTTAGATGACTTGCCTGAGGTCTTAACAGCTGGTAAGAGGCAGCACTGAGGTTGGAACCTGGGCTACCTGAGGAAAGGGTCCACCACCCTGCCCTGCCACAGGCAGGCCTGGGCACACAGTGGGACATCTTACCAGCCAATTAATCTCTCTGTGACTTATTGTCCTCATCTGTGAGGGAGTACAAATGACAGCACAGAAGGTTGCTGAGTGGGTTAAACTAATGTACGAACAACGCATAACCATAAGAAGCCACAGCCCTTGTACAGGGCTTACCACGTGCCAGGCACCCCTCCACGATTGGCCATCCACACCTTACAGACAAGGAAACTGAGGCACGGGGGGTGGGGGCACTGAGTACTTTACAAAAGGTCAGTGAATTTCCTTTGTCTCAGGATTTTGTTGGAGGTAGTTCAAGTAGAGGTAAAAAGTAAAGACTCTGGAGCCAGGCTGCCTGGGTTCAAGGCCTGGCTCCGTCATTATTAAATGTGTGACCTCCGGCTAGTCACCACAGCTCTCTGTACCTCAGTTTCCCTGATCTTGAGAGAGGAAAATGATGAGGTCAGTAGACCTTACCTCATAAAGGCTGCTTTGTTAAGTAAATGCATTAATAATGCACGTAAAGTGCCAAGAAGAGTGTCTTGTACATAGTGAGTGCTCAATTAAAGTTGCTAATGCTGGTGTTATTACTAATGCCCACTGTGTGCCCACAACCCCAGGTGGGGACATCCAAGTCTTCCCGACCACCCTCCCACCGCAGGAAGAGGGACCGAGACAGCTACCTCTAGGATAAGGATAATGCGGCCATTGGCCAGGCCCATCAGCAGGTGGGTGAGGTGGGCATAGCCCTCAGGCGACACCTGGCAGCTGCCCAGTGGGTCCCCCCGGGCAGCATCGAAGCCAGCTGAGACCAGCACCAGTTCTGGGTTAAACTGAGGCAGGGAGAGAAGAGACACGTGAGCATGAGGGTGGGGGCGTGGGGAGGCAGCAGTTCAGGGAGACCTAGAGACACAGACAAGGACAAACGAAGACATGGCAATGCAAGTCAGAGAGATGGAGACATGGGACCTGGAGCCTGGGAGACACAAGACCAGAGCCCTGAAAATAGGGAGGGGAGGACATGGAGACACAAGAGAGATTCAGAGACGTGGACACATCAGACACAGATTTAGAGACCCGAGATACAGAGATATGGAGATGTGAGAAACAGACGGACAGGGTCATGAAGCAGAGTTGTGAGATGTGGAGACTCATGTCAAGAGACAGTGACATGAGACGGAGAGATATGTCCTCACATACACACCCAAGGGTGAGACCAAGAGGCACACACTCCCCTCCCTGGGTCAAACATGGGACACATGGGCACAACACAGGGTTTTATACACATGGTACCAAAGAAAGGTGCACACGTTTCCATCACAGAAGATGACAACACAAGTGCCACACACAGAAGATGGTCACATACAGTCACATACACCCACACACAATCAGACAGTCTCACACAGACCAGACTATACATAGTACTAGTCACACACGCACACACAGTTTCTCAGAGGGCACAGTAATCCACAGCTACCCCTGCACAAACAGTCACACACATGCCACCACCACAGTCACAATAGTCACATGTGCTGTTGTACCCACAGGAGGTGGTCGCTTGCACATGGTCACACACACTATTTCAGAGAGTTACACACACACAGAGACAGTCACAGCCAACTGTGCACAGACACACATACACATCTGAACACGCATGTCTGCACAGAGGTCACAGAGATGGCGCTCACGTTCATCCACCCTCAGAGTTAGTCATGTACACATGATTTGCCACACATACACACAGTTTACACACGGAGGAGGCAGTTACCTACAGCCACTCACACAGAGTCAGGGAAATGTATATAGGCCATAGGAGAGAGAGATGACTGTCACACACAGCCTTCCACATGCAGAAAGTCACACACTGGCTGTCAGAGAGAGCAATGTGCAATGACGTACAATATCACACCCATCACACAGAGCAGCGGTAGTGACAGATTAATAGCGCCCCGTGCAGAGTTTCACACGTGCTCGAACCCCTCCCCACCTGGCACGTGCAGTTCCACAGAGGTGGCAGTCACATGGGGCCACCATCACACACAGATAGGCACTAGTGATGGTGTACACACAGGACAGGTACACAGCCAGGCACGCCCCCAGGCAAGACCACCCCCACACACTCCCAAGTCCTCACAGTTACACACAGAAGGCAGTCACATACAGCCACTGCACAAACATACCCAAAGGCCATCAGAGTCACATCCCCTCCCCCAAAGCCATCACAGCAGCCACCCGCAGGTCCTCTCACAGGATCAGTCACTGAGACATCGGGCACATGCACGCCTGCTGCCACCCACACAGTCTTGTCACGTGCATCCTAAATCGTACCTCATAGGCAATGGGAAGCACCAGACGATGCCAGGCAACCAAGTAGTCGGCGTCACCCAGGCGGGGCCCATTCCAGGCCACGTTGACGGTGAAGCCCGTGCCTGCAGCCTGACCTATCTGGCTGCTGGCACCCTCGTCCCCCATAGGAAAGAAGGTGCCATGATCATAGCGGTGCAGAGAAATGTACAGCACGCTGCAGGAACACGGTGGGAAGGAGGGATGTGCCTGGTTAGCGAGGCACCCATGAGGCATGGCCCGCCCACCTCCCTGACCACACCCCACCCCCTGCCGCAGCCCCTCACCTGGGGTCCTCCTCAAATATGTGCTGAGTTCCATTACCATGATGGACATCCCAGTCCACGATCAGGATCCTGAGGAGGGAGGGGACAGCTTCTCAGTTACCCCAGGACACTTGCCCTGGGAGAGGGCAGGGACTAGACCCCTGGAGTCTGTATGCAGGGGCATTTATTGTGGATGGGAAGACCCTGGGTCCCTGGGGAAAGCACTGGGTAGCAGGCTTGTGGGTCCTATCAGAGTACTAAGGGCTTCACTGTGGGCCCGAGCAAGTGCTCAGGGCCAGATCCCGGGCCTTGTGTGGGTAAGTGCCAGGGGCTAGATTGTGGGTCTTTTGAAGGAAGCACCAGAGGCCGGACCCTGGGTTCTGTTGGGATAGTCGTCAGGACCAGAAATTCTGGGGAAGGGGACCCTAGATTCTGTTTTATAAGCACCTGGCTGCCGCAATCTGGGGATCCTATCTGGGTAAGCACTGAAAGGCTAGATCCTTGGTCCTTTTCTGGAAGTGCTGGGCAATTGGACCCTTGGGTGGTTCGGGGTAACTTTGGGGGCTGTACTACAGGGCCTGCCGCGTAAGCACCAGGCGGTAGAGGCAGGGAGCACTTACCGCAGCGCACGCCCACTGACGGCCTGGGCATGGCGAGCAGCCACAGCCACAGAGTTGAAGAAGCAGAAACCGCAAGCGGCATCCCGCTCTGCATGGTGACCGGGGGGACGCACCACAGCAATGCCATTCAAAACCTGGGGGAGGGGCAGGGAACAAAGATTAGACCACCCACCCTCCCCGCTTTCCCTTCCCTTTCCTCTCCTCTTCCATCTCTCCTGTCCCTCTACTATTCCACCAGCTGCTAGGGGCCCCCAAGCCTGTAGCCCCCATCCCGCTGGGTGCACTTCCCCAGGAGCCAGGCCTCTGGTGAGCTGGGATCTCCTCCCATTGCATGCCCCCTTTCCTCAGGCCTGGCCCACCTCTCAGAGCCGCCTCTTTCCCCACCCTCCACCCCCAGGACTTCCTCTCCTGGAGCCCAAGGTCCCCTCCCCAAAGTGCAGGCACCTCTCCCGCCAGCACAGCCTCCACCAGGCGGCAGGCGGCGCCAGCAGCCAGCTGCGCACAGGTGAAGGTGCTGGGGCAGATGTAGATGGAGTCATAGTTGGCGCCCTCGCGGTGCAGCTCCCGGGTCTTCATCTTCTCCGTGGCCCGCAGACGATCCACGTGCTCAGCACTGGAGGCACAGAGGGGGCACTCAAGGGGACAGCCAGGTAACTCTGTCCCCTCCACGTCCTCTCCTGTGTCTCGCAGCAGCTCCACGTAACAGGCAAGCCCAGGCTCCAGCCCCCAGGGTGGCTTGCGTGCTCTGAGGCCCCACCCCAACCTGGCCACAGGGGTCTGACCTGTGGCAGGCGAGCAGCTCAGCGTCCGTGGCTGGACGTGCGGGCAGGGCGAGACAGCGCCCGGCAAGACCCAGCTCCTCCAGGTGATGCATGATACGTTTGATGCGCTGAGGCGTCTCGGGGTGGTGGCTAGGAGTGGGGGAGTCGGAGGCAGGGCTTAGTGCGCTTGAAGTGAGGGCTCCCTCCCCTCCTCCCACTTAGCCCGGCTCTCTGACTGCATACTTGTCCCACAAGTTGTAGTGATCCATCATCTGTGGGTCATAGACCAGCCCTGTGCGAGCCTGCAGCACCGGCCACGTCAGGATTGGGAACTCAGGGGGCTGCCATGGTCCCTCCGCCTCCTTCTCCACATCGTCCCCCTCCACAGTGTCCTCCTCCTCCAGGGTCTCAGCTGCATGGGGAGGCCACATTCACCCTACTCCTACTCCCCCACCCTGGATCCCCTTAATACTCTGGAACTCAGTTTACCCAAACCTAAAAAGGGGTGGGAGGCCTGAAACCAGGGCCCAGTGAGAGAGGGCCTGACCCTCCCCCACCAAGGCATCGAGGAAAGTCAGAGTGGGGTCTGGAGGAGTCTCCTCCCACAGCTCCTTCCCTGCCCAACCCCCCACCCAGCGCACTCCCTGACAACTACCTGATCTCACGAAGACCTCCCAGAAGGGCTCAAGGGCTTCCAGAGCACAGGAGATAGACGCCTGGGCACTGGAGGGCAAGGGAGAGGAAAATGTGACCAACTGGCCCCTGAGTGGGCAATGAGGGGCCTACTTCTCCCCTCCTCCACCTGGGCTCACCTCGGGCAAGGGGCGCCAGGGAACTCCAGCACGGGGCAAGGGTCTCCCAGAAGGGTGTGGAGCGAGGCGCTGACGCCCTCAGCCAGGGAGCGGAGGTTGTAGCCACCCTGGGAGAAGGAGTTCACATGAGGGAGGGCAGGAAAGAACCAGATGTTACCAGAGAAGAGTAGGGTGTTGTCAAGCAACAGGGTTTATTTTTTTTTTTTTTTTTTTTTGCTGTACACGGGCCTCTCACTGCTGTGGCCTCTCCCGCCGCGGAGCACAGGCTCCGGACGCGCAGGCCCAGCAGCCATGGCTCACGGGCCCAGCTGCTCCGCGGCATGTGGGATCCTCCCGGACCGGGGCACGAACCCACGTCTCCTGCACCGGCAGGCGGACTCTCAACCACTGCGCCACCAGGGAAGCCCAAGCAACAGGGCATTTGAAGGCTGACTTCATTTCATGTGCTGGACAGTATTATGGGATGATTACTGCTATTCTAATGCCCATTTTACATAGGAAAGCAGAGGCACAGGGAAGCTGAGTGACTTAGGAGAGGTTGTCCAGCTAGTAAGTGGAATTGCTGGGACAGGACTGAAAGTTGTTCTTACGTCTTCCAGGATCCACGGGCTGAGAGACGAAGTGAGTCACTCACCTCCAGTGAGAGGATCAGCTTGCCTCCTGCCAGACCCATGAGCAGGTGGGTTAGCTGGGCGAACCCTGCCGGAGTGGCGGCCATCTCGCCCTGGAGGGACGAGGAGGGTCAGCCTTGCTCCGTGCGGCCCCCTTCTGCCCTCCTGCCATCCCAGTGCACCTGCCTTACCTTGGGGTCCCCTTGGAGGGCATCAAATCCAGCAGCTACCAGGACCAGCTGGGGCTGGAACTGAGAGGGAAGGAACTACATGAGGCCACCTGCCCTCACAGCCCTTCCCTCAACATCGCCTCTGCCCCAACACACCCCAGACCCCCAGGACCTCAAGGGAAACTGGCAGCAGGACGTGCAGGAAAGCGGCGATGTAGTCGGCATCTCGCATCCCCACCTGCAGACAGGGAGGCATGATGGGGACGTCCTGCCATCTGCCCTGAAGGGCAGGGGTGGGCCTCATTTTGGGGGCAAAGGGTGGGCAGATACTGACCTGGTTCCAAGGCACATTGATGGTGTATCCCTGGCCTTCGCCAAAACCTGTGGTGGACCAGTTGGAGGCTGTAAGGTGGGGCCAGAACCGACCCTGCTCGTAGCGGTGGATGGAGAAATAGAGGACACTAGAGGCAGAGAAAAAAAAGAGGTGGGGGTTGAGGAATCGGTCCCCCCAGAAACCCCCAACCCACAGCTACCACAGCTGACTCAACCATTCATTCATTCTCTCATTAATTTCCCCATGAATTCTTTAATTCATACATTCATTCATTCTTCCATTCAGCTGCCAGCTTATTCATCCTCTCATGCATTAATTCTTCCATTTATTTATCCATTACCTCACTCACTCATTCATTTGCTCTCTTACTGAAATTGCTCCCTCAGCAAACACTGCTGCCCCTCTCAGTGCCCACACAGTTCTAGCTCTGACACCCTGAGAGCTATCAAGTCTATCCCACCCCCTAGGGCTCCTGACCCTGTGGGGGACTCTAGATCATGCTTGCCCACCCACCAGCAGGACAAACCCTGTGACACTGGAGGCCCACAGAGGCATGAGGCTCTTAGTTGGCGGGAGCCAGCTAAGGCTGAAAAGAATGCCAGGCAAGGCTAGGGAGCTTAGTATTTTCCCTGAAGGAAGTGGGGAGACTCAGGGCCTAGGGGTTAGGAGGGGTGGGACTTGGTTCTGCACGTGGAGCTGGAGTGGGGATGCTGGCTGGGGCTCCATGAGGCCAGTGAGGGGGCAATTCCTTGTCTCCAATACCTTACAGGCTACCTCTACTATTTCTTCTATTTTCTAGGTGAGAAACTGAGCACTCAGAGCAGTGAGGGGGGCTGACACAGAACAGATACTGAAAAGACACAATGGTATATGTTCTGATAGTAAGCCAAGTAGGAGGGCTTGATTCTGACTGAGGCGATCAAAATGAATATCTCTCATCCATCCTTCCATCCATATGTTCATCCACCCCCTGCCTTGTTCCAGAAAGGACTTAAGGCAGCATTTTTTTCCTTTTTTAGGGAAATGCAAGAAATAGTGGTAAGCAATAAATCTAGATAAACTTAACAGTCACATTTTAATAAATGTTGATAATATAGTTGTGAAATTAAATGCAATTGGTATACAAGGATTTTTGGAATTGGGGGATAAAGACCATGTGAAAGCTCTGGTCTTGAGGAGATGGGAGATGACTGTTTTACTTTTGACTCTAACAGATAAACATACAGTAGAACATAAATATTATCATTGGGAAAGACAGGAATAAAGAAAAGATTTGAAGAAAGTCCACCCCACAAGAGAGCCACCAAAGTCAACAAACAGAAGAACTAACACCCAAGGAAATTAAGTTTATAAAGCAAATAGAAGGAGATTTTAAAATAAGTTCAACTGACTTCCAGTAAAAGAATGGTGGACTGATAGCACAGGTATACCTCCTCATTATCGTACAATCCTAGTCAAGAGATAGTAAAGGAATTTTAAACAAGTATCAACCCAGGAAGACAGAAAGTGGGAGAAAGGATGTCAGACAATTAGAGACTTCAACACATCTCTGGAAAGTAGTCTGAGGCTCCAGGGGCCACAGCAGGCCCTCTCCCATGCTGAACAGGTTGGGAAGTCACCCAAGACAATCTGAGGTTTCCCTTCTGGAGAAGTCAAGCACAGATCCAGGTCAATGCTCACAAAATCAATTCTGAATAGCCAGTTCACTAAATTTACTTGTTTCTTTTAACTACTAAGCTTTAGTTTACTAAATGAATTCTTGTTAATTTTCTTAGGCATAATAACAAGGATTCCTTAATATCATTAATCATTCTTTTTTGTTTTCAAAGTGCATTGGAGGCAATAGCTGTGTTATTTTGTGGATATATGACTATATGCATAGATATGAAGAATTGTGAATATATTCAATGCATTCTTCTTTATGAATAAGAATGTATAAATGAAAAAAATCTATCCATGACCTTCAATCTCCCAGCTCCCCATCTCTCAATCTCTTAACTCCATCAGGAGGGTCCTGGCTGGAGACAAACTGGATAGCCCTTAAAATACTATTATGAAGACAAGGAAAACAACTAAACTAAAGCTTAGTAGAGCATAAACACGGAGAGGAAGAAAGTGCTCTTGAAGCTTAAAAGAAGGAATGGAAGGTAAAGTTGAGGAAATCTCCCAGGACACTGAGCAAAAGGAAAAAAGAGACAGAAGACATGAGATAAAAAATAAGAGACACAGAGGATCAACCCAGGAAGTCTAACATCTGACTAACAGAGAGACCAGAGAGGACACAGTAGAAGAAATCATCAACAATCTAATAGAAGAAAACTTCTGAGGATTTAAGAAAGGCATGAGTCTTCAGATGTAAAATATCTACCACCTGTAAGCAGAATGAGGGGCAGGGTGAAAATTCACAATACCAGGGATAATAGAACCTAAAACCTCCCAGAGAGGAAAATATATCGGAAAGGAATGAAAATCAGACTGACATCTAGACATCTGTCAGCAACACTGAATGGTGGAAAATAATAAAGCAATGTCTGGAGAACAACCAACCTAGATTAGATAATGGGCCACAGGAGCTCAGGAACCATGGGAATAAGTGGAATTTATGCATTCAATTCAATAAAAGGCTGGATAAAACAGCAACTATTTAGTAGTGTCCCCTACTGACAAGGATGGGCTCAATCACTTTCTGCAGGAAGGGTAAGGTGGTTCTCTTTCTGGAGGGAAGTCTGGCACTAGATTCTAGACTTTCAAGCACAGTGACCCTCTGACGAATTGGAAATTCATCCTACAGATATACTCAGAGGAGTATAAAATTATATATTTACCAGACTATTCACTGTAGAATTATCTGTAGAGCAAAGACTAGGAAGACCTATAAACATCCTGGGGTTAAATGGCCAAAGGTATAGCCATACAATGGAACACTGTACAGCTCTTACAAAGAACGAGATGCTTTTCAGAGGAACTAACATGGAGAGGTGTCCAAACCATGCTGTTAAATGCAAAAAGCAAGTTGTGAAAGAAAATGTAGTGGTAGTATGTTAATAATAATAATGATAATGATGAATATTCATACATCTACAGGAAAAATTCTGTAACTATCAACAGTTACTTTTGACATGATAAGAATTACAGGAGACTCACTGCTTTAGACGTTTCGATATTTAATTTTTTTGTTTGATTTATGGCCATGCCATGTGGCTTATGGGATCGCAGTTCCCCGACCAGGGGTTGAACCCCAGCAGAGGCAGTTAAAGCCCGGAATCCTAACCACTAGGACACCAGGACACATCTTTTTTAAAGAAATAAAATTTGCAGTATTGTCATAATCGGAAAACATAAAGTAGTAATTTGAGGTTCACTCCAGCTCCAGGATAAATTGGTGAACGAGATCTCCAAGCATTTGTGGGCTCAAATCTCATCTCTTCAACTTCTTCTCTCTATGACCTCTTAACCTGTAAGCCTCAGTTCCCTGATCTGTAAAATGGGGAACCCAACAGTCCCTGCCTCAGAGTGAAATTAAGAAACAGCAGACACGCAGAGGGCAGTACCAAGCCTGTTGCCAGGGCAGGCCCAACAAATGTGAATGCTTCCCCTTCCCTCCTGGGCCCCTTCTGGCTGCGCCTGTAAAGGTGGCGGGTGGCTGGGAGTCTAGCATCTAGGGTGGTACTCCGGGCATACCTGGGGTCTTGGTCAAAGGTGAACTGTGTTCCTTGACCGTGGTGCACATCCCAATCCACGATAAGGACCCTGTAAGTGGGAGAGAGGGGGGCACTATGTAAGAAGATCAAGGAGCATCTGGGGGAAGTGCCTAGACCAAGATACCCAACCCTGCGCCACCCTCATTACACCCGCCCTGCTGCTTGCTGCTGACCTCTGAATGTCATGCTTCTGTTGAGCATAGCGGGCAGCCACAGCCACGTGGTTGAACATGCAATACCCGTCCATGAGACTGTGCTGGGCATGGTGTCCAGGAGGCCTGGGAAGGGCAGGGAAGGCCACAGATTGATGGTGGTGAGGGGTCCTCCTCTTCAGAGATGGACTCTTCCCTGCTCTCTAATCCTGGACCACCAACTCCCCCAGTGCCGATGCCTGCACATCTGCCAGGAACTGAGTAATTGGGTCCCTCAGACCCTCACCCCCAGTCTACTCTTCTCTCTCTGAAGGAAAGTTGATAATGCTCATTAAAATTATCAATGCATACACCCTCATACCAAGTCCTTCTGCTCCTGGGGACTTAGTCCACAACCTATATAACAAAAAGGGTGAAATAACATGTTTATAAATGGATGATATTTGGTGCAGCATTTTTTGGAAACAGCAAATGATTGGAGAGAACCAAAATGCCCAGTGGTAGCAGGCAGGTTAACTTACTGTGCATTTGTATAATGGCGTTCTACATGGGTCTAGGCTATACACTGTTAAGAGAAAAGCTTTCCAAGATATATAAGTGAAAAACGCATGATACAGGGAGTGTGTCAAGTGCTACCATAATTTGTGGCTAAAAAAGGGGAGGTAGGAGAAAAGGTACGTCTTCTGCATTTCATCACTTCTGAGATGCCAATGATGAGAAGATGTACTGTGATTTTACAAGCCAATAACAAAGCAGAAAATGCTGCCAAAGGAATTCTGAGACACCGTTGTTTATAAGATGCATCTGGATTTCAAGATGTTTCAAATATGAAAAAAATATACACCTTAGAATCAACAAAATATGGTATTTATTCCATGAATGGCACAGACTATTTCTGGGAGGACACAAGAGTCGTTGGTGACAGCGACTGCCTCCAGGAGAGGAAGCAGGTGTCTGGAGACGGGGGTGGGGAGGACTTTTACTTGTACCGGATCCCCAACCTTTTTTTAACATTCGATTCTTGAACCATGTGAATATACTTCCCATACCATTACCTTTTACATTTGAGAAAGGAATTTTTTGTAAAGTAAAAAAGCCTTATGCTAGTGGGTCCTACCTGATGATCGCCATGCCATTCCGGATCTCAGCCCTCAGGACTGCATCCACTAGCCTGAGGACGGAGCCTGAGGCCAGGCAGGCGCAGGTGTATGAGTTCTGGAGAGACAGCGGGGAGCCAGAGAGGGAGTAAGGGAGATAGCAGCCCTGTCCACTCAGCTGCCCCGCTCCAAGGTGGGGTGGATGTGGGGATGGGGGACCCCGGGATTGCCACCACCCTCTGCCCTCACAGTTCTCATCCATACCGGATGCAGATAAACTGAGTCATAGGTATCTGCTAGGACACGGAGTTCCCCCTCATTCATGTACTGGGTCGTCTCCATCAGATCAATGTATTCTAGACTGGGTACATAGATGGGGGATGGGATTCAGGGGCCCGCCTCCCTCCCTGGCCCTGAACCAGGGCCCTATCCCCTTCCCAGCTGAGTCCTCCATGCATCAAACCCCTGGACAAGTCAGGCCTCCTCAACTGTCAATCCAGGGAATAGCTGGGATGTAGGATACCTTCCCTGCTTCTTCCCCAGCCTGCCTCATTTCCAGTAACAACCCTTGCCCTCTACTCTGGCCACATCATCTCCTACCTCC
>NW_020175533.1:2856253-2869966 GCF_003031525.2 Neophocaena asiaeorientalis asiaeorientalis | reverse complement strand
GCGGCATGTGGGATCTTCCCGTATTGGGGCACGAACCCGTGTCCCCTGCATCGGCAGGCGGATTCTCAACCACTGCGCCACCAGGGAAGCCCAGTACCTCCAGGTCTTTGATCAGACAGTTCCAGCTGTCTACATCTCCCTTTCCTCAGCCTTCTGTTTCATGGGACTCATTCTTTTTCTCCTCTTAAAGCTCAGCTCAGATACCCCCTCTGCCACACTAACTCTCCTTGAGCCATACCACATCAGGACTCTTACTCTGGGTTCCTTCAGCCCCCTGGGGGAACCCCCTGATCACTCTGTCCACATATCCATCATCTGTTTACACATCAGATTATAATAACAAAAAGAGCTCATCAGGGACTGATGATATGTCAGGCACCATTCTAAGCACCCGACACATATCAAGCCCTCCTGAGGAGCTCACGTTTACTAGCCTCCAAGTTACAGGTGATGACACTGAGATTCAGAAAGGCTCAGTGACTTGCCCAAGACCACAGAGCCCATGACATTCCTTCCCAAAGCATCTGGCCTGCCCTGGTTGGCCCAGGGCAGCCTCCTCCCCATCCCTACAAGGCCCCTAAGCCTTCACCTGTGAACCAACATCAGCTCCTCCTTTTCGGCAAATCGGGCCTGGGGAGACATGAGGAATAAAGGGCTAAGGCTCAGGCTGTCCCACCAGCTGCTGCCCTCTGCCCAGGATGTCGGCTGGGGGACTCACCTGAAAGGACACACAGCGATCCAGGAGGCCCTCCTGGATCAGATGCTCCTTGATGGCATGGAGCCGCTCAGGGCCTTCAGGGAAGCTGGGTTGACAGAGATAGAAATACAGATATATATGACACTGGTGAGCACCACATCTGTTTCTGCACATCTTCCCCATCTGCCCTTCCACAGCTGCTGACGCATGAAACTTTGGAGTCATCCCTGGCATCTGTCGGTCTCCGTTCTCATGATATATGCAGAGCCCGGCCCTCTCCTATCACCCCCACTGCTGCTACCATAACCTCTCACCTGGGCTATTGCACTCAGCTGGCCTCCCAGCTTCTGCCCTTGCTCCCCCAACAATCCTTTCTCTGCACAGCAGCCCAGACACTGGTTAAAACTCAAATCAGGTCACGTCCCTCCTCTACTCAAAAACTTCTCCTGGGGCTTCCCTGCTGGCGCAGTGGTTGAGAGTCTGCCTGCCGATGCAGGGGACAGGGGTTCGTACCCCAGCCCGGGAAGATCCCACATGCCGCAGAGTGGCTGGGCCCCTGAGCCATGGCCGCTGAGCCGGCGCGTCCAGAGCCTGTTCTCCGCAGAGGGAGAGGCCACAACAGTGAGAGGCCCACGTATCGCAAAAAAAAAAAATTCTCCTGGCTCCCAGCTCACTCAGGGTAAAAGCCAATGTCCTCCCCATGCCCCAGAAGGCCCTTGACGACCTGCCCATCCCCTCTTTGACCCCTATCTCCTACTGCTCTCCCCATCACTCACTGCTTCTCCTACACTGGGCTCCTCCCTGTTCCTCAGTCAAACCAAGTACGTTTCCACTAGCTCTTCTTCCTGCCCAGGACAATCTTCTCCCAGATGTCTCCATAGCTCACTCCCTCACCTCCTTCAGATCCCTGCTCAGATAGTAAGGCCTTCCTTGATCATTGTATTTAAAACTGAAGAGTCCCCTCCACTGCACTTTCTGCTACTCTCCCTCCCGCTTCAGTGCTTCTCCACAGCACTTCTCTTTCTAACACACTTTATCACTTGCTTTTTCCTTGTTTACTATCTGTCTCCCTCCTCTAAAATGTAATCTCCACAAACGCAGGAGTTTTGTTTGTTTTGTGTACTGCCTGTCCCTGGCGCCTCAGGAGACGGTAGATATGTATTCAATAATGAAGTCTTTTGCCATCCTGAGTCTTCCACTGGGATAGGGGGGATAGATACTAAACTAGTAAACACATAAGTATAATAATGGACAAACAACGGCATGGGCTAGGAATATCTTGATGCTCGGGTGTGGGGGAAGGGGAGTGGCTAGGCAAAGCCCTCTCGGAGGGTCTCCTTGAGATGTGAATGTTAACTAGGAGACAAGTAGGTGGAAATGAATCTCTGGAAAAGGGATTGGCCAGGGTAAAGGCCTGAGATGAGAGAGTGCCTGGCATGTTGGAAGAACAGCAAGGGGATCAGTGTGTGTGAAGTGAAGCAAAGCGAATGAGGGGGAGGATTGGCTGACGAGGTCACCGTGGTGATATGGAGCCAGATCACATGGAACCTTAGAGGCCAGGTTGAAGAATTTGAACTTTACCTTCAGGGCAACACCCTGCCCTTGAAGGACTTTAAGAGAGAGAATATCATCTTGTACATATTTTTTTAGGTTGTTGTGTGAAGAACAGGCAGCAGGGGTGAGGGTGGAAACAGGGAGGCCTCTGCAAGTCTAGGTGAGTGATGATGGTGGTGGCAGTAGAGGTGGTGAGGAAAGGTCAGATACTGAATACATTTCAAACATAGAGCCAAAAGAATTTGCTGATGGATTGTAATGTGTGACTGAATGGGAAGTGTAATTCTTCCATTTCAGCACAAACATCCGTTCTTCAAGGAATCCTTCTGGGAACCCTGGATGCTAGTCTAGGGTCCTCTATTAAACACTCTTGAAAGCTCTGGTCTTAGGTCCTCCTTCATTAAACACCTCACACTGCTGATGGTGGTTTAGTGACCTGCTCTCCTACTCATCTGTCAGCTCCCTGTAGGTCTTGTCTGACACATTTGTATCACCATCTCCGGCACACAGAAGGCACTCAATAAATGTTTGTTGGCTAAATGAAAACAACCCATTCAAGCCTGAGCCCCATCTCCCTAAATCATCTGCTTCCATTCTCTAGGCTAGATTAAGACAGGATTCGTTCTTCTAATGGGCTTTAAGTGTTTGTCTTTGTATGGCTTGGGTATGGCCTGGAGGAGCCAGCCTCACCTGTCATCCCAGAGGCAGTGGAATTCATTTAGCTGCTCATCGAACACCAAGCCAGTGCCAGACAGTGTCCTGGCCTCCCGGTTCAGATCCTGCAAGGAAAAAAAATGGGAGAGACTGATGCACTGAGGGCCTGAGTCAGAGGGAGCATCCCACACTGTCCAGGATGGAGAAGCTCAGGGTTTTGATTGTCACAGGAGGTTAAATTGCGGCCAGGCCCCTCTCACCAGCCCTTGCAGCCCCACGACTAGGTCTTGCTCGGCTGCTTGACTAAGCTTCTTCATTCTGCCTTTCTTCTTTACCTCCGCTAGATTGGGGCTGGAGCGGAGTACGGCACCCTTTTTAACACCTCGCTTCTGCCAAACAGAGAGAAGGGTCAGAGTCCAACGCACGGCCCGCTGCTCCCCCTCCCCCTCATCAGGGCAGGTCTGGGGCCTCACCGAGGTCTGGGGCCTCACCGAGGTGACGCTGGAGTCGTGGGCGGGGGGATGGGGATTGTGCCTACTCCTTCGCTGTCTGGTTGTGGTGGAATCCTGGCCGGTGGAGGTCATGGCTGGGGAGACTTCACCCCTCACGCGTTTCTTGGGGGTGGGGTGGAGGTGACTCTGAAAGGGCCCAACGCCCTGAAAACCCTACATCCCAGCCCTTCCCAGGCCCCGCCCCCTACGCTAGTCTCTATCCCTTTTGCTATCTATTCCAAACCACCTTCTAGACTCTGTCTCTGAAGGCTCTCTCTCTCCAGCAGGGTGTTCATTCTACCTGGTCCCGCCCATTCCACTAGCCTCCACCCCTTTAACACTATTCTTTCTCCTTTCAAAGTCTTGCCCTTTCACAGAGCAATTAACCCCCTGGCTCAGTCCGTTCTAGAGCCTTCCCTTTCCAGCTAATCACCGCCCTTTCCGCTCTATCAAGCCCCATTCCCAGACCCTTTCATTCCTCAAAGCCTCGCCCAGACCCCACCCCTTCTCAAACCTGCCCATTCCAGCCAATCTCCCAGGATAATCACCCACTCTTTCACTCAGCCAGACCCAGCCAGGGCCCCGACTCCACCCTTAACGATCCACTTAACTCCACCCCTTTTCGGCCCGACCGGCACCTTCCACTTGGCTAGATCCCGCCCCTAACGTTTCAACAAGCCCAGCTCCTCAGGGGACTGCCCCTTTCCTTCCACCAGGCCCCACCCCCTACCCAGGCCCAATCCCTAACGCCTCACCAAGCCCCTTCAGCCAGTTCCGAGCCACCTCCCGCTAGCCCCTCCCCCTTCCCGCCCCCGCCGTCGACGCGGGCGCAGCCCCTTTCTCAAACTCCGCCTTTGGCTTACGCCTCAAAATTCCCTGAGCACCCTCTTTTCCGTTGGGCCGGGGCTCTCTACAGCCCGCCCCAATCCCTCCCACACTGGGGGTCTTGCCGCAAGGCCGCGCCCCTCGTGCGGGCCACACCTCCCGCGAACTCACAAACTGCGGGTCTGCGCGAGAGCTGGCGTCGCAGGCCGTGCTGCGTCTGTATGAAGCGCGCGCCAGCGGCTGGACGATGCGCTCGGGGTCAACCTCGCCCCTCCCCCAACCGCCGCTGTCGTCCTGGCGGCCATGGCCGCCGTCCCTCCGTCCCTGTCCAGTTACCTTAGGAGCCCTCCGGACCGGCGCCAACTGTACCGTGCGATTAACTCAAGAGTGCAAGCAAGCAAGGCCGTTAGAAAGGGGCGTCTTCTCTTCTCCCAGTGGCTTCCCGCGGGACGCGCCGTGATGACGTAGTGAGGGCGGGCTGGTGGGCCTGGAGCGCGGTGGGAAGTGGACAAGGCTGGTGGCGGCCAAAATGGGAGTGGTGATGTTAATAAATGTGAGGATTTTCTGAGTTCATATTCGCTAAGGTGGTACACAGGAAGCAATCACCAAATGTTAGCTATTAATATTCTGCCGGGAAAATGAATGGTGGAGCGGAAGGAGTCTTAGTAGAGGCAAATAACTGTGATGATAGCAAGTAATATGTGACAGGCATTGTCGCAGGCCACAATTCTATGAGGTAGTTCCTTAAGGCTGCTTTGAAGATAAGGAAACTGAGGTTATGCGACTTAGCCATGTGACCTTGAGCAAGTTACTGAGCATCTCTGGGCTTCAGTTTCCTCATCTGGAAAATTGTGGTAATTATAGTGCCGGAGCCAGAATGGACCTAAGGAGGGGAGTTTTTCTTTGGGCGGCGGCTCTCCCTGTCGGCTCCCTCCACTGGGTCACCTCTGTTCCCAAGCTGTAATAGAAAGTGTGTGCCTAGGGGGTAGGGGGAGTTGCCACTGTGCACCACCCCCGAACTACCCCCCACACTGTGTCTAAATGCCTAAATGTCAGACCCGTAGGAGGCCGGTTTGTCCTCCTAATCTCCCTCTCTCATTCTTCACCATTTCCTACCGGGCTGTAGGCTGGGGCGGGAGAGATAAGCGGTCTGGGGTTCAGCATCGCTGACTAACAGATTGACAGCCCCGCCGCCCAGTAGCCGGGCCCTCTTACCCTCTTGCAAACCCCAGTTCCAGCCTTCTCTTCCCTTCCACTCTTTTTCTACCTGAACGTGTCTTTTTGTCCCAGTGGAAGAGGGTCACAGCCCTAAGACTTTTAAACCTCCAGATACACCAAAGAAAACATATATACAATGATACACACTGAGGAACATTCTGAGGTTGTGATGCCTGCAAAGTAAAAGAGTAGGAAGTCTTGTAAAGGCCAAGGCCTATTTTTTCTGTATAGTCAGAAGAGAGGTTCCTGTAGAGCCGAGGTTGGCAAACTTTTTCTATAAAGGGCCAGATAGTAAATATTTTAGGCTTTGCAAGCCACGTACTGCTGCTGTGACATTTTCTTTCTTCCTCCCCTCCCCTCCTCCCTCCCTTTCTTTCTTTGCTTTCCTTTCTTTCTTTTCCTTCTTCTCTCCCTCCCCTTCCCTCCCCTCCCTTTCCTTCCCCTTTGTCTCCTTTATTTTCTTTCTTTCCCTTAAAAAATGTAAAAACAGGCTGTAGTCTAGCTTTGGCCTGAAGGCCATAGTTTGATGATCCCTGCTGTAGGGTGTCAGTCTTTGGTTTCCTTTTTCTGGCTGGGATTCTTTTACAGGTTGAGTGCAGAGGTTACATGTTTCCTGAGGAGAGGTGTGAGGTGTGAGGACAGGGGTTCCTCCTTTTGTGTGAGGTGTGAGGACAGGGGTTCATGGACAGGGTCAGGTCATTTCTGGTGTTCTTGTACTGGGTCAAGCAAACGTTCCTGGACAGAGTGAAGATAGGGATTCCTATAGTTTCTATAGTGTTGTTCCTCTACTGAACTAAGCAGGGGTTTCTATACAGGGCAGACCAGTTGTTTCTAGGGAGCTCCAGACTAGGGGTTCCCATACAAATTCAGGATGGGGCTCCTTAGACTGCATCATGACAGATTCCTATGAAGAATTAGGCAGCCCAATTCAGGGTCAGCACAGGTGTTTCTGTACAGGTTCAGATCTGTGTTCATATAGATATTAGGATTAGGTGTTCATATCCAGTTCAGTCAAGAGGTTGTTATTAATTGGGCTAAATTATGTTAGCTGCTGTAAAACCCAAAATCTCGGGCTTCACAAATACATGTTTCTTTTTTTATATAAATTTATTTATTTTATTTTTGGCTGCATTGGGTTTTCATTGCTGTGCACAGGCTTTCTCTAGTTGTGTCGAGTGGGGGCTACTCTTCATTGTGGTGTGCGGGCTTCTCATTGCAGTGGTTTCTCTTGTTGTGGAGCACGGGCTCTAGGCACGTGGGCTTCAGTAGTTGTGACACTCAGGCTCAGTAGTTGTGGCTCACAGGCTCTAGAGCACAGGCTCAGTAGTTGTGGCACATGGACTTAGTTGCTCTGCGGCATGTGGGATCTTCCCGGACCAGGGCTCGAACCCATGTCCCCTGCATTGGCAGGCGGATTCTTAACCACTGCGCCACCAGGGAAGCCCCAATACATGTTTCTTACTCGTACAGAATCCACTGTGAATATTACTGGTCATTCATGGACCCAGGCAACTTCCATTTTGCAGTTCTGCTCTCCTCTGAGCCCTTGGAGTTCTCACTATTCAGCAGGTAGATGGGGAAAGAGAAAGTGGGGGACTGTGTGAGAGACTTCTAGGCGCCAGGCCTGGAAGTGTGATATGTCACTCCCACACTCCATGGGTCAGAGCTCTGTCACATGTCCACATCTAACTGTAAGGGAAGTTGGAAAAGTGTGTGAGCTTAGGAAGAAAAGGGACAGGTTTGAAGAGCCTATAGCAGTGCCTGCTACAGGATTCTATAGACTTCACAGAGCTATGCTGTCCTATGTGGTAGCCACTAGCCACATGGGGCTGCTGAGCTCTTGAAATGTGACTAGTCCAACTTGAGGTGTGCTGTAAGTGTAGAATACACACTGGATTTCCAAAAACATTAGTATAAAAATTAAATATGTCAATAACTTTTATATTGATTGCATAGTGAAATGAAATACCATTGATCCTTGAACAACACGGGTTTGAATTGAGTGGGTCCACTTATATGCAGCTTTTTTTCAATAAATACTACAGTACTGCATGACCTGAGGTTGGTTGAATCCACAGATGTGAAACTGCAGATATGGAGGAACCGAGGATATGGAAGGATGACTATAAAGTTATACACGGATTTTTCTACTGCCTAGGGGTGTCAGCACCCCTAACCACCCTCTCATTGTTAAAGGGTCAACTGTATTTAACTGTAGTGGGTAAAGTAAAATATATCATTAAAATTAACTTCACCTGTTTTTTTTTTTGCTTTTTTAATGCAGCTACATGAAAATTTAAAATTACACATGTGACTCAAATTGTATTTCTTTAGGACAGCGCTGCTATAGAGAATTCTCTTTAAAGTATCAGCACAGGGGTTTTTGTGTAGGTGTAGGGGTTTCTCTATAGGGTCAAGTTAGTGTCTCTTGTCTGGGGTCAGGAGAATGATTCTATTATCTGGTAAGGCAGGTTTGTAGAAAAATATGAAGGTTGGAGACATTGTATAGAGTGAGAGGGAAGAATGTGAACGCATTTTTTTCTCGTGCAGATTAAGATTAGCTGTTCCTTTAGAGGCCAGAAGGGTGGTTTTCTGTAGAGGGTCAGGCCAGAGGATAACAACATACTCAGGCCAGGTATTTCTGCATGGGATCAGAGCTAGGTTCCCAGAGACGCAGATCAGGTGATCCTATTAGGGGTTAGGCCTGGGGTTCTTATACAGGCTCCGGACAGGTGATCATTGTGATTCAGATTCTGGATTGTTTAACAAGGTCCGAGCAGAGGTTTCTATGCAGTACAGGTGTTTTTAATTTTTTTTTTTTTTTTTTTTTTTTTTTTTTCTTTCCATATTTTTCTCTATAATGCTGATTTGGAGACACTCTTACTATATAAGGGAAATTAATCATTTGTCAATGAATAAATTGCAGGTTATTTCCAGCTTTGCTCTTTTTAAAAAAGCTTTAGTGGGTTTTCCATGTAATTTTTTTTTTTTTTTGCGGTATGCAGGCCTCTCACTGTTGTGGCCTCTCCCGTTGTGGAGCACAGGCTCCGGACGCGCAGGCTCAGCGGCCATGGCTCACGGGCCTAGCCACTCCGCGGCATGTGGGATCTTCCTGGACCGGGGCACGACCCTGTGTCCCCTGCATTGGCAGGTGGACTCTCAACCACTGCGCCACCAGGGAAGCTCCAGGTGTTTTTATACTGGTTCATTTCTTGGATGTCTCTCAGGTCAGAGGTTCCTGTGGAGGGTGAGAGCGGGGTTTTCTGTACCAGCTCAGGACACAAGTTCCTGCTGGGGCTCAGAGGGCGGTCCCATGCAGGGTCAGGACAGAGATCCTGTGCAGAGGTAGGACACTGTCACCTTCAGAGATTCAGGTTAGTGTTTCTACTGTTGGCTCAGGACAGTAGCTCCTATGCAGGGCGAGTGTGGGGCTTCTGGGACAAGCTCAGGGCAGGGGCTGTCATAGAGAGTCACAGGGCTTCCTGTGCAGGGTCAGGAGAGTATTTCCAGAGGGGAAGGTTAGGAGTTCCTGTAAAGAATCAGGTAAGAGTTTCCTATAAATGAGTCAAGTTAAGGATTTCTGTTGAGAGTCAGGAAAAGGTTTTCTGCAGAGAGTCTGGTCAGAAGTTCCAGTACAGTTGTATTCAAGGCTTCTTGTAGAGGGTCAGGGCCATGGGGCTAACACAGGATGAGGATGAGAAGCCCTGTACAGTGTCTGGGAAGGAAGTCCTGTGCCAGGTCAGGCCATAGGTGCCTGTATCGGATGAGATATGGGCTTAAAGTAGAGGGTCAGGACAGGCGTCCCTGACACAGGGTCAGGAAAGGGTTTTCTGTGTAAGTTCAAGACTGAGGTTCATGTTGAGAGTTAGTCCATGGGTTCCTTCGTACTCTACGGGGTGGGTCACGAGATCAGGACTGTTGTGCAGAGTGACATCGTCGGGAGTCGTCAACCGTGGAGGCAAGGGCTTCTACACTCAGTCTAGATTTTCTGCACTCACTAGATTTTCTTGTGAGCGAAGTATTTTAAAAATGCTACCTGGAGGGCACGGCTCCAGTACAGTGTGAGGACGAGGTGTCCTGTCCAAGGTCAAGACAGGATTCCTATAAAGAGATTGAGGCTTGGGGAAAGGGTCAAGACAGGCATTTCTGTTAGGGGTGGTACAGGGACTTCCTTACAGTGTGAGCTCAGAGATTCCTAACCAGAGTAAGGCAGAGGTTCCTGTGCCATATGGGAGGACTGGGGTTACTCCTGTGCAAGGTGAGGGCTGGTGTTCCTGTCCGGACTCAGGATGGGTTTCCTGTTGATAATTAGAGAAAGGTTTCCCTTAGAGTTCCAGAACCAGATTCCTGTACCAGGCTAGGGCACCCGTTCTTATAGGGAGTGAGGACTGGGGTTCCTGAACAAGGAGGGGCCAGGCACATTTCCACACAGGTTCTGAGAGGGGTTTCTTTTTTAAAAATATTTATTTATTATATTTGGTTGCACCAGGTCTTAGTTGCGGCAGGTGGGCTCCTTAGTTGCGGCATGCAGGCTCTTTAGTTGTGGCATGCGAACTCTTAGTTGCAGCATGCATGTGGGATCTAGTTCCCTGACCAGGGATCGAACCCGGGCCCCCTGCATTGATAGCGTGAAGTCTTAGCCACGGGACCACCAGGGAAGTGCCCTGAGAGGGGTTTCTGTTCAAGACGAAGACAGGGGCTCCTCCAGGGTAAGAGGGCTGGGATTCCATGGGGCAGCCAGGCAGGAGGCTTTTACAGGGCCAGGGCGCGCTCCTGTAAGGAGTGTGGACTACTGTGATTCTCGAGTGGGCTAGTGTGGTGACTTGCTGAAGGGGTGCTGTTCTGTTGAGGACAGCTGCTCACGCATACTGTGTTCAGGATGTGTGGGCCCACAGTCCCCACCTCTGGGGCTTCAGGGGGGAGAAGCTGTAAAGAGAAGCAGCCCAGTTAAGTGTGAGCAAGGCTCACTTTGGTAGGGGAGGGTCGCCCATCTAAAATCCACTTCTTAAACTCAGCGTGGTCAGGGCAAGTTCTGAGCCTCAGTTTTTCATTAGTAAAAGGAGCATGAGTGTACTTTCCTTAGTCTTTTCCTTTTTTCAGGTATTCATGAACTAAAGCAACTGAAACCTCTCAGCCATTGCCGACCCACAGTGAGCACTCAGTTAAAGGCGCTGCTTGCTGTTAGGAGCCGTTGGGAAGCCTGAGCCATGGAGCCTGGCTAACCCTGTGCCATCAGCTGTGTGGCCTCGGGTGAGCCACTTAACCTGTCTGGCTTAGGATGTCACCTGACTGGGTGACTGTTCCTGTGGAAGCGTTTGTTAAATGGAAGTACAGATGCCACTGTGGGGGGAGCAGTTTACCCAGGTGAGTAGGTACGTTGGGGAGGGAGATGGTACTGTGGGGAGCTCCCCGACCTCCAGGGTCTAAATATCACCCCCAGAGGCTATTTTGTCCTCCTAATCTATCCCTCTCGTTCTCTACCATTTCCCACAGGGCTGCAGGCTGAGCTGGGCTGAAAGAGATAAGAGATGAGTGACAGGAAGGCCCATGGACAACCTCATGGTCCCATACTGGCCTTCTGACCTTCTTGACAGCTACCATTCTTGCCCCACCCCTTCCTCCCTTTCCTGTCCTCAGCATGTCTAATGTCCCTTGGAAGAGGGTCCCTAGCTTACACCAACTGAAACTATACATGTTAACACTTCCATAAATATGTGTACACAGGGCTGCTCCCATTGTCAGCCACTTAGAGACACTGACATGGCCCACACCACACAATACACTCACACACACACACAGACTTGCACAGAAATACTGTCATCACCAGACCCACAGAGACATCCTGACACGCAGACCCTCACGGTCACACTGTTATGCCTCACACACTGTCACACAGTAGTTCTTGTTCAACTTTCCAAAATGTGTATGGATCCACTTCTGTGCCCAGTGCATATGCTGTCGTGCTGTCTCAGAGGTCACCCCGAGTGGTGCACAACCCCATGTGTTTCCTCAGCACACGCTGTCACGGGCACACCTCCACGTCTGCTCACACAGTCACCCGTGCCTGGCCTCTTGCAGGCATCTGGAGTCACACACATCGTCTCATACAGCCTCATCCCTACTGCCCGCTGCACACCAGCTCTCACCACGACGTGTGGCTGCATGTGCTGTCTCATACAGCCTGGACACCGTCACACGCGGTGTCACATATTCTGTTACAGTCGTGAAGTGTTGCGTGCCATCTCACATGGTCATACACGGCAGCCACACACTGTCATCAAAGAATCACGGACACTGATACACAACCCCCCACCACTGTTCTTTATTTAGTCCCACACGGACTCACACATTCAGTTTCAGGACTCTGGTGGTTTTATTTTACAAAAGCTTTGAATGTCCACGCCAAGGCTTGTCTGGGGCCCAGAGGGTTGGGTTGGACAGACATCTGGCTACAAGAGGGGAGGGACACCAACCCCTTCCCTGAGGCCATGCTCTGTGCCCTCATGAGCTGAGTGGGGCCACCACAGTGGTGGTGGTGGTGGGAGGCATGGGGCCTGTGGGGAAGGAGCCTGTGGGTGAGCCCAACAGAGGCCCTGGGAAAGGCATGAGGTGGCTAACAGGCCCTGACAGCACCACGGGGCCCAGGCCTTGGTAGAGGTGGGCAGTGCCAGGTGGGCCCAATGTCAAGCCTGAGGCCACCTCCCCACAATTCCCACTACTGCTGCCCCCAGCCACCACCATGAAGCTGCCAGCTGGCCCTTCAGCTGCTCCTGTACCTCCTAGACTCGATCCCCGTTTCTTTTTTCCTTTTCCAGATGCCTTGCGGTTTCGAGTCTGGATACCATCCTTCCGCATGGTCAGTGGTCGGTTCACCTGCCAAGAGGGAGGCCATGGGTGTTTCCCAACTCCACATCTTGCCTCTATGTCTCCTCCAGGGATGCTCTCTCCACCCCACTTCTTAAGAATAGGGAATTGGTTCAAGGACTAGGGAGTGCGCCCCTGGTGTGGCACAGGTATCGTCCTCAGGACTCCCGAGGTTGTGAGGCCCTGAGCTTGGCAAAGCCTTTCAAGCTAATGGGAGCTGCCCCTGGCCTAGGACGGGGGAGTGGAAGTTAGCTGATGGCCAAGGGAGGAGGAGGGAGGAGGGAGCAGGAGGAAGAAAGGAGATGAAGGAGTGGAGGAGAGAGGGGTGGGGAAGGTGGAGGGGGGATGGAGGAAGAGGGAGGAGAATAACAAACGGAGAAGGGAGGAGCAGAAGGAAGGGAAGCGGGAGGAGAGGAGGGAGGCTCTGAGGGGCCCCGGGGCACCTGGTGTAGCTTGTAGTAGAGGCCGCAGGCATTGCACACAGGGTCGCCACTGGCGTTTCTCCGCCACAGTGTGGTGGTGGTTGTCTGGCAGTTGGTGCACTGGGTACCTGCCCGTTTGCTGACAATCTGGGGGAGAGAGAATGTGAGGATGAGCACATTGGTGGGTGGAGGACTAAAAGAGGTGAGGGTCAGGTTAAGGCAGGGTTTCTGACAGGGCGAGGGCTGGGGGTTCTGTGTGGGTGAGGACAGGACTTCCTGGCCGGGATAGGGGTTTTGGGTATTATATGGGGGAATACACCAGTAGTACCCAACTTTGGCCATCCACTGAAATCACTTGGGGAGTTAGAAACAGTCCTGATGCCCAGACGGCATCCCAGACCAATTAAACCAATACATGTGGGGAGGGCCCCAGGCCCTAGTGGTTTCGAAGTGCCCCAAGGTGATCCCAGTGTGAAGCCGAGGATGAAAACTGCAGTGCAGGGAGAGGATGGGGTTCCTGCTTGCAGACTGTGAGGATAGGTTGAGGATAGGCGGTCCCATACAAAGCTGGCTTCCTTTGTGGATGGGGAAGGGGTGGGGGATGTGGGTTCTTGTAGAGCGTGAGGACTGGAATCCCTGCACAGGGTGAGCACAGCGGTGGAGGCAGGCCTGGGTCTTACCAGGCGCTTCTTGGGCCGGATGAGGGGCCTGTTCTGCCCGTTCATCTTGTGATAGAGGCCACAGGCGTTGCACAGGTAATGACCCGTCCTGTCCCGCCGCCACAGTGGGGTGGCCGTTGCTCCGCAGTTCACACACTCTCTGGCCTCTGGTGGGGTGGACAGAGGGGAAGAGGGAGCCAGGCTCAGTCCGGCTTCGCCCTAGACCACCCCCCCCACCAACCTCCACCTCCCAGTCCCTTTTAGAGAACCTCACCACAGGGGGTTAGGGGCAGAGTTCCAAAAAGCTTGGGGGAGGAATAGGCTGCTGG
>NW_020175533.1:2854416-2855943 GCF_003031525.2 Neophocaena asiaeorientalis asiaeorientalis | reverse complement strand
TAGGCTGAGGGATTGAGGGGGCTCCCAGTGGGAGAAAAGAAGGTACTGGAAAAGTCAGGGCCCCCATAGGCACTGCTGGGGACCGGAATTGATGAAGGCAGTGCAGGCCCCAGTGTCAAGAGGTCTGGACTCAGCCGCTCTGTCTTTAAGGTCTCCAGGAAACTGCCGCCGCCTTTCCCATCCAGATCTTCTGGGGCCTGGGGAGGGGAGTCCTCGCGGGTGGGGCATGCAGTCGAGGCAGAGTAGAGCCCGGTCTTGCCATAGGCCCAGCCAGCATATGGTGAGCTCCCTGGGATGCCTTCCATACAGTTGAGCAGTGGGTACACCTGAAAGACTATTGGGGGGTATGGAAAAGGAGGAGGAAAGAAGAAGAGCAATCAGTCTAAAGTCATCTTGCTTTCAGGGTCTAATGATGCCCAAGAGCCCCAACATGGTGGCCAAGTTTCCAGCCTTTCTACAGGTGACCAGAATAGCTACTGGCCATTGGGTGACTCCTGGGTCCTGAGCCCCACTGGTCACTCTGGCAACTGAAATAACCTCCAGCCATTTCCAAGTGGGCTTTGAGGATTACTTGTTGGGATTTGGAGCCCATAGATCAGTTGGCAACTCGGGCCACCACCTACTTCCAACATTGCTTCCCAGTATGGCTATCCCAAGATGGCAGGCTGGGGAGCATTGGCATTCCCAGGTCTGGACTTAACTAGGGGTCCTTAAAAGGCTTCCGGCCATTTTCAGGATGACTTCTTAGTAGGATTCTGCCTTAGCTAAGGGTCTCCATGGCAACCCCAATAACACAGAGCCAGTGCCAGGACAGCTACCCAAAGAAGTTACCTGGGGAGTGTCTGTAGGCCTCAGCATCCCTGTAGTAGGCCAGTGCAGCAGCTGCAGCCGTGGCGGTGCTGGGGGCGGTGGAGGAGGCTGCTGTATCCAAGCCCTCAGGCCCAGAGGGGAAGAAGACCCCCGATTCTGGTGGTGAGGACACCAAGGCAGGGTCCATAAACTGGGGCAGGGGCTCGGAGGTCCCCAGGGCCCCAAGGCCAGGGAACTCCATGGGGCCTCTGGGGTTTGACCTGTGAGAACAGGAGGGGTCCTCAGACACAGAAGCCCTCCTCTCCCCTCTCCACCCCTTCTTCCCTCCTTTCTCCCTCTTCCCACTCCATCCCCTCAATCCTCTTATCCCCCCTTTCCATCTCCCTAGTACCCTCCTCTTGCCTCCTCTCCCCCTCCTCTTCCTCTCTCCCCTCCCTCATCTCTCCCTTATCTTCCACTCCATCCTCTCACTCCCCATCCTGCTTCTTTCCCCTTCTTCCTCATTTATCTTTCCTCTCCTCCTCTCCCTCTTCTGTACCCTCCTCTTCCTCCTCTTCCCTTTCTTCTCCTCGCCCTCCTCCCTCCCCTGTCTCTTCCTCCTCCCTCCTCTCAGCTGCTCTTCTTTCTCCTCCTCTTCCCCTTCTTCCTTCTCTTTCTACTCCTGCCTCCCTCCCTCTTCTCTCTTCTTCCCTTCTTCCTCTCCCCCTCCTCCTCTTC
>NW_020175533.1:2851893-2854207 GCF_003031525.2 Neophocaena asiaeorientalis asiaeorientalis | reverse complement strand
CTGCCCCCACACTTTCTCCCCTCCGCCTCTAAAAGAATCGAGGTGGGGTGGGCTGGGGTATGGAGCCAGAGTCCCTTGAACTCCTTGGTCACCCCCCTTGAACTTGGGGTTCACCCTCCTGTGCTCCCCAACTTCATCCCTATCTGTTGCATCTTGCCTTCTGACTTTCTCAGAAACCCCATGGTTTCCGGCTTGACTCTCCCCTCCCCCACCTCCGTTGGGTCTGCAGACGGAGGGCCCCTCAGTTCCTCCCTGCTCCATGGGGGGGGTCAGTACCCCCACTGCTTATCTCTGCCATCCCCGCCCTACTTTTGAAATCACCCCAAGGCCACTGGCTTCCTCTGAGGAGGGGGACAGGTGGGAGGTGTTCCCTCTACCCATACCCTGTCCCCTGGGGAGGTCTGCCATAGTTCTGCTTTCAAGTTCCTTCAGTCTCCACCATCCTCAGGCCTCAGTTTCCCTATCTGCCGGATAGGAGGTGGTGACAGGGCTCGAGCTAAGACTTAGGAGAAGGCAGCTTGGTCTCTCTGCCCATTTGCCTCTGTCCTTCCCTGTGTGTATCTCTGTCTCCCTGTGTCTCTTTTTTCCTGACCCTGTTTCTTCTCAAGTCTGGCTCTCTGTATTTCCCTCCCATTTTTCTATGCTACCATGATACATCTTGCTCTCTCTTTCTGTGCTTTTATAAATGTTTAATGTTTTTCCTCCTCCCTTTCTCTGTCCTCCCATGTCTCTGTCTGATTATCTCTCTCCTTCTTTATCTCTTTTTATCTCTTTGTTTCTCTATCTCCTTCTTTGCTCTCTGTATCTTTTTCTGTTTCTCTTTTTCCCTCTCCATTCATCTCTCTGAGTGTCTGTACATCTCTCCCACTCTGTTTCTTTCTGCTTGTTTGTCTCTTCCTTAGTCTCTCTCTCTGGGTCCTCTGGCCTTATTTCCATGTCTGTCTGACTACTCACGTACCCATGAACACACCCTCCTGCACACAGCCCCAGATGAAGAGGCAAGAAACCTACCCCTGCCCCTGACTTGCCCAATGAATCTGAAGGCCTTGGTCTCCCTGTCTGTAGGGTGGAGTGACAAATATAGAGAAGACCATCTTCCCCCGCTTACGTGACCCATTGTATAGACAGGCTAAGAGTTGGGCCCAGGGTTAGGGGTTGTGCTGGGCTAGAGATGGATCTGTCAGTGTGCCCACCACCAACCTCCTCTAGGGTCCAGGGCACCTGCTGTCTCTCCCTAGGGAGAGTGTCTTGCCTCCTCATCTCATCCATCTCTTTCCTCTCTGTCTCGCCATGATTCTATCTGTATCTCTCTCTGAGTTCCTGTCTCGCTCTCCTTTTCTGTTCCTGGGTCTCCCCCTCTTTCTTGTCTCTCTCTCTCTCTTACTCTTTCTTTGAGTCTCTGTTTTTCTTCTTTCTCTTCATGTCTCTGTCTTTTGCTTCTTTTCTCTCTCCATCTCTCTCTGTTCTTTCCTCCCTTCTCTCTGTCTCTGTTTGTCTCTTGCTCTTTTTGTCTCTATCACCATTCTTCCTTTATACCCTCATTCTCACCTCACCACCACCCCCAATCTCCCTCCAGCCCCACTGACCCCCGTCCCTGCATCTTGTACCTTGGTGGGTCCAGGACTGCCCACCCCTCCCATGGCAGGGGCCCAGCCCCGCCACCCCCAGTTATCACTCTCCAGACAGAGATAAAGTTTATCTCGAGGCTGGGGGATATGAAAGCTCCTTATCAGCTGCCCCACTAGAGTAAGTGCTGCCCCAACGGGCAGCAGGCAGCAGGCCGGCACCCTCAACTCCTTCCGCCCAGCCCCTCACCCCAGGTAACGTCCGTATCCCAGCCCTCAAGGGAGGGTCCCTCGGGACTGAAGGGAGCAGAGCTGGGATATGGGGGCAGATAACTCTTGGGAGAGTTTGAGGTGGAGTTTGAGGATTAGGTATGGGGGTGAGGAGTCAGAGGTTTGGAGAACAGCTGTGGAGTTTGGGGTAAGCAGATATGGGTTTGAGGAGCAGAGAAGGGTCTGCTTGAAAGGTCCCATTTGGGGATCAGAAATAAGTTGGGAAAGCAGAGACAGGGTTGGGAATCAGAGCCAAAGTTTGAGAGAGAGAAAGTTGAGAAGCTGGAGGTGTAGTTTAGGGGTCTGGGTGGATTCCAAGAGTCATGGAAAAGTCTGAGGGTCCAAGTCTGAGGGGAGCGGAGGTGGAATTTGGACAGGCAGGCAGAAATGTGTCTGATGATTAGAGATGGCTTATGGGAGCACAGGAGGAGTTTGAGAACAGAGATAAAATTGGAGTTCAGAAAGAGATGGGGCCAGAG
>NW_020175533.1:2794340-2851874 GCF_003031525.2 Neophocaena asiaeorientalis asiaeorientalis | reverse complement strand
GAGTTTGAGAACAGAGATAAAATTGGAGTACAGAAAGAGTTGGGGCCAGAGAGGACACCTGGGGGGGACACAAAAATATTTGGGGGCTAAGATGGGGTTTAGGGAAGGCAGACATGAGGATTCATGTGACAGAACAGATTTTGGGGGGGTAGACTTGGTGTTTGGAGTGACAAAGGGTTGGGGCAGAGATGGTTTTAGGGGATCAGAGAGAAGTCACAGGGAACAAATATGGGGTTTGAGAGGTGGAGATGGGGGTAAGAGTGTGGAGCTAGGGTTTGGCAGGCCAGAGACAGGTTTGGGGGGTCAGAGAGAGGATTGGGGGCAGAGACAAGGATGTTGTGGAGTAGACAAGGGCTTGGGGAGCAGAAATAGGTATGGGGGGACAAGAGTGAGCCTTTGTGGAGAATTCAGAGACAGAGACAAGTTTGGGCGAGTGAAAGTCAGATTTGGGGCAGAGGTAGGATTTGGCAGGATGAAAGCATGTTTCAGGGGGCAGAGGTGGGGTATGGTGGGCAGAGTTAAGGGATCGGGGGAGCATAGATATCTTGGAAGGAGTAGATGGGAGGCAGGGCAGAGAGAGGTAGGGTTTGGGGAGTAGATTTGGGGTAGAGATGGGGATTGGAAAGACAGAGGTGGTCTGGAGGAGCTGTCAGGGGATTCAGGGGTGGTAGACACTTTGGGGACCAGTGGTGGGTTGGGGAGCCTAGAGCAAGCTGGGGGAATAGCCTTGAAGTAAGGGGCAGCAGGCCCAGGCTTTGCCTTGCTGGGGGCTCTTGAAGGGCTGAGACTGACCTGGGCTGGTTGGTGCGGAGGGTTCAGCTGCTTTGGGGATGTGGCGAGCTCAGTGTGATCCCAGGGGGTGTCCTGGCTGCCCTTGGCCTTTGTTTTTTTTTAGGGGGCGGGCCCCCCTCCTGGTGGGGCACCTCTTGGGCAGTGGGGGCCTTCCTCCACCCCACCTGCCCACCTCATGGATTCTTGGACCCTGTTTGACTTGGGCTTCTGTGGATTTCAGTGTCCAGCCAAACAAAATGGGCTGAAGCCAAGATAAAATGAAAATAGCAGATGTGGTTTCATGACCTCTCTGGGTTTTTCAGTGAATGTTTGTAAAGCCCCTACTGTGTGCTTAGCCAAGTGTGGGCTGGGCCCTTATGTATGTGTCTTCCTGGCCAAAGGGAGAGGAGGTATGTGACTGTACCCATTTTGCAGGTGACAAGAATGAGGCTCAAAGAGGTTTGGTGGGAATTTGAATCAAGTTGTCCGTGGGACATCTTCAGGACCCAGGCCCACCCTGGGGACCAGGCCAGGACTGGCGGGAGGCAGAGGCACATTCACTCAGCGCCCCACTTGGGGCTTACGCCAGCTCCGGCCTACCCTGGGGCAGCAGATAAGTCTTATCAGATGGAGGCCAGTGTGGCTGTTGGCTCCGCGGTGGTAACAGGCTGTCTTGGGATGGGGGGCGGGGCTCGGTGGGGGACACCCAGGGACAGCGGCCTCAACTTCTTGCCCGCCATGCGGCGTTGGAGGCGGGAAACAGGTGGGACTTGGGGCTGGTTCCTCTGTGGGCCCTTGAGTAGGATAGGGTGGGGGAAGGGAAGGAGGATTGAAGGGATAGAGAAGGGAGAGAGGCAGAGAGACAGAGAGATGGGAATGGGGAGATGCAGATAAACAGAGAGAAAGAGACCTAGAGCTGGGAGGAGACAGAGGGCACAGAAAGGAATGAGAGACAGAGGGGTGAGAGATGCACAGAGAGAGCCGGAGACAGTTACGGACAGATATAAAGAGGGGCAAAGAGAGCGGGAGGCAGGTAGAGATGGACAGAAGGGGAAAGATAAAGCCTGAAAGTGACAGAGGCCAAGGATACAGGTGGAGAAACTGAGAAGGGAGAAAAAGATGATGTAGAGAGGGGGACAGAGACAGAGATTCAGAAACAGAGAGTCTGAGAGGAAGTCCATGAGACCCCAGGTAGCAGCCTGGGGTATGCCCTGGGCAGGTGGTGCCAGGGTGGGGTGGGAGGGGGTGTGGATTGATGTGGACCCATGTGGCCTGTGGCTCTGCCCTCAACTTGCTGAGAGGGACCTCCAGAGAGTCACTGGGCCCCTGCGCCTCAGTCCCCACCTTGTTGCCCTGTCCTACCTCCCCCAAATAGTAACAACGGTGACAAGGACCAGTGTCTCATTGCTGACACAGACCTGTGCCTGGCCTGTTCTGGGCACTTTCCCCATGTAAAATCATTGACCACACATGTATGCAGTAGGTGTCCAACTTGGGTCCCTGTAGTGGGTAAGACTAACCAGTCAATGGCCCTGGGACTCCATGGGACAGGGAGCTCCCCTGACCACCCATTCTGTAGATGAGGAGACTGAGACCCACCAAGGGCGGAGGGCAAGGATGGAGCCCTGGGTCAGTAGGGTCTGCTCAGTCACTGGCCCACCCCAGAGGGAGTTTACCATCCTCATCTTACCTCTCTGGGCCTCAGTGTCCTCATATGCAAAATGGGAGATTTGAGGAGGAAAGAGAGCAAGGCCATTTGTTGAGCTCCTGCTCTGTGCCCCAGTCTGTGCCAAGCCCTCGTCAGTAAGAACAAGGACAAAGACTCCTCTGACTCAAGTGGTGATGGTTTCAGGACATCCACTCTGGAGCCAGTCCACCCTCATATATAGGCTGCCCTTATCACCGACTGGCGTGTGGCCTTGGGTGAGTTACTGTCCCCTCTGGACCTCAGTTCCTCATCTGAAGAGATGGGGTAATAATAGCGGCTACTCCATAGGGTGATTAGGGTGACTAAATGAGATTTAATCCATTAAGTGATTTTAACTCATTTGATTCTGAAATCTCAATAAATAT
Source organism: Neophocaena asiaeorientalis asiaeorientalis (assembly GCF_003031525.2). Lineage (NCBI taxonomy): Eukaryota > Metazoa > Chordata > Mammalia > Artiodactyla > Phocoenidae > Neophocaena > Neophocaena asiaeorientalis. Next base: position 2,849,030 of record NW_020175533.1, on the reverse strand, counting down.
TAAGTATTCTTATTTATTCATTGAGTACCTACTGTATACGAAGGATAGTATTTGGCCCTTTTTTATCAGCACTACTACTAATTCTAGTACTAATGCTAATAATATGCTGACACCAATACCAGTCCTAATTCTAATTACTACTATTCTAATATTGATATGAGCACTAATGCTAGTTCTCATTGTGACAGTAATAATAATACTAACTGTAATCTAACACAAGTACTTTATGAATATTAATTCTAGAACTAATATTCATTTTAATTCTATCAACAACGCTAATGGTAATAATAATAATAATTCTGATACTAATACTTTTCCTAGCATTAATATAATAACAACAGCAGCATTATTTTGCCCTGCCACCCCAGACACTGTGCTAAATGTTCTTCATGCATAATTTTATCCTATTCTCACCAGGTCCTTGTGGTATAAGTGCATATAATTGCCCCCATCTTCTAGACTGGGAGTAGGTGCAGAGAAATGATGTTCGTCTAAGGCCCTGGGTTCTTGTCTCAGCTCTGACTGATTTGCTGCATGATTCCTGGGGAGGCCACCCTCTGAGCCTTAGTTTCTTTGCCTGGAAAATGGGTATAATCATAGAAATCCACCTCAAATGTTGTTGAAAGGCCACTCAACACAGGGCCTGCCTGCACGCCATAAATGGTGAGCTCTGTAGTGGTAACTCTCCTCATTGTTACTATTACTAGAAATAGTGGTTGCAATGTTGGGATGAGGTAGGGAAAGCTGCCCCCCCTTTCAACCCTGCAGTCTATTTTCCTCACAGCAGCCAGAGGAAGCCTGTTAAATCCTAAGTCAGATCATGGCCCTCCTCTGCTCAAGACCCTCCTGCGGCTCCCCTGTCATCCAGAGTAAAAGCCAGAGTCCTCTCCATGGCCCGTGAGGCCCCACGTGATCTGTGCCTCCACTTCTCCCACCTCACCTCCTGCCGCTCCCCCTCACTCACTGCTCCGCTGCAAGGCCTCCTCCTCGCTGTTCCTCACACATACTAGCCATGGCCCCTTCATGCCTCAGGGCCTTTGTACTGGCTGTACTCTCTGCCTGGTATGCTCTTCCTCCAGCTATTAGTGCGGCTCCCTCCCTCATGTCTTCAGGTCTGTGCTCAAATGTCTCCTTAGTGAGGTTTCCCCTGACCATCCCATTACACATTGGAAACTGCCCCAGTGATTTTTATCTGTGTCACCACTTTTCCATATTTTCTTTTTCTCCAAAGCACTTAATCCTCTAACACCCTTGATATTTTCCTTACTTAATATTATTTCTTTTCTGTCTCTCCCACTAGAATGGCAGCTCCACAAACATAGATGTGCTTATCTCTTCTGTTCAACACTGTGTCTCCAATGCCTGGAACAGGGCCAAGCATGCAGTAGGTGCTCAATGTATGTTTATTGGTTGGTTGACTGAGTAAATGGTGGGGGAAGGGGACAGAAACAGAGGAAATTTGTTCTTGTCCCATCTGTCTACTCTGTCAAGAGCTGAGCCTCAGTTGAGATGAGTCTGAATGTACCAGATCCAAAGGCAGAAAGTGCCACATTCCCCGGGGATGAGACCAGCTAAGGCGCTCCAGGACGAGGTAGTATCATCTGGGCTGTGAAGGCCCCATGGGAATCACAGAGATCTTGGGGTTCAGTCAAGCCAATGTGGTGGAGGAAACAGCAGGCAGCACTTGGAAGGAGTGAGGTGAATCAAAAAGGGTGAAAAAGGATGGGCTCACTGACAAGGAGAAATCTGTCAGGGGCCTTGAATCCGAAGGCGATGACCCTAAATTTGGTCCTCAGTGATGTCATACCCTGGCCACTGACCCCCAAACAGCTCAGAGACCTCACGTCCTGGACAAACACCCATACATAAAGCTGAAACAGTAATTAATGAAGAGCTCATATTAATTGAAAGTTATTAATTTATTGGGGCAGCTTGGATGGAGGACACTCAGACATGTTGGTCCCAAACCTGCCTCAGATCTTCCAGCAGGATGTGTGAAGTGCCTAAGTCCTCAGTTCTTAGAGGTTTCTGGGCCTGGGCGAGGGTTTGCAGGAAGGAAGGGAAAGGGCGACATAGCAGGGGACAAGATGGCGGGGAGCTAGCCTCCATCACAAGGAGATGTAGTTGGACACCTCAGTGAGGTTTCTGTCAGGGTCTTGGAAGTAGATGGACATACTTTTGCCCCCTTTTTCCCCCATTCTGGGGACTGGACCCTCCTCAATGGGGACATCACAAGCCTGAAATGGGAGGAGAGAACAAAAGTCATTCATCACAGTCCATGTGTGGGACCAAAATTTCATTCTTTACAGTGGTCTAGAAGACCCCTCTATCTTTCTCACTTCATCTCCTACCATTCTCCCCTCCCTCACCCTGCTCCAGCTACTTACTAGCTTTATGACCTCAAGAAGAGTACCTAACTGCCGTGTACCTCAGTTTCCTCATCTGTCCAATGGGGATGATAATGTACCTAGTGTTATCTAGTAAGTGGCAGAGTCAGAATTCAAACCCAGGCAAGTCTGGGCCAAAGTCCATACCCTCAATCCCGATGCTTTACCCACTTTCCTTCCAAACCAGACTTTTTCACTGATATTTTTCAAAGCAGTCCAGGTCAATTTGCATGAAGTGTATTTAATACCTCAATCTGTGGTCCCCAAAAGGAGAACAAATGACCCCTTCAAATGAAATCATTTTAAGTATTACAAGGACACTAAATTAAATAACAGTGAGTCAGAAATTATTCCCTCTTCAATCCTCTTTCAGTCCTCTGATTATACAAAGAAGAAAGTCTCCGGTGGATGCGAAGTCCTTAACTACTTGCCAAATCTAAATTTGTCAGGCCCAGAGAGTGGGGCAATGGAAGTGGCTATAATCTAATGGCATTGTGATGCTTTTATAGCTGTTTGTTTTTACAGTTACCTCCCCTTTATGCCAAGATATAATGGGTTTTCATTTACTTGGTTGAACATTTTCTTTTTACATAAATGTATTTATATAAATAGAGTTTAGGTATAATTTTTTTTCACAAGGGTGATGTAAAGTTTTCTTTTAAAATACATTTGTGGGCTTCCCTGGTGTCGCAGTGGTTGAGAATCCGCCTGCCAATGCAGGGGACATGGGTTCGATCTCTGGTCTGGGAAGATCCTCCTAAGCCTGTGCTCCACAACTACTGAGCCCGTGAGCCACAACTACTGAGCCCGCGTGCTGCAACTACTGAAGCCTGCATGCCTAGAGCTCGTGCTCTGCAACAAGAGAAGCCACCACAATGAGAAGCCCGCGTGCTGCAACGAAGACCCAACACAGCCAAAAATAAATAAAATAAGTTTATTAAAAAAAATACATTTGCTTACAGGGAAAAATGATGTCAATAAAAATAGTGAATAAACAATTGTGCATAGATCTTATCTGGATGTGATGAAACCTGTTATGTCTGAAGTTTGAGTCATGCTTCTGTTTTCACTGCATCTGCAGCAGCTTTCTCAAAAGAGGATGGAAGTCTGACTCACCGCGAGGTGCTGGACCATTTCCTTCAAAGGCTGTGATCAAGCATATATCCAGGGAGCCAGGGACTGGGTGAGCGGCTTTGGGTTCAAATTCCTTTCCCACCTCATGGAGGTTAAATTTCTGGTCTCCCAAACAATGCTTTCCGGTCTCCCTATTTGGGGGAGAAGACAACCTGGAACTAAACCTCCAAGATGAGTGTGAGGCAAAGCCCCCTACCTACCCCAACAAGGTTAAAAAATAAAAAGTAGAACAAGGTTTTTGATGAAAAGCAGCAGCCCGTTGCCCCACGCTTGTCTCATTCCCTAGAGGCAAACTGCTTTCAACGTGTGTATATGTTTCTTCTGGAAATTATTTCCATACCTCCAAATAATATGTTTATACTACCCATGGCAGAGACTGCAATCTGTCTACTTAATATACATTTCTCCCCTTTTCTTTTAAACACAACCCAAGTTTCAGTGGGGTTTATTGTACACCCAGCTTTAAAACCTGCATTTCCCAGCATTCCTTGCTGGGTGACCATGTAAGACGAGACGATGAGATGTCCGCAGAGGCTGTGAGCAGTGCATCTGGGAACCTCCCCACCCCACTAAGCTGATACTTTTTGCCCACTCACTTCCTCCTTCCAGCCACTGCCTGAGCCCTTCCTGCCTACCTCTGGACTGATTGTTGAATGAGAGAAAAAGAAAACTCTATTTTATTTAACCCGCTGGTAGTTAAATTTTCTCCCACATGCCTCCAAACAATCCCTAACTGATGTGCCACTATGTCTTGATTTAGCAACTTCAGACATTTTCTATCCTTTCCCTGTTAAGATAAATGAGAATTTAGCTCATCCACATTACTACCCCTCCCAACGAAATTCTGTCATCGGTTTTAGCTCCTCTTTTGGTTCCTTTACAATTTTAAAATAACCCACTTTCGTCTTTATGTTTTGATGGACGAACATAGTATCTCATTGGCCCGACTATCCTCTTCATCCTGCCTCCCTCTCCTGTGCCTCTTAACTTCTGCCATTTAAAAAAAAATCATTTTATGTCCCTTTCATCTCACCATGATGGATACTACATCCATTCTATCAGAAAATAACTTTATTTCACTTGAATGATAGTTCGGCTGAGTATAGAATTTGAGGTTATAGGTTATTTTCCTGCAGCCTTTTATTTTAAAAATTTTAATATTTTACTTTTTAAAATAAATGTATTTTATTTATTTATTTTGGGTCTTCATTGCTGTGTTGGGGCTTTCTCTAGTTGTGGTGAGTGGGGTCTACTCTTCTATGCAGTGCGCAGGCTCTAGGCACGCGCAGTAGTTGCAGCACGCAGGCTTCAGTAGTTGCAGCACTCGGGCTCAGTAGTTGTGGCTCACGGGCTCTAGAGCGCAAGCTCAGTAGTTGTGGTGCACGGGCTTAGTTGCTCCGCGGCACGTGGGATCTTCCTGGACCAGGGATCGAACCCATGTTGCCTTCATTGGCAGATGGATTCTTAACCACTGCGCCACCAGGGAAGTCCCTATTTTTTTATTTTTTAAAAAAATATTTATTTATTTGGCTGTGCCAGGTCTTAGCTGCAGCATGCAGGATCTTTTTTTTTCAGTTGTGGCATGCAGGCTCTTAGTTGCGGCATGCATGTTAGATCTAGTTCCCTGACCAGGGATCAAACCCAGGCCCTCTGCATTGGGAGTGCAGAGTCTTAACTGCTGGACCACCAGGGAAGTCCCCTCACAGCCTTTTAAATATGTGGCTTCGTTGTCTTCCTGAATCTGGTATTGCTGATAAGAAGTCTGATGTTAATCTGTTTTTCATTCTTTTTATAGATGATGCACCCACCCTCCACTACTGCAGCTCTTAGGACTTTTCTTGATCCTAGATGTACTGAAATTTCACTCAAGTGTGTCCAAATAACGGGGGTTGAGGCTTCATATGCCTCACTATCATTGTTGGGCCACGCAAGACCCTTCTCTAGTTTTATTTGTATGTTTAATCTTTTTATCTCCATTCTTCATTCCTGTCCCCACCCTGGGCAATGATTTTAATGTGTTTGATGTTCATCCTTTGGTTTTTCATAAGTTATTGTAAAAAGTGTATTTTTTTATGTGTGTATGTTATAAATGGTACCATGCTATAGACCTGATTTGGCTTCTTCGTTTTTCATTCAGCATGATCTTTTAAGAGCTGTCTGTCTTGCTATGTATATATCCAGTCTGATACTGCATAATTCTATTTTTATGCATAGCATTCTGTGTTAGTTTTACATTTTTTACCCTGTTTGCCATTCCATGGGCCCCTTCAGTTTAAGACACATTCAGTGTCTGTGCATCTCCCACTTTTTTTTTTTTTTTTTTCATCTCCCACTTTTGAAGTTCCAAATTCTCAAGGATTGTAGTCAATCTCTGGAAACCTCCTTTTTACCTTGAAGCTCTTTTTCTTGAGACCTTTCCTTCTGATCCAAACTGGACTGATTGTTTTCTAGGTATCTTTCTGGATCTTCCTCTTGGGATCCACGGTGTCCTGACTTTTATGTCTTTCTTTTTCCTGGATTAAGCACTCATTTTGATATAGCATATTCTCAAGTAATTTTCAAAGCAAGTAGACAAAGTTTCTGCATCTTTTTATGTCTAAGAATGTTTCATTCTATACTCACCTTGATTAATAGCTTGGTCATAGAATTCTAGGTTGAAATGTTTTCCCTCAGAATCTTGAAGTTGTTCTTCAATTGTCTTCTGGTCTCTGACTCTTGGGAAATCTGAAATCTGCATATTTCCTTTTCCTCTGTAGTTGAACTACTTTTCTTTTTAACCTCTCTGAAAGCTTCTAGGAGATTTGTTTTTATTTTGATGTTCTGTAATTTCATAGGAACATATCTAGGTGTCAGTGTGCCAGATACTCAGTTAACCCTTTCCATATAAAGACTGGAAAGTTTTCTTGCATTATTCTATGGTAATTTCTTCCCTTCCTTTTTTCTCCATTCTCTCTCTGGAAGTCCTACTATTCAGAGTTTGGAATCTCCTCCATTGATCCTTTAAATTTTTCTCACAGATTCTCGTGTGTGTGTGTGTGTGTGTGTGTGTGTGTGTGTGTGTGTGTGCGCTTTGGAGTTTTAAGTTACTTTTTTAAATAGTATAATCAAGTTTTACTCCACCTGCAATTTGGCATTTGGGGAAGTGATTACCTTGAAAGTCATGCCCTCCATGCCCAGGTTCTTAGAATAAAACATAGAGGTGTCTTTGATGCTCTTTACTGTCATCACAATGTGGTCAAGTTTGTGGATAAGACACAGGGAAGGGGTCTGACTGTTGTCCCTCCATGACTAAAAAAAGAGAAAAAAGAGAAGAGACCACACTGCCACTAGTCACACCCATGTTTCCTGTGTTTCCTTCTCCCCACCTCCTCTCACCTCCTCGGTGACTATACTTCCTTCTACCCCCGTTTCAAGGGGAAAGTCCTGGGAGGAATCTTCAGTACTTATTGCTCATGTGTAGATTCATAAGAGTCCATGTGTCTGCCATGACCACTCTCCACTGTTTTCTTGTTCTTTTTCTCCTTCCAGAGGGATAGAGGTGAAGATAGGGGAGTGGAGACCAAAACCAAACTCTCCCTTGTTTTCCCTGAGCTGGAATTAATCTCTTTTGTAAGAAATGATAAGACACAGAGGAGGCCCAACCCCATGAGTACAAGCCCTTTATTGGCCAATTTAACCCAGTCCCCTCCTTTCTCACTCTACAGTTACGATAACAGAGGACAGGACAAGAAGGGAGCATCTCAGATGCAATAAATGTTTCCGGGCATGTGTGCCTACAGATCAACCTTGACACCCAGTGGGAGGGCACACCGCCCCACCCCTCACTTCCTGCCTTCAGCACACCTCCCATCAGATCTTTCTCTTGATTCGCATTCTTAGTAATTTGTATATTTACATTTCATCTGCTACAGGATTATAAGATGCCTGTGCACTATAAGTTGCAGAGTATAGTGGTTAAAATAACAGATTCTGGAGCCAGACTGACATTTTACTCTCTGTGCCTTGGTTTCCCCTTCTGGAAAGTGGGCATGATTTTATATGTGTTTTATAGGACTGCTGTGAACAATTTTAAAAAAACGAGTTGGGGGGAATTCCCTGGTGGTCCAGTGGTTAGGATTCAGCGCTCTCACTGCCAGGGACCCAGGTTCGATCCCTGGTCGGGGAACTAAGATCCCACAGGCTGGTGGGTGTGTGTGTGTGTGAGGGGGGGTGACCAAAAAAAAGGGGGGGTGCTTAGGACAATGCCTGACATAGCAAGTGCTGTAAGAGTTAACAATGATGATGATGATGTCATGGTCATCTTGTTAAAATTCCAGACTCTCTACCATGATCCCCAATCTCTACGGCCTCATCCATTGCTCTTGAACTCCAAGCCACATTGTCCTTTTGCCTGTTCCTCATAAAGGCCATCCTTGTACCTTTAGCCCTCAGGCCCTATTTTTATTGGAGTATAGTTGCTTTACAATGTTGTGTTAGTTTCTGCTGTACAGCAAAGTTAATCAGCTATATGTACACATATATCCCTTCTTTTTTGGATTTCCTTCCCATTTAGGTCACCACAGAGCACTGAATAGAGTTCCCTGTGCTATACAGTAGGTTCCCATTAGTTATCTATTTTATACATAGTAGTGTATATATGTCAATCCCAATCTCCCAGTTCATTCCACCCTCCCTTTCCCCCTTGGTATCCATACGCTTGTTCTCCACATCTGTGTCTCTATTTCTGCTTTGCAAGTAAGTTCATCTGTACCATTTTCCTAGACCCCACATATAAACAATATTATATGATATTTGTTTTTCTCTTTGTGACTTACTTCACTCTGTATAACAGTCTCTAGGTTCATCCATGTCTCTGCAAATGGCACAATTTCGTTCCATTTTATGGCTGAGTAATATTCCATTGTATACCTGTACCACACTTCTTTATCCATTCATCTGTTGATGGACATTTAGGTTGCTTCCGTGTCCTGGCTGTTGTAAATAGTGCTGCAATGAACATTGGGGTGAATGTATCTTTTTGAATTATGGTTTTCTCCAGGAATATGTCCAAGAGTGGGATTGCTAGGTCATATGGTAGCTCTATCTTTAGTTTTTTAAGGAACCTTCATACTGTTCTCCATAGTAGCTGTACCAATTTACATTCCCACCAACAGTGTAGGAGGGTTCCCTTTTCTCCACATCCTCTCCGTCATTTATTGTTTGTGGATTTTTTGATGATGGCCATTCTGACCAGTGTGGGCCTCAAAGCCTTTTGCGCATGCTAATATCTGTCTCCCTGATTAGAATATCAGCTTCGTAAGAGCAGAGATTTCTGTTTTGTTCCCCACTGAATCCCAAACAACTAGCAGATGTTCAATAATATTTGTTCAGTTAATGAATATCTACTACAATAATTAGGCCCAGTGCCTGGCACAAATCTGACTTCTATTCTATTCTATTCTTTCTATTCTATTCTATTCCATTCCACCATGCTATACCATTCCACCCTATGCTATTTTATCCTGTTCTATTCTACTGTGTTCAATTCCATTTCAAACCATTACATTTTAAACAATTGATTTCACTTGAGCCCCAGCTTTAAAAAAGTACTGTGCTTTTCTATTTTCATGAGTGAAGGAGGCATTAGCAAAATTCCTGAGTTCTGCTGTCCTCATGGATATAGAGGATCCATATGAACACAGAAGCAGTAGAATGAGAAAATGACTGATGTTTGGGCTTCATTGAAAATAAAGTCATATGTTTAAAAAAGTCTTATTAACCTTTTAATGTCTGTAGGATTCGTAATAGCACTCCCTTTTCAGTCCTGATATTGGTAGTCTATACTTTTTCTCTTAATTTATTAAGAGGAAAAAACAGAAATTACTTATAGGTTATTAATCTGTTCAAGGAACCAATTTTTGACTTTATTGATTTTCTCTGTTGTATGTTTGTTTTCCAATTTACCAGTTTCTGCTCTTATCTTTATAATTTCCTTCCTTCCACTTTCTCAGGTTCAATTTGCTGTTACTTTTCCAGACTCCTGATATGAAATCTTAGGTACTTGATTTTCAACTTTTCTGATCTATAGGCATTTAGAGCTACAGATTTCCCCTAAGCACTGCTTTAGCCACATCCCCCAACTTTGATCAGTTTTTGGAAATCAGCTCAACCTACTCCTCCCATTATTCAATGCCCTGCTAGCTCACATTCACTCCCCAGATTCTGCTTTGCAGATGCAGAGCTCCATCCTTGCAAGTTCAAGGGTAAGCAAAGCTGGCTCTCTTAAGGAACTGGAAGAAGGCCCATGTGGCTTAGAATCCAAGAGTGAGACAGGAGGAGAAGGGGAAGGCAGGGCCAGATCATGCAAGGTTTTCAAGGCGAGGTTAGGGAGGCTGGTTTTGAAAAAGATGACTGAAGAAAAATGCACAGCCTAAAAGTTGCGAGTTATGCTTTATCTCAGGACCTTACTGAGGACTGAGGACTGTAGCCCAGGAGACAGCCTCGCAGATAGCTCTCAGGAACTGCCCCAAAGAGGTAAGGGAGGAGCCTGGATATATAAGAGTTTTTGCTGAAAAAACCCCCCAAAACAACCATGTAGTCAAACATCAAAAGATTACTGCTAATCACAAAAAGCAGACATTCCAAGTTAATGATTTTAGTGCTTTATGTATGAGAAGATGCAAGAGTCTGGGCTCATTGAAATCATTTCTCAGATATGCATGTTAACTATCTAGGGCCAGTATCCTGTTTTTCTCTGTCCTAAATTCCTCCAGGGCGCACCGCTGCGGGTACAGTGGCTGATGGCTTGAGGGCAGGCAACATTCATTGTTTACTGGAATGGCAGGCATCTTTCCCTTTCCACAGCAAGACATAGTAATCACTTAAGCTTACAGTGTGCCAAACCTTGTTCTAAGCACTACACAAAATATAATCCACTTTATTCCTCACAACAACCGTATATGTATATACGTATATTATATATGTAAATATATATAAACTAGAGTATCCAAAATATGATTCCCTCCTGCCTCCTCCACAGGGAAGGCTTCTATCTTTCAACAAAGTCCTCTTCAAAGTCTCCTTCAGGGTGCCAGGGACCCCTGGAATTCTTCTAGCAAGAAGTCAGCGCTGTTTCCTGGCCCCTCCCCGCCTCACCCCACCCCATCCAGATGGCCCTGGCTGAACTGGCTCCCCGGAACCGCCCCGAGGGAGCCAGGAGCCGAGTGAAGCAGCAGCCCACTCCTGGCAGACGAGCTGACGGCAGACTATGTGTTAGAACAGGGACTTTCCGTGTCCCTCTGCTGCCCTCTGCTTGTCTTTGAAAGAGGAAGGAAGAGAGGACGGGAAAATGGATGAAAGCACACTGGGATAGCCTGCATGAAAGGGAAGCAGGTTACCAGGCCCGGCTGGGAATGCCCAGCCTTGGTGCCAATACCAGTGCCCCAGACCCCCATGGGCCACGCTGTTCACCTGCTTCTCCGAAATCCTGCTCCACATCCTGGCTGGCAGCCTGGAGGGCAGATGGCGCAGCATGGTAGGCTTCCTTGCCCCCGGCCTCTGGACAACCCTTTGGCTCAGTGCCTGGAGATCAAGGGGCAGGAATGGGAGGGCCACGGACTGGGGACTGCTGGTGGTGACCGAGGTAGATGGGGCAAGTATAAGGACTCTGACATAAAACACAGCGCCTCGAAAGTAAAAGCTTAAGGTGTGTCTTAGCCAGCTCAGGCCACCAAAATGTAGCACTATAGACAGGATGGCCAAAACAACAGAAATTTATTTTCTTACCATTCTGGAGGCCAGAAGTCCAAGATCAGAGTGCCAGCATGGTTGGGTTCTGGTGACATCTCTCTTCCTGGCTTGCAGATGGCCACCTTCTTGCCATGTCCTCACATGGCAGAGAAAAAGAAGAAACTTTCTGGTGTCTTCTTATAAGAGCACTAATGCCATCACCAGGACTTCACTCTCATGACCTCATCTAACCCTAATTATCTCCCAAAGGCCCCTAGTATCGTCACATTGGGGGTTAGGTCTTCAAGGCGTGGATTTGGGGGGCAGGGCGCAAACATTCAATCCATAATAAGGGATTACTTTGTAATAACATAGAAAAACCACCCATCCCAAAGTTTTGTGGGGGACCTTTATTCTGGGGTGTGAGGCCTCTGATCTATTTAGATTGTGTCTGCAGAATGTGAGATCTTTGATCTGTTTGGGAGTCTGTGTCCAGGGTATGAAGTTAGGAACAGTCCAAGTTAGAGTATAACCACTCTGACTTATAATCGGTCTGTTTCCAAGCCAAGATTGTGAAGCTATTAAGTGTTCTCTGTCCCAGGGTGCAATGTTTCTGAATCCTTTTGGGGTGTGAGCCCTGGAGTCCTCCCCGTCCCCACCCCTCTCTCAACCCCACCCTCACCCTTCACTGCTAAGAGGGAACATTCATCAGCCCCATTGCTGTTCGCCTTACCTTGAGCTGAGCGCCCTCTCTTTTGAGGATGACCTGTCCAGCCCCTGGGGCATGTGAGTTTCAGATTCTTGTACCTAGACACACCTCAGATACTCACTCAGACAGACACACAAATGCTCTGTGCTATGCATATTGTGTTTTGCATAAGATGTTCCTTTATGAAGAGTTACACAAATAATATGTGAATAGAGGTTTGTATAAAAGGTTCCAACAACACATCAAGTATATGGACTACACAGGTGATCCCCACTCCACTCTCCAAAAATGACCACTGCTGTCAGTTTCTGGTGTTTCCTTCCAAACACAGGCCCGCACACATGCACACACACACAGACACACACGAGCGCATGAAGTGTCACCATAACCATCTCCCACCCACTACTTTTCCTTGTCAACAGCATGTCCTGTGGAAGGCACCCCCACCCCAGAGGCACACACAGGTCCCACTCATTCTGCGGCACATCGGGCGGGGCTCTGTGGTACATCATAAACCCCCACCATTCATTTCGCTCTGCAACAGTCATTGGCTAGAAATGGACATTTACAAGGTTCTCCCAGTTGTTTGCTCCTACCAGCCTTGCCCACACAGTTCTGTGAATGTGTGTACATTTTCGAGTTAGAAGTGGGGTTGCTGGGTCAAAGGGTTCATTCGTTCAACAGACACCTAATGAGCGAGGTCTGTGTACCAAGCACTGTTCTAGGTGCTGGGGAGACATCAGAGAACAAGACAGACAAATGTCCCTGCCCACGTGGAGCTTACATTCTAGTTGTGGAGGAGGGTGTCCAATTTTAGATGTTTCACAAGGTCCTGGAAGGTTTCACTCTCATCAGTGGTGCCTTTACTGGCTTCTTCTCCACTGCTTTCTGTGGGGCAGGGTCTGCAGCAGGAGGCTGGCTGCTTTGGCCTTTGCTCTCTACAAGACCTGCAGGGGCTGAGGCTGGGACTGTCTATTTGGGGATGTGGGTGTGCATGTGTGCGTGTGGCTGGGGAGGGGGATATGGAAACCGAATGGTCCCCTGGAGAGCGTGAGGGGAAATAGGGATAGAAGAGACCACTTTATGGTGTTGGAGGGAGCTAGGGACAGAGTGATCCCCTGAATCAGGCCTGAGCAGCAACCCCCCAGGTCACACCCACAGGGTGTGCAGGAATGGCAGCGCTGAGGAATCTAGTACCGTCTCAGAACATACCATTGGGTGGTTGCTGTGTGGACAATCCTAGGGCCACACAGACTGGTTTGTGGACACCCTTGGGGTCACAGAGACAGGGGTGTGGATAATCCTGGAGTCACACAGGGTGGGGTGTGAACACTCCTGGGGCCACATAGACAGGAGTGTGACGTCCACATGAGGCAGAATACACAGTGGACAATGGGGGTCAGGTTTTCCAGAAGTCACACACATTGGGGCGTGAACACTCCTGGAGTCACACACACTGGACACGGCACACTCTTGGGATCACACAGAGTGGAGTGTAGATGCTTCCGGGGTCAGATTGGTTAGTGTTGTCAACACTGTTACAATCAAACAAACTAGGGTGTGGATGGTCCTGGGGTCAAACATCTGTATGTGGACACTTCTGGGCTCACACACACTAGGGTGTGGATACTCCTGAGTCACCCAGAGTGGTTAGTGGATATTCGTAGGGTCACACATACTGGGGTGTGGACACCCCAGGGCTCAGTTAGCCTGGGGCACGGACACAGATTGTAGAGTAGAACCTCTTGAGTCACTCAGACTGGGATGTGTGCTTCTGGGGTCAGACAGCCTGAGGTGTGGGCAGCAGTGAGGTCACATAGAGTGGGAGTGGACAGATGTGGGGCTACAAAGATGGGGGTTTGGACACTCCTGGAGTCACTCAGGTTGGAGTGTAGACAGATGTGAGGTCACTCAGAGGTGTGAACACTCCAAGGGTCACACGTGCTGGAGAGTAAACATTCCCAGGGTCACACAGAGGGAGTTTGGGACACTCTGGAAGTTAAACACACTGGGAAATGGACACTCCTGAAATCACACATGTTGTGGACTGGACACTCCTTGTGTTGCACAGACTGGGGTATGAATATCCATGGTGTTCCACAGAGGACGGGACACTCCTGGGGTCATAGTGACTGACGCGGGGACAGTCCTACAGTCACATAGGCTGTGTTGTAGACACCACTATAATCTCAGTGAAAGGGATGTGGATATTCTTGTGGTCAAAGAAGTGATGAGTCGGCACCCCTGGGGCTAGAGACTGAGGTGTGGACACTCCTGCGGTCACACAGAGTAGTTGATGGACACTCCTCGGTATAGACTGGGGAGCAGACACTGCTGAGGTGACAGGCTGTGGTGTGGGTGGCTCTGGGGTCACACACATGGGTATTTGGACTCTCATGGGGGTCACACATATTGGAGAATGGACATTCGTGGAGTTACACACATTGGGGAGTCAACACTCCCGGGGTCACTCATAAGGGGGTTTGAACACTCATGATCACTGGGACTGGGGTGTGGCTACTGCTAGTGTGACACAGCTTGGGGGGTGGGCAATCCTGGGTCACGCACTGGGGTGGGGACACCGCTGGCCTCACACACAGTAGTGGGCACACTCATGGTGTCCCAGCATGGGGTCCAGGCTGGGGAGAGAATGATGCTGAAGGTGTGCATTCGGGGACCACTGATGAAGAAGGGAAAGTTCAAATACCACCTGCTCAAGTAGTTAAACAAGGAGCCCGTTAGATTGAGGCGGCTCTGATGCCTTGCAGCCAACATGAGCCAGAGTCAATGCACTTGTATCCGAGAAACCGAAATTTAAGAAAAACCAATCACAAACAGCCAACTGAGTTTTCCCAAATAAACACCCTCTTCAGCTCTAGCCAAACAAATAATCTCACTTTGCTTCTACATCTGCCCCATAAAAGCCTTTCCTAAACTCTTCCAAGCACTGCCCAGTTCCAATGTTTGCTCAAATAAACTGAAAATTTAAATGTGCCTCAGTTTATCTTTTAACACACGTAAGCCACACACATGACAGGCTCTAGAATGTGTGCTTCACTTTTAATCACCACGTAAGACCCACAGACTGCCTCTTTTGGTCCATATTGGTGATGCCTGAGGAAGGGAAACATCTATAATCTATGGCTTGGAAGGTCTGTAGTGCCTGTGACCTGGGGCTTCTCACTAATCTTCAGAGTTTATCTTACTGTTTCTTTTTTTTTATGTTTTTATTTCATTGTACAGTCTTACACCACCACTGAGATTAAGAGAGCAAGGACACTGAAATCTACTGTATTTAGGACTTTTGAATGTAACATATACTTTTTTGGGGGGCGGTGCTGTGTTGGGTCTTTGTTGCTGCGCGCGGGCTTTCTCTTCTAAAGCACAGCCTCAGTAGTTGTGGCGCATGGGCTTAGTGGCTCTGCAGCATGTGGGATCTTCCCGGACCAGGGCTCGAACCCGTGTCCCCTGCATTAGCAGGCAGATTCTTAACCACTGTGCCACTAGGGAAGTCCCCTATCTTACTGTTTCTTTATCTGTGAAATGGGGATCACTTATTTCCCACCTCCTTTGCCAAGACATTTTGAGGGTGAAGTGAAGTCCTCAAGTTAAAACTGCTTTGTAAAATAAAGCACCAGGCCTAAGACTTTTCCTAAAATTCAAAGCAGTGAACTCGCTGGTCCAGTGGCATGGGGCAAGGAACTGGGAGAGTGGACACCAAGTTTGTAATCACGGATCTAACTGTGTGACCTTGAACAAGTCACTTGCTTGCACCAGCCTGAGATTCCTGGGGATAATACCCATCTGACAGGGTATCACAGTGACAGTTGGCTGTCCCCAAAAGTCATACTTCATCTTCCCTAATGTTGAGCTGTTGCAAAGCAGCTGCCCAGCCAGAAATTACATTTCCCACCCCCACTTGCACCTGGATGGGGTCATATGACCAGTCCTGCTGAATGGAACTTGAGCTAAAATGACATGTGTCCTTAACAAACAGTGGTGTTTTCTCCATTTGCATTTGTCCATCTTTTGGAGGTCTAGAGCCCCAGCAGAGAGTGAAGCCACAGTGTACAAGGACCCCGGGGTTCTCAGCCACCACATGGAAGTCCACCTATCAACCAGGAACACTCACAGTAGTCTGTGATGTTTATTATTGTGTGAAACCATTGACATTGTGATGTTGGTTTGTTACTGCAAGAGAATTAATTCCTGAACACATACACAGTGTTCTGTGGATCGAATCCTCTGTGGAAATGGGCTCTGCAAGCTGAGGAGCCCATGGACAGGAGAGGCTTCCTCTGTCCTACTGGCTTCTAGGAGCTGCTTGTCCTTCCTTTACAGCAGGCAGAACTCTGGCCAGGGTGAGGGGCTGGGAGGACATTTGAACCTCCAAGCTGGACACTGGCTCCCATGCCGGGGTTGGGGGGACCCTGGACATGGGACCCTGTTCTTCAGAGACCCAGAGGTGAATGAAGTGCTGGTGCTCTGAAGCTTGGTTTGGCTTTAATAACGGGCTTCGGGGTACATCTAGAGTTGGTAGAATTCAGCCACAACTTTCTATAGATGGATTAAAGGCAGCTTTGATTTCACTAAATGTCTCCAACAGTGGATTTCTTCTTCTCCTTAGAATGAAGGCACTTTCTGCTGTTGTAACCGAGACCTAGCATGCTCTGCCCCCCCAGTGCTGGCCCCAGTGCTTCTTCTTGGACAAAGGCCCCGGGGCTAGTGGGGCAGCAGCCAGGGTTTCCCAAACCATGCAACCTTCAGGACCATTTGATGTTCCTGTGACACAGGCCCACACAGTGTGCTGGGACAGTGCTTCTTTAAGGAATGTTATTTCTACCCCAAAGAAAATGCCTGCCTGAATTCCCCAGCTGTCCAGTGGTTAGGGCTCTGCGCTTTCACTGCCAAGGGCACGGGTTCAGTCCCTGGTTGGGGAAATAAGACCCTGCAAGCAGTGTGGCACGGACAAAAAAAGAAAAGAAAATGCCTGCCTTTCCACCAGATCCAGACATTTAAACCACATAGGCTCTGTAGCTCAGTTTCCTTGTCCATAAAAAGGACATGCTAGAACCTAGCCTGCCCATCTCAAAGGGTAGTTAAGAGATTATGTTAGCTAGTGGGAAGCAGCCGCATAGCACAGGGAGATCAGCTAGGTGGTCTGTGACCACCTAGAGGGGTGGGATAGGGAAGGTGGGAGGGAGGGAGACGCAAGAGGGAAGAGATATGGGAACATATGTATATGTATAACTGATTCACTTTGTTATAAAGCAGAAACTAACACACCATTGTAAAGCAATTATACTCCAATAAAGATGTTAAAAAAAAAGAGATTATGTGAAAAGGGTCTTTCTCAGTAAAGCATTATTCTCCCTGCAAGTAACAGAAAGCCCTATTAGAGTGCCTTCAAGTGAGAGGGAGTTTTTGTCCTCCCATTACCAGAAAATTTGAGGTGGGCAGTCCCAGGCTCAATGATATTGTAAGCAGGGTCAAATTTTTCCTTCCCTCTTTCATCTTGACCATCTTTAAGCATGCTGACTTTTGTCTTCATGCTTATTGCCTTGTGGTCCCAAGATGGCTGCTGCACTTCCAGCCCTGACATCTGTATCCAATGCAGGAAAAAGGGATCTGGACAAAGGCTTTCTCTTAATGACGCATTGTCTTTTTATTTGAGATGGACAACCCTCCCTATAGATTATCCTTCATATCTCATTGGCCAAAACAGCATCAAATGTCCCCGTCCCCCAGTTTATAACTCTCCAAAGGAGGCAAAATAACTATGACTGATTTAGATCAATCATAATCTATTCACTTGGTCTGGGGGAGGAACTTATCCTCTTTAAGGATTGGGGATCTCCATCTACCATCTGAAAAGAGTGGGAACGAGGTAGTAGAGAGGGAGGGAATGGGGTAAGGACAGTAGGGGAGGCAGTGGGAAGCATCTACCATAGAACCACGGGGTGGGAGGCAAGGTGAGTCAAGTCCTAGCCCTAGTTCTGCACTGGAGTTGCTGTGTGGCTTGTTTTGTCCCTTGCGATCTCTGGGCCTTGGTTTCTCTTCTGTACCAGAGGGAGTTGAGGTCAAAGGTTTCAAAGGGCACACCATGTGTTGATCGCCCTGTAGACTTGACCTGGACATGGGGGCTGGGCTCTGGAATTCACTACATGACAGCGAAGGTCCACTGACTCCTTCATTGGGGAAGGTCCAGAAGCTACTTGGCTCTTGTCTCCTTCCACCTGGCAGGGGCAAGGATCTCTTGTCCTTCTGGGATCAAGGTCATTTTGGTTGTCCTTGAAGAGGTCATTCTGAGTGTGTACAAGGGACTCCTGGGGCAGAGCAGGGGCTCACATCTGGGTCCAGTTTTCAGCTTCCAGCTTCAGTTCTGTTACTGATGTCACACTAGGTGACCTTGAAAGGTCCCTGGCCCTCTCTGTCCCTCATTTTCCCCATTTTTTCAGTGAGGAGTTTAGATAGGATGGCCTCTGCTGGACTTTACAGCCCTAAACTGCTGAGGCTAAGTGGGTTCAAGAAAGACAGAAGAGAAAGATGAGGTCTGCATTCCTGGGACCTTGGGAGGCCCTTGGAGGCAGGGATGGGGGAGTTAGGAACTTCCAGTGATTGCAGCGGAAGCTTTGAAGCTGATGCCCACTCAGTGTCCCTACTCCTGCCTCAGAGTCCTTGCGGGAAGGGCAGATTCTCTGGTGCCCCTTCCAGCCTCCCTCTGTCCACTGTTTCACTGCCACCTGAGAGCAGGGCTCAGTCAAAGCTGTTCTTCTGGTCTTGAGGTTTTGTCCCAACAGCTTCCCTCTCAGTAAAACCAGAACTTTTGTGGATGGCCTGCCCCCCTTCCTTCCTTTCTTCCCTTTTTATCATTTATTGGGTGCACTGGTGCCGGGTGCTGGGGATACAACAGGGAACTTGGCAGACCCGCTTCTGTTCTCCTGGAGCTCAGAATCTGCTGGATGAGTCTGCAGCTAAGCATTAATATTCCTCATCAGGAATGTTCTAAAGGGGGGCAACCAACAGAGCCAAAGAGGGTATACTGGTGTCCAAGGGATGTTTTAACAAGGTACCACAAACATGGTGGCTTAAACATAAAAATTTATTCACTCATAGCTCTGGAGGCCAGAAGTCCTAAGTCAAGGTATGGGCAGGGCTGCACTCCCTCCAGAGGCTCTAGGGGAGAATCTATTTGTTGCTTCTTTTAGCTTTCGGTGGCTGCTGGCATTCCTTGGCTTGTGGCCCCATCACTCCAATCTCTGCCTCCATGGTCACACTGCCACCTCCTCTGTGTGTGCATCTTCTCCTCTTCTGTCTATGTCAAATCTCCCTCAGCCTCCCTCTTCTAAGGACACTTGTGGTTACATTTAGAGCCCACCAGATAATCAAGATAATCTCCCTGTGTCCAGATCCCTCACATAATCACATCTGCAAAGTCTTTTTTTTTTTTTTTTTTTTTGCCGTATAAGTGAACATTCACAGGTTCCAGGGATTAGGAGGTGGATAACTTTGTAGGGCTATTAGTTAACCTCCTATAGTTGGGGACGCCAGGAAGGAGTCCTTGGGTAGGTGACATCTCAGTCGAAATCTGAAGGATAAGGAGTTAACCGAACAGAAGACCGGGAGACAGAATGTGCCGGTGGCACGTGTAAAGCTCTTGGAGATGAGAATGAAAAATTTTAACGTGGGAAAACCAAGGAGTTGAGGGTAGCAGACTGGACCGTAGAGCAATAGGCGGGTTGCAGAGGCTCAGATTAGCCCAGCCAGGCAGAGGCAAGATAAGGAAATGGGCAGCCTGACAATATCCCAGTGCAGCTCCAAAGTCGTGTGTGATGGACAGGCTGAAGGCTGGCTTGTGCCTGAGAGACGCAGCCCCTCACCAGACCGGGAAACTTGGGCCGCCAGCCCCCACTCACTCACTCAGGAAGGCAGGTCTCTGGACCGGGGTGCCCCCACCAGCACAGGTCAGTGTGGACTGACAGTGGTTAAGAGCTTGGCTTCTAACGTTGGATGGCCTGGGCTGGGATCGCAGCTCTGCCACACCCTGGCAGGATGACCTTGGGCAATTTGCTTAGCCACTCTGGAGTCCCCTTCTCCCTTTCCTGTACTCAAGGTAGTAGGTACTTTGCAAATGTTAGTAATTATGGACGCCAAGAAGTCTTGTTAGCCTCGGGATATTTCAGCGGAGAGAGGTAAGAGGAATCTGGGGCCTCTAGGTCAGCATTAAGTGAGCCCAAAGCCCACTTGCTCTTTTGTGAGCTGATCTTATTGACTCTTATAGGTCAAGCTGGTTCAAGTTGGTTTCTGTTACTTGCAGATAAAAACATCTTATCTGATAAAGGTTTTTCATAATCTTTTTCAAAAATTTAATTATTTTTTTATTATTATTATTTTATTATTTATTTTTGCCTGCACTGGGTCTTTGTTGCTGTGCGCGGGCTTTCTCTAGTTGCGGCGAGTGGGGGCTACTCTTCTATCTTCTCACTGCGGTGGTTTCTCTTGTTGTGGAGCATGGGCTCTAGGTGCGTGGACTCAGTAGTTGTGGCTCGCGGGCTCTAGAGTGCAGGCTCAGTAGTTGTGGTGCACGGGTTTAGTTGCTCCGTGGCATGTGGGATCTTCCCAGACCAGGGATCGAACCCATGAACCCTACCTTGGCAGGTGGATTCTTAACCACTGTGCCACCAGGGAAGTCACTTAAAAAAATTTATTTATTTGGCTGCATTGGGTCTTAGTCGTGGCGTGCTGTCTTAGTAGTGGCGGCACGTGGGCTTAGTTGCCCCGCTGCATGTGGGATCTTAGTTCCCAGACCAGGGATTGAACCCGTGTCCCCTGCATTGGAAGGTGGATTTTTAACCACTGGACCATGAGGGTAGTCCCTAGGTCTTCTTAAGTTCCTTAAAGTCATGATTTATTTCTTTTACCAGACAATCCCCTTGTTTGGGTTCAAACCACAAGTTTTGTCTCGCCTTTTGTGGACAGTAGTTCTGATGTCAGTTCCATTTTCAAAGCTTTGCTATCCTGTTTGGGTCTGCTCGTGCATGTACAGCTCAGGAGCAAGCTTGAGACTTGTGTAAGTTTATGTACAGAATTAGGGGATTCCTTTCTCCAGCTCTCTCTTCTATGGCATTGCCCTCCACATTCTCCAGCTTTCAGGGGCCTGTTTTCCTGGTCCTCTGGCCAGAATGATGTCATTTCTCTTGGAGATTTAGCTGCCTACACTACTGCCATATGGTTCTGGACTGGGGCCACCACTGGGGGAAAGCCAGGAGAGAAAAAAGAAAAACAAGTCCCCAGAGATTCCCACCCCAACTCCTCCCCACACTCTTCAGATTATAGTTGGGTATTGTGGTTCTGGGTATCGTGGTTCTAGGTGGAAGATCCTTGTACTGTCTGAAGATCATTTTCCAGAATATGTGATCTCTCAACTCTTTTGGGGTTTCTATCTGAATTAGGATTTATTTCAACTATTTGGGCACCTGTGGCAAAGAATTTGAGAACTCTGAACTATGTGTGTGTGTCTGTCCAGTGGGTGAGGTCTCTGAGAACCTTTGGTTTCTGTGTCCCATGACATGAGTTCCCTAAGTTGTTTGGGGTATATTTCCAGGTGTTAAGTTTCTTTTCCATTTCGGGGTATCAGTCCCAGGGTGTGATGTTACTAAAATACTGTTTCTAGTGACTGAAGTCTCTAAGCCATTTATGAGCCAGAATCCCAAGGAATGACAGCTCTAAGGTGTTTGTAATTTGTATACTTGGGTGTGAGGTCTTTGAGCTATTTTGGTGTCCAGATCTTAGAATGTAAATTCTCAGAACTCCTTTGGCATCTGTCTTGCATAGTGTGAGCTTCCTGAACCATTTGGGGTATGCTTTTAGGCATGATGTTTCTGTTCCTTTTGGAAAATCTTAATTCCAAGGCTGATGCTCTGTGCCTTATGGTATGTTGTATCTGAACTCTTTTGGAATGTGTGTCCAGAGTATGAGATATCTGAAATTTTATGCATTTTTTTCTTAAGAGTTTGAGGTCTCTGAACTACAGCATGTGTAGGATTTTGTCCAATAGCATGAGGCCACTGAGTCGTTGGGGTTGAGGGACTCTGTCCCAAGATATGAGCTCTCTGAGCTGTTTGAATTACTGCGTCCCTGGGTGTGTTCCACAGTGTGCTGTCTTGGAAGTGGTTCCGTATCTGTGTCCCAACACATGAGGTCTCTGAGTTTCTCTGGGTTGTTTGTTAATGGTATGATGATTATGAATTATTTTTTAGTCAGGGTCCAAGAAATGAGGTCTTTTAGCTGTTTGGGGATCTGAACTGTCTGAAGGGTATGAGGTGTCTGAGTTCCTTTGGGTCTGTGTACTGTGCCATGAAATCCCTGTGTCACTTGGGGTATGTTCCAAAGTGTGAGGTCTCTCACATTTTTGGTGGTTTCTGTGTAAGGGTGTGATGCCTCTGACTACTAAGTGGTCTGTTAGAATTTGATCAGGTTTATGTCTCAAGTTGGAGATTTCTTTGCCAATTGGTTTCCATGAAGTTTGTGAGCTATTTAGGAGCCTGTTTGAAATCTGGTACCAAGGTAGGAGGTTTCTGAATAGGTTTGTTTGTTTGTTGTGGGTTTTTTTGTGGCCTGTGTCCAAGGTGTGACATGTCTGAACACTTTGGGTGACTGGTGACTATGTCTAGGCTGCAGGGACTCTCTAGGGGGCATGTACCCCATAGTGTGAAATCTCTGGGAAATTTTGGATCCTGGTCCCAACACATGAGGTCTGTGAACTCATGGGCATCTGTGTTCATGGCCTGAGGTCTCTGAATTGTTTTGTGGCCTGTGTCCAAGGGTGTGAGTTCTCTGAGCTGTTTGGGATCTGGGTCCCAGGATGTGAAGTTTCTAATATTTGGGGATCTGAGTTCAGGCTATGAAGTCTCTGTGTTCTTTGGGGTTCTGTGTCACATGATGGGAATTCTGAGCCATTTGGGATGTTTTCAGGTGTGAAGAGTCTGTTCCTATTGACAGTCACTGTCAAGGGTGTGATGTCTCTGACCTCTATTCTGTTTCCAAGGGATGGGGTCTATTTAGCCATCTGTGTGACTGTGTGGGATCACTGTCTGTTCATGGATTGGGGTTCCAGAGCATGAGATCTCTGAGCTATTTGGGGTTTTGTGTCATGTCCTCTGAGCTGTTTGGGTTAGCTGAATCTCAAGGAGATGAGATCACTGAGGTACTTTCCATCTATGCCCCAGAGTGAATTGTTTGAGCCCTTGGGGGGTTGTGTATCCTAGGGTAAGAGTAGTCAAACCTTTTTGGGGTATGTGTTCAGGTCTGAAGGTCTCTGAGGTATTAGTATTCTGTGTGACAAGATGTGAGATCTCTGTTCTGGATTTTCTGTGAACTCGCGAGGTCTGTGAAGTTGGGTGGGAGTAGGGGGTGGAGAGAGTCCAGGTCCAAAGCTTAAGGCCTCAGAAATGTTTTCTGCTATGCCCAGAGTGTGAGATCTCTGCGCTTTTTGGGACACTGTGTCTCAGGGTGTGAGTTCCCTGCAGTGTTTCTGAGTCATTGTCCCAGCCTATGAAATCTCTGAGCTTCTTGGGAATCAGTGTACAAGGACTTGGAATTGTTTTATGTTCTGTGTCCAAGTGTGTGAGTTCTTTGTGGTCTGGGAGTCTAGTACCACAGAATGAGATTGCTGAGGTGTTTGTATTTCTTTTTGTCTCAGTGTAAG
Organism: Neophocaena asiaeorientalis asiaeorientalis; assembly: GCF_003031525.2. Lineage (NCBI taxonomy): Eukaryota > Metazoa > Chordata > Mammalia > Artiodactyla > Phocoenidae > Neophocaena > Neophocaena asiaeorientalis. The sequence goes on along the minus strand of NW_020175533.1, from coordinate 2,825,386 downwards.
TTTTATGAGCTGTTGGGATGTATTTTTCCCCGTGCATGTGAGGATTTGGGTTTTGAGTGGATGTGGGTTCAGAGTTTAAGGTTTCTGAACTTTGTGGAAGTCTCTGTCAAGGATATGAGACCTCATAACTCTTATGGATCTAAATCCCATCATGTGAAATCTTTGAGCCATTTGGCAGATGTTTCCACGTGTGAGGTCTTTGATGTTTGTGTGGGTCTCAATTACAAGAATGAGGTCTTGTATTTATTTCTGGTATATTTCCAGAGCCTGGGGTTTCTGAGGTATTTTTGTTGAGTGTGTCATGCCATGGTGTGATGCCTTTAAGGTGTTTCAGGGTCTGTGTCCTGATGTGTGAGGTCTCTGAGCTGTTTGGGGTCTGTGTTCAATGTGTGAGTCCCCAGAGCTGTTTCAGCCTTTGTGTTCCAGGGTGTGAGGCGTCCAAGGTCTTTGGATTCTGAGCTCGTTTGGGATGTGAAATTTCTTTTCCTTTCAGAGATGTCAGTCTCAGGGCGTGGTTTCTCTGTCCTGTTAGGGATTTTCTTTTTCATATTCTTTTCTACTATAGTTTATTAAGGATATTGAATATATTTCTCTGTGCTATACAGTAGGACCTTGTTTATCCATTCTCTATATAATAGTTTGCATCTGCTAATCCCAAACTCCCAATCCACCCCTCTCCCACCCCCACCTTGGTAACCACAAATCTCTTCTCTGTGTCTGTGAGTCTGTTTCTGTTTCGTAGATAAGTTTTAGATTCCACATATAAGTGATATCATATGGTATTTGTCTTTCTCTTTCTGACTTACTTCACTTAGTATGATAATCTCTAGGTCCATCTATGTTGCTGCAAATGGCATTATTTCATTCTTTTTTATGGCTGAGTAATATTCCATTGTATATATATACCACATCTTTTTTTTTTAACATCTTTATTGGAGTATAATTGCTTTACCGTGGTGTGTTAGTTTCTGCTTTATAACAAAGTGAATCAGCTATACATATACATATATCCTCATATCTCCTCCCTCTTGCGTCTCCCTCCACATCTTCTTTATCCATTCACGTGTCAGTGGACATTTAGGTTGTTTCTATGTCTCGGCTATTGTAAATAGTGCTGCTATGAACACAGAGTGTATGTATCTTTTCGAATTAGAGTTTTATCCAGATATATGCCCAGGAATGGGATTGCTGGATCATATGGCAACTCTACTTTTAGTTTTTGGAGGAACCTCCATACTGTTTTCCATGGTGGCTGCACCAATTTGCATTCCCACCAACAGTGTAGGAGGGTAGGGATTACTTTCTTGATTGTGATGTCCCTGTCCTATTTGGGGTTAGTTTCCAAAATTATTTATGGGGATGTGTCATGCTAGGTAGGACATCTCTATCCTCTCAGCAGGTCTTTTTCCCAGAGTGTGTGATCTCGGAAATGTTTTAGAGGCCTGTGTCTAGTGTATAAAGTCTATCAGGTTCTGGGCACCTGTGTCTGGAGATCTGTGAGTGGTTTGGGATTCTTGGTCTTCGTGTGCAAGTTTTCCAAGCTCATGTGCATCCTGAGTTCCATGACGTCGCGTTTTTGAGTAATTTGGGTTTTGTTTCCAGGCATGAGGTTTCTGAACTTTTTGGTGGTCTCGGTTGCAGAGAGTGATATGTCTGATCTATTAGGGTCTGTGTCCAGGCAGTGAGGTCACTGAGTTGTATCAGTGTCCCTTTTCCCAGGTGTGAGGTGTCTGTGTTTTTTGAGTGTCTGAGTTCTTAAGTATAAAGTCTCATAGGCTATTTGGGGTTTGTTTCTAGGGTCTGAAATCTTTGATCTATTTATTTATCTAACTTGTGGGCCAAGTTGTAAGGTCTCTGAAATGTTTCCAGGTCTGCGTCCAAGGTATGAGGTCTTTACATTGTTGTAAACTTTGTGTCTCAGGGTTTTGGAGTGTCTGAGATGTTTAGGGGCCTTTGTTAGAGGGTATTAAGTCTCTGCACTGTTTTGGAAACTTTCTTCCAGGGTGTGGGGTCTCTGAGTGTTTGGATGTCTGTGTTCCTGAGTATAAAGTCTCATTAGCTGTTTAGAGCTCTGTTTCCAGAGTCTCAGGTTGCTGTACTATTTTTGGTTCTGTGTCTTGTCCCAGGGTGTGAGGTTCCTGAGTTGCTTAGGAAATTATGTGTAGGATGTCACCTTTCTGAGATGTTTGGGGTCAATATCACAGCAAGTGGGATCTCTGAAGTGATTATGATTTGGGGCACAAAGTTTGTGTCACGGCTCTCTGAGCTGTTTGGGTGTGAGGTCTCAGAGCACTTTGCAGGGCTGTGCTCATCTTATATCTTTGAGCATTTTTTTCCCACTTGCTCGCCCATTAACATTATGTCCTTTAGACAGTCCTTCCTGCAGGTACATGTGTGGCACCCTCATTCTGTTTGTGTCCAGGCCTCTGCATTGTTTTGTGGTGTATGTCAAGAGCGTGAGGTCTTTGTCCAGATTCTTAAAAAGAATTTATTTATTTATTATTTATTTATTTTTGGCTGTGTTGGGTCTTTACTGCTGCACGCGGGCTTTCTCTAGTTGCAGCGAGTGGGGCTACTCTTCGTTGCAGTGCGCAGGCTTCTTATTGCAGTGGCTTCTATTGTTGTGGAGCACGGGCTCTAGGCACGCGGGCTTCAGTAGTTGTGGCACGCAGGCTCAGTGGTTGTGGCTTGTGGGCTTAGTTGCTCCGCAGCATGTGGGATCTTCGCAGACCAGGGATCGAACCCGTGTCCCCTGCATTGGCAGACGGATTCTTAAACCACTGCGCCACCAGGGAAGTCCTGTCCAGATTTTTAATGTAAATCTCAGGTGGCAAGGTGTCTGAGCTGTTTTGGGGCCTGTGTCCGTGGTATGAGGTATGTGAACTATTTGGGGTTCACGTCCCGGTGTGGAGGGTCCCTGAGGTGTTTTGGTGTCCCAGGGAGTGAAGTCTCTGAGATGTTTGTAGGAGTCTGTGACTGGAGGATAAGATCTATGAACTAACTGGTTATCTATGCCTCATCGTGTGAGTTCTCCAAGCTCTTCTGTGCTCTGTGTTCTAAGATGTGACAACCCTGAGCGATTTGGGGTATGTTTCCAGTGTTGGGGTCTTATTCTGTCTCACAGCCAGCCCGTACTCCATGGTATAAGATGAATCACCCTTCCCCGCCAGTTGTGTGCTCCTCCCATTCTTGTGCACACAGACCTGTGCATGTGTATTTCCTTAGAACACATATTTAGAAGTGGAACTGCCGGGTCAAAGGAGTCACTTATTCAACAACCCCCCCTTTGAGCACCTACTGTGTACAGGGCACAGTTTTAGGTGCTGCAGAGACACAGGGGAACTAGAAATCCATATACACCCTGCTGGTACTGCCATTCTAGTGAGAAGGGGGTGTCATTTTTTTATTTTGATAGATACTGGCACACAAATTCACACTTCCATCAGTGGCATCAGGGGAACGAATGCCTTCTTACAGGCCACTGCTCTGCAGTAAGTGGTCGGATCCCTTGGCATGGCTCTCAACAAGATGATCAGATTATGGGGCTGGAACAGTCTATCGAGGGATATGTAAGAGGGAGACGGGGATGGAACATGGGCCGGGGGAGGAAGATATGAAAAAGAGAGAGAGTCTAGTTGTTTTGGCATGAACCGAAGTTTGAATGACCCTCAGGACATTGACATGAAACAGCCCTTCTTAGAGCGCATACACGAAGAGCATGAGGGTTGGGAATGAAAAGTTAAGGATGACACTTTGCAGCTCCGGAACACACTATTGCGTGATGCGAAGATGGAACAGTCTGCTCTGGGAGGTACCACGGGGGTGAGGGGTCGTGTATTTTGGAAGGAACCACTGTATGTTTGGGGACACGAAAGACCCCACGCGTGGATCGGCCCTTACCCAAGACGGAGAGAATGGCGAGGCCCTGACTGGCCTTGGCCCCGGGGGCCAGGGTGGGGTTAACCCCACCCTCAGCATAGAGCCCCCACCTATCTGGAAGCCGCCGTCTGGTCCCGCCTGCGTTGGCTCTACCGATTCTAATCAACAGCGGGGGTGTGGAGTGGGTGGAAGGGTGCGGAGCGGTGATTGGCTCCTGGATGAGTAGGGCGGGATCAAATCCTGCTCTGAGGCTCTGACTGGCCGCCGCTAGATTGCTTACCCAAGCTCTTCCAGGGTACCGAGGTTTTCCGGAATCACGTATAGGCTGCGAGCTGGGTCCTCCGGCTCCGGGCTGCCATTGGCTGCTGGTTCGGCGCAGGCGCTATGGTTCCCGGGTTGGAGTTCGGGGTTGCTGAGGCAGGGCTTTGGCTACTGGAGACTATAGGTTCGAATCCTATCTAGGAACTTCAGTTTGCGCACCTGTAAAAGAAGCTGGCATTATTGGCTGGCACAGAATGTGTCGGGTAATCTTTTCTATTCTCTTCTACCTGTTCTTTCTCTTTTTAAAACAATGCTTATTACGTCCCATTATATTGATTAGAGGATCCATTCACCATTCACAACAGCACTGAGAAAAATTCTTCTCCAGGGTTCATGACATCGTTGTATCAGGCTGCCTCTGTAGGTCTGAGCCCTTCAGCGAAGGTTCAAGGCGATCTCATGATCCTTCTTCAAGCCATCCCCTCCTCCCCGCAGAGAGGATGACTTGGAGGTTTCCTGCCCCCTCTGGACCAGGCCTGACTGGGGGTGTGTGATGGTGGTGTGTGTGTAGGAGTAGGGTGAGGGGTTGGGCCATAAATGACTAGAGAGCAATGCATGATTTCATGCTCTAGGATAGAGGGGTGGGTGGCAGTTAAAGGAGAATTTTGAAGGGCGGCAAGTCTTAAGTCAAAGGAGCAAACTTTTTAATGATGGGATTTTAAGCATCAGGCAGGGGAGGTGTTTGGCTGAGTGTGAATAGGAGGAGAGTGGTTCTCAATTCAGTCAACTCATAAGGTGGTTATTATATGCTGTATACAGTTTGGAGGACCGTGTCCAGAATGTGAAATCTCATTTTTTGGAATCTCAGTTCAGGGCATGACATCTATGAGCAGACTGCGAAATCTCTCTCAGCTGTTTTGGGGGGTCTGCGTCACAGGGGTTTAGGTCTTCCAGACGTTTGTGGATCTCTGTCCCAGGGTGTGAAGTCTCTAAGCTCTTTGAGGGTCTTTGTCCTTGGGTATGCCGGGTTTTTTTTTTTTCCTTAAAGTTGAATTTCATTTTTGTTTTTGGCATTTCTCTGACTACTAAAGGGGCTTAATATTGTTTTCTGAGCTTGTGGAACGATGTATTTAAGTTTTATAAATTCCCTTTTATGTTCTTTGATTTTTTTTCTTTAAAAATTTATTTTAAAATCATTTTAGACTTAGAGAAAAATTGCAAAAATAGTGCAGAGTTCTTGTATACCCTTTGCCCAGCTTCCCCTAATGTAAAGAACTTACATAACCATAATACAATTTTAAAAGCAGGAAATGAATGATACTATTGTTCATGAGGTATTGTTCACCTATTTGGTGTGTGTCCAAGGTGTGAACTATCTGAGCTCTTTAGACCCAGAGCTCTCTTGGGATCTGTGTCCCATGCTATGATATCTCTGAGCATTTGGTGTCTGCTTCTAGATGCTAGGTTTTTCATCTTCTTGGTGGTTTCTGCCTCAGAGAATGTTGTCTTTGACTTGTTAGGGGTCTCTTGAGGGCATGTCTTCTCTGAGCTGTTTAGGCTTCTGTATTCAGGGTGTGAGGTCTTTGAGCACTTTGGGGGTCTATGTCCAAAGCTGTGTGTACTCTCAGTTACTTTTTATTGGTCTTTATCAGAGATTCTGAGGTTAGTAAGTACTTTCAGGTTCTGTATCTAAGGCAGGGTTTCTCAACCTCTGCACTATTGACAATTTTGCGTTTTTCTTTTTTGGATATTGCTGAAATTTATTATGTAAGTGAAAACTCAGACCATGAATGTTTGGATTATGGTATTCTAGATGAATTTTCCCCAAATCAAGAATAAGTGGATATGTATAGCACAGGGAACTCTTCTCAGTATTCTGTAATAACCTATATGGGAAAAGAATCTGAAAAAGAATGGTTATATGTATATGTATAACTGAATCACTTTGCTGTACACCTGAAACTAACACAACATTGTAAATCAACTGTACTCCAATATAAAATAAAAAATTAAATTAAAAAACTAACTAAAATGTGTGAAAGAATAAGAAAAAACCTCTGTGTTTTAAGCCAGTGTGAATAGATTTCTGTTATTAAAAGCAGAATTAAAACAACCGTTAAAAACAACAAAAAAAGACGAATACACTAAAAAAAAAAGAATAAGCGGTTAAATAATACATTTTTAAATTGAAGTATAATTGACCTACAACACTATGTTAGTTCCAGGTGTACAGCATAATGATTTGATATTTCTATACATTACAAAATGATCACCACGCACTACTGACATTTTGAATTGGAAAATTCTTTACGGAGGGCATTGTAGGATGTTGTATTCATTTGCTAGGGCTGCTGTAAAAAATAGTACCGCAAACTAGGTATCTCAAACAACAGAAATTTATTTTCTCACAGTTCTGAAGGCTGGAAGTCCGAGATCAAGGCGTCAGTCGCGTTGGTTCCTTCTGAGGGCTGAGAATCTGTTCCATGCCTTTCTCCTAGCTTCTGGTGGTTTGCTGGCAGTCTGATATTCCTTGGCTTTCGCTGCATCACTCTGATCTCTGCCTTAATCTTCACATGGTGTTCTCCCTGTGTGTGTCTCTGTGCCCAAATTTCCCTTTTTATAAAGACACCAGTCATACTGCATTAGGGGCTCACCCCACTCCGGTATGACCTCGTCTTACATCTGCAATGACCCTATTTCCAAATAAGATCACGTTCTGAGGTCCTAGGGATTAGGACTTCGACATGTGAATTTTGAGGGGACAAAATTCAACCCATAACAGATGTTTAGCATGAGAAAGAAAGGAAAGGAGGGAGAGAGAGAGGGAGCAGCCCCCAACATTCAGAAGTTATCCTGGCACTCACAGCTATGTTATTCTCTTCTTAGACATAAACAATCTCACAGAATACTAACCTCAGACAAGGTTATTCTGAGACCATGCTAAAATGAGACAAAGCAAAGCCACTTTATAATGTTATCTAAGCACAGACAAAAACAAGTTCGCTCTGCCACCCACAAGATACCAAATATTCCCCTCTTTTGTTTAAAATGAGTGACTGCTACTCCTCTATCAGTTTCAGCTTTATCCTTACTCTAGTCTTCCCTCCCCATAGATTTAAAGGTTTACTGAGATACCCAATCAAAATTTCCCTCACTTTCTGACAGCCTCCAATCTAGAGTGAGCCCCCACTTCCTTAGACCCTCCCCCAAACCACTCAACTGAAGCCCAGATTCTGTGATCCGTTCTTTTGAACACCCTCTTACCAAGATGTCCCATGGTTCCCCACGTTCTTCTTCACTGCAATGAGTAATAAGCCCAACTTGTTTAACTACAGGTATGTTCCTGGTGGTGGGGGTCTTTGGCTAAAGAGCACTGACAAGCATCACCCCTGATCTCCACTCACTAGATGCCAATAGCACCTCTGCCCCCCCAGCCTTGACAACCAAAACTGTGCCTAGATATTGCCACATATTCCCTGGGGACTAGGGTGTGACGTGTTTGAGCAGTTAGGGGTCTTTTTCTGAGGTTTGTGTTCTCTGAGAGATGTTTGGATCTGTGTCTCAGGATGGGAAGTCTCTGGTCTGTCTCAGGGTCTCTGCCCCAATGTTTGAAAGCTGTGAGCTTTTTGGGGTGCTGTGTCAGGAATGAGTGACCTCATCATGTACCAAAATCCAGACATGAGGTGTTTGTGGCACCCCCACCATCCCTGGCCATTTCATAAAGGCAGTGAGAGGTGGGGGTCACGTGATTGGTTGTGAACTCCTTCACATGGATTCATAGCAAGCCCAGCTTCCTCGTCTGGATCATGAAGTATAGGTGGTCGGCTTCCTTCAGAACCTGTCTTGCCCTTTGTTCTGGAGGTCACAGGGTCTCCTTTGACACTCTTTGTGGAGATCGTATTATAGGGAGGTATTTGTTGTGTCTCCTGACATCAGCCCCAGAGTGGAGACCCCTGTCTCTCAGGATGGACATTGCTCATATGGATGTTGGGGTCCATCTCCCCTCAGGCCTTGTTCACACCTAGTACTACCAGTTCACACCCAGTACACATAGGTTTTGGAGCCTGGTAGACCTTATTTCAGAGTCTGGAACCCCCAAGTCCTGGTTGGATGGTAGGAGAGTCTAATTTTTTGATCATCTTTCTAAACCTTAATTTGCTGAAGTTTTACAAGACTTCTCTGAGTCAATAGGACAATGTACAATCCACGCACCTACAGTCCCCTGACTTCTGAAAGCAGAACTCAGGGGTCAGGGGAGGGATGCAATCCAGGTAAGTGCCATCTCTGGCCAGGGGCCAGTGTGGGTCTGAGATTGTCTCAGTTGGAATGGAGGAGTAACGTGCATGTATCATTTACTATAAATGTATGTTGGGTTCAAGAAAGAGTAGACACTCTCCAGAATTGTGTCTCCATCTCTACGAAATCCACAATTTTACTTCAGCTGTTCTCTTGAGAACAGACATAATAGGCTGTATACCATGAGGCAAGGGTACACAGTGAGGAAAAAACATTGTTCCTTTTGTGAAGACTGTAAGTCTGGTGATAAGAGAGACAGGTTTGTGCATTTATTCAAGAGGCAGGGGCTGAGGGGGAGGGTGCAGAGGCTCAGTGAGTCAAAGAAGCCTGAAGAGAAATTTTAAAAATAGTTTGAATGAAATGAAAATGATAATAAAATTTACCAATTTGTGGATGCAGCAAAGCAGTGTTTACTTAGAGGGAAGTTTAAAAGGCATTTTGGCTTCTGCCTTGCTCTTTCTTGGATCTCTTGCTCTAGTGGAAGCCAGCCACCATGTTGTGAGGACACTCAAGCAGCCCCTTGGGGAGACACCTGTACCACAGAACTGAAGCACCTCAGCCAAAAGCCAGCACTAACTCACCAGCCATGTGAGTGATCCAACATGGAAGTGGAGCTTCTGGCCCCACTCCAGCCTTCAGATGACTGTAGCCCAAGAGACCAAAGCCAGAATGATGCAGCTAAGCTGCTCTGAGTTCCTGACTCCCCAAAACTGTGTGAGATAATTAATGTTTACCATTGTTTTAAGCTGCTAAATTTTGGGGTAATTTGTGGTGTTTCTGAGCTCTTTGAGAGTCTCTGTTCAGGGTTCCAGTTTCCTGAGTTTTTTGTAACCTGTATCCATATCTGCATGTTTTAAGCATTCTGTGTTTCACATTTTTAGGTCTCTGATCTCTTTGGGTTCTCTCCCTGTGTTTTAGATCTCTGAACTATTTGAGGATCTACGTCCAAAATTAAGGGAGTTCTGGGCTGTTTTTCTGTTCATGTCTAGAATGTGATCATAACTATTTGGGATCCTTAATCCCAGGGTATGACGTCTCTAAAATACTTTGTACTTGGGTCCAGGATTTGAAGTCTCTGAGCCCTCTAGCAGTCTGTTCTGGATATGAGGGCACTGAGGTGTTTGGGAGTCTGTGTCTCAGGTTTCACAGCCTTGAACTCTTTGAAGGACTGCGTACAGGTTTTGTTTCTTCTTTGAGTTATATGGATTTTTATGTCCTAGAAAGCGATATCACCAAGGTGACTAGAGGCTGCATCCAGGGCACTGGGTGTCAGAGCTGTTTGGGCCACTGAGTTCCTGGATATGAAGTTTCTGTGGTGTTTGAGGGTCTGTGTCCAGATATTGATATTACTGATTTTGAGGGCAGGGGGAATCTGTGTCCTAGGGCTTCAGCTCTCTAAACGGTTTATGGGTGTTATAAGGTTCCTATGCTGTTTGTGGATGTACGTCCCAAATGTGTGGGATCCCGGACATGACTGTGACTGAATGTTGCAGTATATGACGTCTCTGTTCACGGGCATATATACCAGGGTGTGAGGTATCTGAGCTCTTTGAGTGTGTGTCTCAGGTTATGATGTCTCTCTGATCTGTTTGGGTGTTTGTTTCCCAGGATGAGAGATTTCTGATTTGGTTGTGGGTGTATATTCCAGGATGTGAGTTCTCTGATCTATTTGGATGTATATGTCCAGGGCATGAGGTTTTTGCTCTGTTGTGGGTGTATGTCCAATGGTATAAGGTTTCTGATCTGCTTGAGGGTATATATCTCAGGGTATGAGACCTCTGATCTGTTTGTCATTGTATGTCACAGGATGTGAGATCTCTCTTCTTGGGTGTATGTCAAATGTATAAAGTCTCTGATCTGTTTTTGGGGTTTATGCCCTTGGATGTTAGAGCTCTGATCTCTTTGTGGGTATATGTGCCTGTGTGTGAGCTCTCTGATCTGTTTGTGGTATATGTCCCAAGATATGAGGTCTCTGAGCTCTTTGTGGATATATTTCCCTGGTTGTTATATTTCTGAGCTTTTTTGGTTGTGGTTTTCTGGGGGTATAAGTACTCTGATCTGTTGGTTAAGTGTGTGTTGCAGGATATGAGGACTATTCTATCTGAGGGTGTATGTCCCAGAGTGTGAGGTCTCTGCTGTGTTTGTGGGTGTGGGTGTGAGGTCTCTAAAGTGTTTGTGGGTATAGTTCCCCGTATGTAAGTTCCTTGAACTCTTTGTGGGTGTATGTCCCACAATGTGAAATCTGTCATCTATTTCTGGGTATATGTCCCAGAATGAGGTCTCAGATCTCTCTGTCCCTGTATATGTCTCAGTATGTGAGGTCTCTCTTCATGGGTATATGTCAAGGATATGAGCTCTCTGATACTTTTGTGTTCATATGTCCCAGGGAATGAGGTCTCTGACCTGTGTTTTTTTTTGGGGAGTTCTCAAGTATGTTTGTGGCTGTATGACCTATGATGTAGGTGTCTGACCTCTTTGGGCATGTGTGTCCCATGGTGAAAAGTCTCTGAGCTCCTTGTTGGTATATATCCCAAGGTGTGAGGTCTCTGGTCTGTTGGGTGGTATATTTCCTAGAATGTAAGGTCTCTGATCTGTTTTGTTGCTGTACACTACTATGTAAGTCTGTCTTCCTTGGTGTATGTCAAGGTCTGTTGGTGGGTGTATTTCCCAGAGCATGAGGACTCTGATCTGTTTCTGGGTGTATGTCCCACAGTAAGAAAGCCCCTGATCTGTTTGTCCATATAAGTCTCTGTATGTAAGGTCTCTGATCTTTTCATAGCCGTATCAAGAGTTTGAAGTCTTTCATCTCTTATGGTTATAATTCCGAGGTGTGATGTCTGTGTTGTGTTTGTGGCTTTATGTCTTGGAATTTTAGGTATCTGTGTTGTTTCTGCAATATCCCAGGATGTGAGGTCTCCAATCTCTTTGTGTGTGTAGGTCTCAGTTGTGAGGTCCTGATCTATTTGTGGGTATATTCACCAGAATGGGAGAGCTCTGATATGTTTGTGGATGTCTGTTGCAGAGTGAGAGGTCACTGATTTGTTTGTGCATATAGGTCCCGGGATCTGAGATCTGTGATCTTCTTGTCACTATAATTACCAGTATGTGAGGTATTGTTCATGGGTGTATGTCAAAAATGTAAGTCCTCTGATATGTTTGTGGGTTGAATGAACCTGGTTGTAAGGTTTCTTTTTCTTGTGGGTTATGTCTCAGTGTGTGAGGCTTATGAGGTCTTTTTGGGTATAGGTCCCATGGTGTGAGGTCTCTGATCAGTTTGGGGGATTATTTACTGGTTTATGACCTTTTGATGGTTATGACCTTTTTTGTCATTGTATGTTCCAGGATGTGAGGTCTGTGACTGTTGGTCATTGTATGTTCCTATATGTGAGGTCTCTTACATGGGTGTGTGTAAAAAAATGTTGTCTTTGACCTATTTGTGGTTGTGAGTCCTTGGGTGTAAGGTTGCTGATTTATGGGTTTAATTCCTAGAGTTTGACACTGCCAACTTGTTCGCAAGTATATGTCCCATCATGTGATGTCTCTTATCTTTTCAGGGGTGTATATCCCTTGACGTGAGGCTGTCATCTATTCCTCAATGTATTTCCCCAATGAGAGAGGTAAGGTCTCTCACCTGTGTAAGGGTGTATGTCCTGTGATGTGAGGCCCCTAATTTATTTGCAGGTGTATTCCCAGGATATGAGCTGTCTCCTCTCTTTTGAGTGATATATTCCAATTTGAGAGGACTCTGCTTCATTTCTGAATGTTTTCCCCAGTATGTGGGGTCTCTGATCTGTTTTTGGTGGATACTGCAGGATTTGAGTTCTCTGGTATATTATGTATGTATGTCCCAGGTTGTGAGGTTCCTAATCTCTTTGTGGGTGTACATCACAGAATGGGGGTCTCTGATTGTTTGTGTGTGTTTATCAAGGGTGTAAGGCCTGATCTGATTGTGCATTTATGTCCCAGGATGTAAGAACCCCAGCTGTTTGTAGGCATTTGTCCCAGGATGTGAGGTCTCTGATCTGTTTGGGTATGTTTGTCCAGGGGTGAGATTTCTAATCTGTTTTAGGGTACATATCCCAGGATGTAAGGTCTCAGATCTCATTGTGGGCCTAATTCCCAGGATTTAAGGTCTCTGATCATTTTTCTCCTGTTGCGGAGCACAGGCTCCGGACGCGCAGGCTCAGCGTCAATGGCTCACGGGCCCAGCCGCTCCGCGGCATGTGGGATCTTCCCGGACCGGGGCACGAACCCGTGTCCCCTGCATTGGCAGGCGGACTCTCAACCACTGCGCCACCAGGGAAGTCCTCTCTACTTTTTAATGGGTGTACATCTCACGCTGTGAGTTCTCTGATCTGCTAGGAGGATTATTTCCCAAGATTTGAGATTTCTGATTTGTTTTGGGGTACATACCATAGCATATGAAGTCTTAGATCTCTTAGGGTGTGTATGTCCAGAGAGTGTAAGGTTTGTGACCTCTCTGTGGTTGTGTTTCATGGTATGAAGTCCCTTCTCTGTTCATTCCTATGTTCCAGTATGTGATGTCTGCTCACGAATTTTTTCGGGGTTGTGGATGTTCTGGTCTGTTTGTTTTATATTCCAGGATTTGAAGTCTCTCATCTGCTTGGTGGTGAATGTCCCAGAGTGAGGTGTCTGAGCTCTTTGTGTGTGTATGTCCCGGGGAGGGAGGGCCATGATGGATTTGTGGGTATATATTGTGAAGTTTCTGATCTGTTTAGAAGTGAATTCCAGCAAGTGATATAGCTGAACTCTTTATGAGTGTATGTACCAGGCTTTGAGGGCTCTCACATGTTTGTTAGTATATGTGCTGGTGTGAGAACGCTAATCTATTTCTGGGTGTACTACCCCGCACGTGAGGTCTCTGAACTGTTTTTAGGCTTACGTTGCAGGATTTGAGGTCTGTGATTTCTTATTTATTTATTTATTTATTATTTTTGGCTGCATTGGGTCTTCGTTGCTGCACGTGGGCTTTCTCTAGTTGCGGCGAGCAGGGGCTACTCTTCGTTGTGGTGTGTGGGTTTCTCATTGCGATGGCTTCTCTTGTTGCAGAGCACGGGCTGTAGTGCATGGGCTTCAGTAGTTGCAGCACGTGGGCTCAGTAGTTGTGGCGCATGGGCTCTAGAGCGCAGGCTCAGTAGTTGCGGTGCACAGGCTTACTTGTTCCACGGCACGTGGGATCTTCCCGGACCAGGGCTCGAACCCGTGTCCCCTGCATTGGCAGGCGGATTCTTAACCACTGCGCCACCAGGGAAGTCCCTGTAATTTCTTTATGCCTATATTTTCCAGGTTTTTAGGTCCCTGATCTGTTTGTGGGTGTGTATTTCAGGTGTAAGCTCCCTGATTAGTTTGTGGATGTGTGTATCCCAAGGTATGTGTCTATTTATGTATGTCTCTGTTCAGTTGAAGACTGGCACTCAGCGATATCCATGTCTCAATCCCTGGAGCCTGTGACTATGTTAACTTTCTGGCAGAAGGGACTTTGCAGATGCAGTTACGTTAATCACTTTAATGCTGGGAGTTTATCCTGGATTATCCAGGTGGGCCCAGTGTAATCACTAAGGTCCTTACGTGTGGGAGGCAGGATGGTGAGAGTCAGAAATAACACTGTGACAATGCAAGCTGTCAAAGAAGGTGATGTCATGATGGAAGCAGAGTCAGAGAAGGAGATATGACACCTGAAGCAGAGAGCAAAGAGATAAGAGAGACATTTGAAGATGAAACACTGCTGGCTTTGAAGATGGAGGAAGGGGCCATGAGCCAAAGACTGCAGACAGCCTCTAAAACTGGAAAATGCAAGGAAGTGCATTCTCTCTTGGAGCCTCCTGGAGGAAGGTAGCTCTGCCAACAACTTGATTTTATCTCTGTAAGACTCAGTTTTGGGTCTCTGACCTATAGAGATGTAAGATAATAAATTAGTGTTGTTTTACAACACTAAGATTGTAGTAATTTGTTACAGCAGTGATAGGAAATGAGCACAGTGTCCCGGGTTGTGATGTCTCTATCTGGTTGTAAGTGCACATCCCAGGATGATAACTCCATCATCTGTGAATGTGCGTCTGATGGTGTGAGGGTGTGTGTCCCCAAATTTGTGGTCTCTGAGCTGTTTGTTGGTTTATGTCTCAGAATGTGAGGTCTCTAATCTGTATGTGTCCTAGGATGCTAGGTCTCTGAGCTGATTCAGGGTGTATGTCCAGTATATGAGGTCTTTTTTTGGCCTTGTGGCTTGTGGGATCTTAGTTCCCCAGATCAGGGATTGAACCCAGGTCCATGGCAGTGAAAGCACTGAGACCTAACCACTGGACTGCTGGGGAACTCCTATGGTATATGAGGTCTTTAAGATGTCTGTGGTTTGCATTCCAGGTTATTAGGTCTCTGGTGTGTTTTGGAGGTATTTCTGATGATAGTGAACTTTCTGCTTTCCTTGGTGGTACATCTACCAGAATATGAGGTCTCTAATCTGTTTAGTTATGAATATCCAAGTTGTGAGGTTTCAAAGAGCTCGCTGTGAGTGTACGTCCCTTGGCCCGAATCCTCTGATCTCTTGTGAATACTTGTCCTTGTCCATGAGCTCTCTGATCTCTTTGCAGGTATATGTCACAAGATATTCGTTCTGTGATCTATTTCTGGCTCTTTTTCATAGCATGTCTGGTCTCTGACGTACTTGTGTGAGTGTACGTTGCAGGATTTGAGATCTCTGATCTAGTTGTGGGTGTCTGGTTGTATACGGTCTCTGATGTGTTCTGGAGTATATCCCGTGATGTCCCCTGTTCTGTTTGTTGGTATATTTCTCAGAGTGTGAAATCTTTTTTTTTGGCGGTACGCGGGCCTCTCACTGTTGTGGCCTCTCCAGCTGCGGAGCACAGCCTCCGGACGCGCAGGCTCAGCGGCCATGGCTTACGGGCCCAGCCGCTCCGCGGCACGTGGGATCTTCCCGGACCGGGGCACGAACCCGTGTCCCCTGCATGGGCAGGCGGACTCTCAACCACTGTGCCACCAGGGAAGCCCCTCTCTGATCTTTTTGAAGGCATAGGTTGCAGGGTTTGAGGTCTGTGGTCTCTTTGAGTTACATGTCCAGGTTGTGAGGTTTCTAATCTGTTTGTTGAGGTGTATCCCAGGATGTGAACTCTCTGATCTTTGTGTGTGTGTCAGGAGGGGGCGGGGTGGTATATGTCTAATGGTGTGAAGATTCAGATCTGTTTTCTGGTAAATGAACCAGGTTAGAACGACTCTGATGTGTTTGAGGATGTTTTCCCAGGACGTGAGTTCTCTGATCTGTTTCTGAATACAGGTCCTAGGACGTGAGGTCTCAGAGCCCTTTGTGGATGTACATCCCAGGCGTGAGTTCCCTGAGCTGTTGGAGGTTGTATACCGCAGGGTGTTAGATCTCTGATGCTTTTGGTGTTATTTGCAAGCGTATGAGATTTCTGATTTATATGCTCAAACATATAACAGGATGAGAGGTTTATTATGTGTTAAAGTATGTATATCCAAGGTATGAGGTTTCCAAGCTCTTTTTGGATGTATATCTCAGGGTTGAGGTCTCTGATCTGTTTGCAGGTATGTGCCCTAGGATTTGAGCTCTCTCATCTCCTTGTCGGTATATTCTCCAAGATGTCAAGTATCTTTAATTACTTATATGAGCTCATTACTTTATATGAGCTCTCTAACATGTTGTAGGTTCTTATTGCTGGGTTTGAGGTCTCTGAGCCATTTTTGGTTGTATTTCTCAGATGAGGTCTTTGATCCATTTGTGTGTGTATCACAGTATGTAGTTTTTTTTTCTGGTCTCTTTTGCGTGTTAGTCAAGGGTGTGAGGTCTGTCTGTTTGTGGTTATGTGTCCCACAATGTACATCTCTCTGCTCTCTTTAGATATATGTCTGAGGGTAGAAGGTCTCTGATTTCTTTCTAGATGTGAGACTCCGGATGAGGGATGTGAGCTATTTCTGGTGCATGCCCCAGGATTTTAGCTTTTCGAGCTTTTTGGAGGTGTGTGTTTTGTGATGTGAGGTCTCTAATTGTGTGTGTATGTCTCTGCTCTGCCGACTTAAGGCCTCCTAAAGATGTCGTAATCCTTGTCTCATGTTCTCATCCTTGGAAACTGTGAAGATGTGACCTTACGTGTTAAAAGGTACTTTGCAGATGTGATTAAATTAAGCATATTGAGATGGGGAGATTTTCTTAGGTTTTCTAGGTGGGTCCAATGTAATCCAATGAAATGAGGGCGACAGGATGGTTATTGTCAGGAACACAAAGTAATGACATGGGCCAGGTCAGATACAGTGATCTTATGATGGACATGTTTGTGGGTATGTGTCCCAGCTTGTGAAGTCCTTGAGCTGTTGTTGGGAGTGTATTCTAGGATGTGACATTTCTAATTGTTTGTGCATATATGTCTGTAGTTGGGCAAATAATAGGTCCCAGCAAAGGGCATGTGACCAGGGAGCCCTAATCGGAGAGGAGATATGATGATGGAAGCAGAGTCAGAGATCAGTGAGATTTGAAGATGAAGTGATTATGGCTGTGCAGGTGTAGGAAGGGGCCAGGGACCAAGAATGCAGGCAGTTCTGGAAACTGGAAAAGGCAAGAAAATGGATTCTCCCTAGAGTCTCCAGAAGGAAGACAGCTGTGTTTGCACCTTACTTTAGGACTGTAAGACCCATTTTGGGGTTTCTGACCTACACAAATGTAATATAATAAGTAAATTTGTGTTTTTTCATGATACTAAGATTGTGGTGATTTGTTAGAACAGCAATAAGAAACGAATACGGTGTCCCGGGTTGCAGTGTCTCTATCTGGCTGTCCGAGGATGTGAACTCCACAGTGTTTGTGAGTGTGTGTCTGATGGTGGGGGTCTCTGAACTGTGTGTGGCTGTGTGAACCAGGGCGAGAGATCTCTGACCTGTTTGAGAGTGTGTGTCCCCCTAAAATTGTGGGCTCTGAGGTTTCTGTGGGTGTACATCCCAGGACATGCGGGCTCTGGTCTGTTTGTGAGTGCATGTCCCAGGATATGAGGTCTCTGCACTGATTATTTTTTAACTTTTTCTTTTATATTGGAGTATAGTTGATGAACAGTGTTGTGTGAGTTTCAGATGTACAGCAAAGTGATTCAGTTATACATATATATGTACCTATTATTTTCCAAATTCTTTTCCCATTTACGTTGTTCCATAATATTGAGCAGAGTTCCCTGTGCTATACAGTAGGTCTTTGTTGGTTTTCCATTTTAAATATAGTAGTGTGTACATGTCAATCCCACACTCACTAACTATCCCACCCCCCCACCCTTCCCCCCTGGTAACCATAAGTTTGCTCTCTAAGTCTGTCTGCACTGTTTTTGTGTGTACGTGTATGAGGTCTCTGAGATGTCTGTGAGTTAGTTATGTCTAGGTTGGTAGGTCTTGGATGTTTCACAGGTATTTCTGAAATAGGAGATTTCTGATTCTTTTGGTGATGTATGTATATACATATATAGATACACATATATACATATACATATATATAAATACATATGTATATGCATATATACATACCAGGATGAGCGGTCTCTGATCTGTTTCGGTGTGTATATCCAGGTGTGAGGTTTGAAGCTCATTATGGCTGTATTTCATAGGACTTGAGGTCTCTGATCTTTCTGTGGGTCTGTGTCCCAAGACATGAACCCTTGGAACTCTTTGTGGGTGTTCTGTGAAGATGTCAGGTATACAGTCAGCCTCGAGGTGTTTTTCCTAGAATGTGAGGTCTCTTCTTTGATTGTGGGTGTGTGTTGCAGGACTTGAGATCTCTGATCTGTTTGTGGGTGTATGCCTTGGGATACAAGGTCTCTCTTCTGTGTGTGGGCGCATTTCTCAGATGAGGTCTCTGTTCTCTTTTTGCCTTTCTATCTCAGTATTTGTTTCTGATCTCTTTGTGTGTGTTTGTCAAGGATGTGAGATGTCTTCTATTTGTGGTTATATGTACCAGTTTGTGAGGTCCCTACCGTGTTTGTGGGTAGATGACACAGAACGTGTGCCTCACTTCTTTTTTGGATGTATGGCCAAGGTTGGGAGGTGTCTGACCTACTTGGAATTGCATGGCATGGAATGTGAGGTCTTTGAGCTACTTATGCGCATACATCTCAGGATGGGGTGTTTTTAATTGCTTGTGGAAGTATATCTGGGGTTGGTGGAATAAAGGTCCCTGAAAGCTGTCCATGTCCTAATCTCTGGAACAAGTTAAAAAGTCCTTTGTAGATGTGATTAAGTAATCATCTTGAGATGGAGATTATCCTGAATTTACCAGGTGAGCACAGTGTCATCACAAGGGTGCTTATAGGAGAGAGACAGAGCGGTCAGTCAGAGAAGCAGATGTGATGACAGAAATAGAAATCAGAGAGAGAGATTTGAAGATGAAAACGCTGCTGGCTTGAAAGTTGGAGGAAGGGGCCACGAGCTAAGAAACGCAGGCAGCTTCAGGTACTGGAAAAGGCAAGGAAACAGCTTCTCCCCGAGAGCCTCCAGGAGCAATGAAGCTCTGCCCACAACTTGAGTTTAGCCCATTGAAACCCATTTTTTGGCTTCTGACCTGTGGAAACGTAAGGTAATGAACTGGTGTTGTTTTATGATACTAAGATTGTGACTTGTTACAACAGCGATAGGAAATGAACAGTGTGCCGGGTTGTGATGTCTCTATCTGGTTGTCGGTGCACATGCCAGGATGTGAAGTCCACGATCTGTTTGTGAGTGTGTGTCTGATGGTGGGAGGTCTCTGATCTGTGTGCGGGTGTATGAACCATGTTGAAAGGTCTTTGAATGTTTGAGGATGTGTGTCCCAGAACTTGTGGTCTTGTAGCTGTTTGTGGGGATATGTCTCAGAATGTGAGGTCTCCACACATTCTCTGTGTGTGCGTGTCCTAGGATGTGAGGTGTCTGAGCTGCTCTGGGGAGCACATTCCAGTATGTGAGGTCTCTGATCTGTTTCTGGTGTTTTCTTACCCTGAAAGATCTCTGACTTGATTGTGATTGTGGGTTGCAGGACTTGAGGTCTCTGATCCATTTGTGGGTCTCAGGTATCTATGACCTCAACATTGTGGAATATATCCCAGGATGTGAACTTTCTGATTTGTTTCTTATATATGACCCAGGGCTTGAGGTTTCTGATCTATTTGTGGGTATGCGTTGCAGAGTTTGAAGTCTGTGGTCTTTTTGTGACTTCATGTGCAGGTTGTGAGGTCTCTAATCTGTGTGTGGATGCATATCCCAGGATTTCAGCTCCCTGATCTGTTTGATGGTGTATATCACATGGTGTGAGGCCTCTGAACTATTTGTTTGAGGTCTCTGATCTGTTTGTGGCTACATGTCCGGGTGGTGAGGTCTGTAATCCCTTTGTTGGTCTGTGTCCCAGGATGTGAATGCCCTGATCTTTTTTTGGTAGCATCTGATGGTGTGAAATGTCTGATGTGTTCACTGGCCAGTGAACCAGAGTGTGAAGTCTCCAACCTGTAGGAGGGTGTTCTCCCAGGATCTGAGTTCTCTAGTCCATTTGCTTTTGGCTTGTCCTAGGAAGTGTTCGGTCTCTGAACTCTTTATGAATGTTCGTTCCAAGGATGTGAGTTCTCTGAGCTCTTGGGGTGTGCACGTTCCAGGTTGTCAGATCTCTGAAATTTGGGGAGGATACTTCCAAGCTTATGAGATTTCTGGTTTGTTTGCTGATATATGTGTGAGTCTGTGTCTATATATCTATATCTATGTCTATATCTGTATACTTACCTGATCTGAAGGTGTGTATGTCCAGGCTGTGAGGTTACTGAGCTCTCGGTGGGTCATTTCCCTTGTTTTGAAACCTCTGACCTGTTTGGGAGGATGTCCCAAAATACAAGCTCTCTGACCTTTTAATGGGCATATGTTGTAAGATCTCAGGTCTATGATTGGTTTCTGGTTCTTTTTTTCCTAGCATATGAGGTCTCTGACTTGATGGCGGGTGTATATTGCAGGATTTGAGATCTCTGATTTGGTTGTTGGTGTCTATCTCAGGTTGTGAGGTCCCTGATCTGTTTGTGAGTGTTTATCACAGTATATGAGTGCCTGATCTCTTTGTGTGGGTTTATCCAAGGTGTGAGGTCTGTTCAGTTTGCTGCTCTTTGTGGGTTTATGTCTAAGAATGTGTTTCTCTCTGCAATTTGTGTGTGTATGTCCCAGATGGTGAGTTTAATTCCAAGTGATTGAGGACTCTGAGCACTTTTGGGGTATGTGTTCCAAAATGTATGTCTCTCTGTTCTTTTTGGAGGAATATGACAGGGTGGGAGGTGTCTCATCTATTTGGAAGTGTATGACTCAGAGCGTGAGCTCTGTGAGCTGTTTGTGCATGTATGTCTTTGGTGTCTGAATAACAGCACCCCGCCAAGAGGTCCACTTCCTAAGCCCTGGAAACTATGATTATGTTAATTTACATGGAAAAGGGGACTTTGCAGGTATGATTAATTTAGGCATCCTGAGATGAGGAGGTTATCCCAGATTACCTGGGTAGGCCCAGTGTAATCACAAGTGTCCTTATATGAGGGAAGCATGAAGGCGAGAGTCAGAGAACACAATGTCATGACAGAAGTGGAGTCAGAAAAGGTGACGTGATGACATAAGCAGAGATCAAAGAGAGATGGAGATAGAGATAGGTGAATACAAAGAGAGAGACATTTGAAGATGAAACACTGCTGACTTTGAAGATGGAGGAAGGGGCCATGAGCTCGGGAATGCAGGCGGCCTATAGGAACTGGATTCTCGCTTAGGAACTCTAGAAGGAGGCCAGCTCTGCTGACACCTTGACTTTTACTTTGTAAGACTCCTTGCCAGTCTTCTGATCTGCAGAAATGTAAGATAACATATTTGTGTTGTTTTATGACAATAAGATTATGGTGATTTGTTACAGCACCAAGTCCTGAGGAGATAAAAGGCCTGCACCTTCAAGAAATGGAATATAGGGAATTTTCTGGTGGTCCAGTGGTTAGGACTCCGCGCTTTCACTGTCGAGGGCCTGGGCTCAATCCCTGGTCGGGGAACTAAGATCCCACAAGCCTCATAGTGCAGCCAAAAAAAAGAAGTGGAATAAATGTGGCCTTCTTTTCAGAAAGAAGAAAGGAAGGAAGGGAAGGAAGGGAGGAGAGAGAGAGAGAGAGAGAAAGAGGGAAGGGAGGAAGGGAGGGAGGAAGGAAGGAGACGAACACAATGTCCCAGGTTGTGCACATTCCAGGATGTGAACTCCACCATCTGTGGGTTTGTGTCTGCTGGTTGGGAGGTCTCTGATTTGTGTGCAGGTGTTTGAACCAGGATGTGAGGTCTCTGATCTCTTTGATGTGTGTCCCAGAATTTGTGGGCACAGCTGTTTTGGGGCATATGTCCTAGGAGAGAAGGTCTCTGATCTGAGTTTGACCTGAGTTTGTGTACAGGTCCCAGGATGTGAGTTCTCTGAACTGTTGAGGTGTGCATGCTCAGGGTGTAAGGATTCTGAGCTCTCTGTGGGTAGATTTCCCTTTGCTTGAAAGCCCAGATCTGTTTCTAGGTCTAGGTCCCATTATATGAGGCTTCCTGATCTGTTTGTCTCAGTCTCATGATGTGAGGCCTCTGGTATGTTTGCTGGTGAGTGAAGCCAGGTGTATATGCCATGATGGGAATTCCCTCATCTGTTTGTGGGTACTTGTCTCTTGTCTGATAGTGTGAAGTATCTGATCTTTTTTTTTGTTGTTTTGTTTGGCTGTGCTGGGTCTTCGTTGCTGTGCATGGGCTTTCACTCATTGTGGTGAGCGGGGGCTACTCTTTGTTGTGATGTGTGGGCTTCTCATTGCGGTGGTTTCTCTTGTTGCAGAGCACTGGCTCTAGGTGCGCGGGCTTCAGTAGTTGCGGCTCGCGGGCTCTAGAGCACAGGCTCAGTGGTTGTGGTGCACGGGCTTAGTTTCTCCCCGGCATGTGGGGTCTTCCTGGACCAGGGCTCGAACCTGTGTCCCCTGCACTGGCAGGTGGATTCTTAACCACTGCGCCACCAGGGAAGTCCCTGAAGTGTCTGATCTTTTCACTGGGGAATGAACAAGGGTATGAGGTCTCTGATGTGTCTGAGGGTGTTTTCCCAGGAGGTGAGTTCTCTGATCTGTTTCTCAATGCATGTCACAGGATGTGAGGTCTCTGATGTTTTGTGAATGTACATCCCAGAGTGTGAGGTCTCTGAGCTGTTTGTGGGTGTTTATTCCAGGTTGTAAGATGTCTGATGTCTTACGGGGATATTTTAAGCATTTTTTACTTGTCTGTTGGCATATATGCTGTGAAGTGAAATTCTTACCTTTTAAAGTCTATGTATATCAGTATTGATATAGATATAGATAGATCGATAGAGATAGAGATAGATATATTCCAGGATGTGAGATTTCTAAGCTCGTTCTGGGTGCGTATTTCAGGATGTGGGTGCATGTCCCATGTTGACAGCTCTCCGGTGTGCTTCTGGGTTTATTTCCGTGCACTTGTCTCTGGGAGGATCTCTGTTTGTGGGTGTGTATCCCAGGATCTGAGTTCTCCGATCTCCTTGAGTCTGTGTGCCCCAAGATTTCCGGTGTCTGTATTTATCTGGGTGCATTTACCAGCACGTGAGGTCTGTAACCTGTTTGTCAGTTCATGTTGCAAGATTGGAGGTCTCTGGTGTGGTTTGGGTTGTATTTCTCAGATCGGGTCTTTGATCTGTTTGTGCGTGTATGTCACATGTGAGTGTATCATCTCCTTGGGTGTGTTTGTAAAAGGGTATATGAGGTCTGTTCTATTTGGGGTTATATGTCCCAGTTTGTGAGGTCCCTGATCTGTTTGTGTGTATATGTCAGAGAATGTGGGCTTTCTTTCTGCTCTTTGTGTGTGTATGTCCCAGAGTCAGAGGTCTAGTGTATTTGGGGGTCCTAGAATGTGGATCCTTGATCTCTTTGTGGGTGTATATCCCAGCATGTCGGGTCCCTCTTCTCTTCGGGGGGGGGGGGGGTGTCCCAGAGAGGGCGTTCTCTTATGCCTTTGTGAGTTTAATTCTCAGGGTGTGAGGACTCTAAGCATTATTTGGTGAACGTTCCAGAATGTGTGGCTCTCTCATCTTTTGCATGTATGTCCCTGGGTGGAAGGTCTCTGACTTCTTTGGAGGTGAGTGGTTCCAGATGTGAATTTTTTGAGCACTTCATGGATGTATGTCCCAGGATGTGAGGTTTCTTTTTGTTTGTGCATGTATATTCTGTTTGCTCAAATAATGGATCATCAAATATGTCCTCACCCCATTCCTGGAACTTGTTAATGTGTTGTCTTACCTGGAAAAGGGGACTTGGCAGATATGTATTAGTAAGCAACCTGAGATTGGGGCAGTTATCCTGGAGTACTTAGGAGGGTCCAGTATGGTCACAGTATAATCTTTATATGAGAGAGGCAGAACCTTCAGGATCAGAGAAGACCAAGTGACTGTGCGTGTCGAGACAGGGAGGACTATATGGTGACATAAGTAAAGTCACAAAAGGTGATGTGATGGCAGATGTTGTGAGGTCAGAGAGAGAGATTTGAAGTTACAATGCTTGGATCCTCTGACCTGTTTGTGGGCTATGCCACAAGATGTCCCGTCTGCCATCCGGTGTATTTTCTGGGTGTATTTTTCAGCTCATGGAGTATCTAACTTGATTGTGGATGGATGTTGCAGGCTTTGAAGTCTTTGTTTGTTTGTTTTGTATCCAGGCTGTGAGGTCTGTAATCTTTTTGTCAATTTACATCCCAGGACTTGAGCCCTCTGATCTATTTGTGGGTGTATCCCCCTATATATGAGGACTGATTTCCATGTGTGATTTGTAGGGTTTTTGGGGTTTTTTTTTGCAGTACGCGGGCCTCTCACTGTTGTGGCCTCTCCCGTTGCGGAGCACGGGCTCCGGACGCGCAGGCTCAGCGGCCATGGCTCACGGGCCCAGCCGCTCCGCGGCATGTGGGATCTTCCCGGACCGGGGCACGAACCCACGTCTCCTGCATCGGCAGGCAGACTCTCAACCACTGCGCCACCAGGGAAGCCTGATTTGTAGGTTTTGATGTGTCTGGTCTGTTGGGGAATGTCCAAGGATGTGAAGTCTCTGAGGTGTTTGTGGGTGTATTTCCCAATATGTGATTTTGGGGGGAGCTGTTTGTGGATGGGTATTCCAGAATGTGTGTCTCTCTCCACTTTGCGTGTTTATTTTGCTGATGCGAGGTCTCTGATCTGTTTGCTGTTTTCTTCCCAGAACCTCAGGTCACTGATATGCTTCTGGGTGTCTGTCTGAGGATGTGTTATCTGTATTCTCTTTGGGTGTAGTCGCCAGATGTGAGGTCTCTGATTTGTTGTATGTTCCAGGATGCAAGGTTTGTAAATGGTTTGTGGGTGTTTTGCAGGATTTCATGTCTGTGATCTATTTGAGGGTGTGTGTCCTAGGATGCGAGGTTTCTGATCTCTTTCTTTCTTTCTTTGTTCCATTTTTATTTTTTTTTGGCCACACTACGCAGCTTGCAGGATCTTAGTTCCCCAACCGGAGATTGAACCTGGGTCCCGGCAGTGAAAGTGCCGAGTCCTAACCACTGGACCACCAGGGGATTCCCTCTGATCTGTTTCTGTGTGTATTTCCCAGCATGTGAGGTCAGTGAACATTTTGTCACTATATGTCCCAGTATGTGATAGCCCTGATATCTTCATGTGTATTGTCAAGCTTTTGAGGTCTCTGATTTATTTCTTGCTGTTTATTCCAGGATGTGAAATCCCAAACTGTTTGTTGGTATGTGTCCCAGGTTGTGTGGTCTCTGATCTGCTTGTGGGCGAATGTCCCAGTGTTTGAGGTCTCTAATCTCTTTGTGGGTGAGTATTCCAGAATGTGTGTCTCTCTCCACTTTGCGTGTACATTTTGCTGTTTCCCAGGATTTTAAAGTATATTTCCTGGAATGTGCCTCTCTCTGGTCTTTTTTGATGTATGTCCCAGGGTGGGCAGTATCTGATCCCTTTGTGGGTGTACATTCCGTGGTGTATGCTCTCTGTCTGATGTTTTGTGTCTCAGGGTCTGAGGTCTCTGTTGTGATTGTGGGCATCTGTCCCAAGACATAAGTTCTCTGACCTCTTTTAGGGTCTATGTCCCAGCATGAGAGGTGTTTCATCTAGTTCTGTGTGTATTTCCAGCTTGCAAGGTCTATTACCTGTCTGTGGGTGTATGTCCAAGGGTGTGAAGTCTCTGATCCATGTGGGGGTCCCTGTCCCCGGCTGTCACATTTGTTTGTAGGTGTACTTCAAGACGTGAGATACCTGATCCCTAGTGGTGGTGTGTCTCAGGATGTGAGGGTCTGTTTTTGTATGTCCGTCAACAGTGTATGGTGTCTCACCTGTTTGGGACTCTGTGTCCCAGGTCACACGGTTTTGACCTGTCTTTCTTTGTCCCAGCATGTGAGGTCTCAGATTTGAATTATGGTTTTCTCAGGGTATATGCCCAGTAGTGGGATTGCTGGGTCATATGGTAGTTCTATTTGTAGTTTTTTAAGGAACCTCCATACTGTTCTCCATAGTGTCAGAGGTGTTTTGGGTTTGTGTCCCAGGATTTGAGTCTCTGGTCTCTTTGTGGGTGTGAGTACCCGGTCCGTCCATTCTTTGGTGTATTTCCCAGGATATGAATGCTCTGATCTGTTTGTTAGCATGTATCCCGGCATGCGATGTGTCTGTATTTTTATGTGCAAATGTTGGAGGGATTGAGGTCTGTGATCTGTTTGTGGTTATATGTCCCTGGATGCTGTTTCTCTGAAATGTTTGTGGGTGTATATCTCAGCCTGTGTGGTTTTTGATCTTTATGTGAGTATGTCACAGGATGTGAGGTCTGTTCTTTCGGGGCATGATTTCCTAGAATTTGAATTCTCTGAGCTGTTTGTGTGTGTGTGTGTGTGTGTGTGTGTGTGTGTGTGTGTGTGTTTCCCAGGGCGTGAGTTTCCTGATCTGTTTGGGTGTGTATGTCTCACAATTTGAGGTCTCTTGAGTTATTCAATGTTCTGCATCCAGCATATTTTCTTTGAATTATACTTTAGGGTCTATATCCTAAGTCTCAGAAGGATTTCTGAATCCTGGATTTGGGGGTTCTGAGCTTCTTCTGGTCTACATTCCAGGGGTGAGTTCACTGAGCTGTTTGGGTGACTGTCCTAGAGTCTGTGGTCCCGTTTGGGACATATTTTCAGGTGTGAAGTCTTCTTTTCAGGAGGCCTCAGTCCCAGGGTGTGAGCTATCTGACTCATTAGAGGTTTGTTCCAGGGTCAAGTTCTCTGAGCTTTTAATGGGGGGATGGGGGTGGGTGGGTGCCGGTTAGTGAGTTTTCTGAGCTATTTGGAGGTCTTTATTCGGTGTGTGAAATCTCTCAACTCTGTAGTGGTCTCTGTGCAGAGTATGATATCTCTGAACTACTTAGAAGTCTCTCTTTCCAGGGGAGAGGTGGCTCAGCTGTTTGCGTGTCACCCCTCTGATCCGTTTTGAGCCCATGTCCCAGGGAGTGAGCTCTCTCTGATTCTGGGGGTTTTGTCTTTGGGTGTGATTTTTCGGGGCAGTTTCAGGATCTGCTTCCAGAGTTTGAGGTCTTTCTGCTGAGGTCTTTCTACTGGTTGAGACCTCTGTGTGCCAGAGTGTGAGATCTCTGATCTCTGTATCCCTTGATATTGAGGTCCCTAACCGTTGGGGTATGTTTCCAAGGGTGAGGTAGCTCCTGTTGGGGGAGTCTCTGTCCCAGGATGTGAGGCCTCTGACTTACTAGGGGGTCTGTTTCCAGGGTTTGAGGTCTCTGAGCAGTTTGGAGTTCTGTCACCAGTTTATGATGTCTCTTGGGTGTTTGGGGGTCCGTGTCCAGGTTATTATGTTTCTGAGCTGTGTAGGGGTCTGTCTCCTAGGGTGTAAGGTTTGTTAACTCTGAGTATTTTGGTGTTGTATGTCTGACATGTGAGGTCTCTGGCCTGTTTGTGGGTCTACTTTCCAGGCTGTGAGGTTAATGAACTCTATGGGGGTTTCTGTCCCAGAATGTGAGGTGCTTGTGAGTGGGCACACGTAGCCAGGATGTGCTGTGTCTGAGCCGTTTTTGTGCCTCCATGATGAGAGGTCCCCAAGCTGTTGTGGGTCTGTGTCCCAGTTATGAGGTCTCTCTGCCATTTGTGGCAGACTTTGCCCAGGTTTGTGAGGTTTCTGGGCTGTTTGGTGATCTGTGTCCATAAAGGTCAGGTATCTGAAATCTTTCTGGATATGAGTACAAAGTGCAAATTCCCTGAGTGGTTTTGAGGTCTGAGTCCAAGGTGTGCTATTTCTCAGTCGTTTGCGGGTCTGTGATTTTTGCTGGGGATGTTAGCCTAGGATGTGAGGTTTCTAAGCTGTTTGGGGTCTGTGTCCAGGACGTGTGACCTCAGAGTTACCTGGGGTCTGTATCACAGGACCTGAAGTCTAGAAGCTGTGTAAAGGATCCATGTCCAGATCTTCAGATCTCTGAGCTCTTCTGTGAACTAGAATGTGAGGCCTTTGAGCTGTTTGGGGGTCTGTCTTAGTGTCTGAAGGCTCTATTTGGGGGAAATCTGTGTTCAGTACGTGACATCTCTGAACAGGAATCTGTCGAGAGTGTGACGTTGCTGAGCTGGGTTAGGTCCCATGTCCCAGCGGATGTGATTTTGGTGCTGTCTAGCATCATGTTCGTGTCGTGAGGTCTCTCAGCTGTCTGGTGGTCTGAGAAGAGGGTCTGAGGTCTCTGAACCATTTCTCCAGCTTTACCCAAGTTTGTAAGTTCTTCAAGAAGTTGGTGGGTCTTTATCACCAGCTGTGAAGTCTCTGAGCTTTGTGGGGGCCTGTAGTCAGAATTTCAGGTCTCTGAACTCTTTGGGTATGTATGTGGGTTGCAAAGCGTGAGGTCTCTGAAATGCTTGGTAGTCTTTCCTAGGATGCCCTGACTCTGAACTGTTTAGGGGTCTGTGTCAGAAGGTGTGAGGTCGCTGAACCACGTATAGATCTGTTTCCCAGAGTCGGAATTCTCTGAACTGCGTCTGTTTCTGGGCTCTGAGATCTCTAAGCTCTTTGGGGTCTGTGTTCAAGACTTGAGTCTGAGTTGTTTGCGGCACTGTGTTCTAGGGAGCAAGGGCTCTGGGGTGTTTAGTGCTCTGTGTTCCAGGGTGTCTCAGCAACTTGGGGGGTCCATGTCTAAGGTATGAGGTTTTGGAATAACTTAGGGATCTGTGTTCAGAGTATGAAGCCTCTCGGGTGTTTGGGCGGTCCATGTCTGGGGTGTCACATCTCAGCTGTTTTGGTGGGGGTTATCTGAGGCTGTGAGGCCTCTGGGCAGCTTGGGACTCGATGATCAGGGTGTGAAGGCTCCAAATAGCTTGGGGAGCAGTATTCCAGACTGTGAGGTATTTGAGATGTTCGTGCATCTCTAGCCCATGAATCCAATGCAGTGTACGAGGCAGCATCTGAGGTATCGGAGTTCTTTGGAGGTCTGTGTCCCCTGGCTTCAGTGCAGCCTCAGTGATGTGGGGTTTGTGTCTAGGTATGAGATTGCTGAGCTGTAGGGAGATGTATGTCCCAGGGTGTGAGGTCCCTGAGGTTTGGAGCCAATATCCAATGTATAAGGTCTATGAGCTGTTTGGAGGCTCATGCCCTAGGTGTCCTGAGGTCTCTGAGCTGTTGAGAATTCTGTCACCTGTGTGTGAGGTCTTTGAAATATTTGGGTATGTGCCACAGCATGTGCAGTCTCTGAGCAAAACCAAAGGCCACTGGCTCATGTTCAGGTTAAGGGGTGATAAAAACAAGTACATATACTTGAAACGCCATCTCGTTGTTATCTGCTCTATACCCTGGCACGTATAGGTGCTCAATAAATATTTGCAGAAAAACCTTCCCCCAGCACACAAACTTTTCTCTTTGAATGCAGTAGGCAGGCTTTGGGCTCAAAACTTTGAAGAGCAGGGAGGATCCAGCTAGAATTGTGTCATATTTCTGTATCTATCTCCACTGTATTTCTCTGGGTTTTTTTTATGGCCAGTGATAATGGTTTGTCCATTTAAACAGCAATGGATTTAGTTTGCTTTTTCAGTGCATTATAAAATTTAAGTATAAAGCAAGCTTATTTTAGGTCAGGATGTTATGTAGACGACGGTGCAAGTGGTGCACTGTGGGGAGTGTTAGTCAAATGGCTGAGGTTGGAGGACCGCGTTCCTGGGCGCCCCCGGCTCCCAGCCTCTCATCTCCCCAACCCCCACCTACACAAGGTCTTCAATCCCCACACCTTGGTTTGTTCAGTCAGTAATTTGTTTTATTGATGCCCATCCCAGGCTGGGTAGGGCTGAGGGATATACAAGAGAAGAATCAGATTCAGTCCACGCCTGAAGGTCAGTCTGGGGTGAGGAGCACGGACACACCGACGGACATACAAACGGACACACAGATCTGGTGGCAGGGCACACAATGTCACGTAGGGACACTACGCACAGGTAGTCAGGGAAGGCTTCCTAGAGAAGACCTCACAGGGGAAGCAAGGGGCGAGGCAGCCATCAGAGCCTTCACCTTTTGTACATTTGTGGGCAGGTAACTTTTGAGACCAGTGGACCCAAGGTGAGCACAAAGGGCCAGGGCTGGGAGACAGCAGAGGCTCCCCTCGCCTCACCACACCCTCGTGGGTAAACCATCCCCACCCCCATTCTTGGCCTGCGCTTTGCCTTCTGCCACATGGGCCCGTTCCTGGGATCCACCTCCATTGTTTCCAAGGCTTCCCTGAGACAATCCACATGGACCAGGTGCTCTGCCCAGTGCCTGGCACCTCATCAGCACCCCATCAATGCACATTTTGTCCTAAGTGCTATCTACAGCCTAGCCAGGTCTCAGTTCCAGCTCTGGGTACTCCCAGCAGTCGTCGCACCCTTTGAGCTCCTGAGAGCCCTGGGCACCTTCTATGTACTCCCAAAGGCAAAGCTCAGTCCCAGCCCACCTTAAGGGCTGGGAAAGTCTGGACTGCCTTTCACTGGCCAACAGGCCATGGGCATCCACTGTCCTTCCAGTGGCATGTGGGTGTCCACTTCTCAGACGCACAGCCCTGAAAAAGAGACCCTACGGCTCTTAGGCCGACACTAGGAGCATGCAAGCATAAGCAGGAACCAGCCTCAGACCCCAGCCTTGGAGACCCCCTTTCTTTCACTAGCACAATGTTTCTGTGGTAGGGGAGACGAGTGGGCTGGGAACCCTGGGCTCTGGTATCAGCCTGTCCTGGGGCCGCTTCCCCACACCCTTGGGGCAGTGGGGAGAGGGCCTGCAACAGACCCCTCAAGCTCCAGGCAGAAGCAGGTGCAAAAACAAACGTCTTTCTATTCTGGGTCTGGGCTGGGGCTCAGCCCTTGGACCTCCTTGCTAGGCGATGAAATCCCAAATGCAGAAAGTCCTGGTGCTGAAAAATCACTTCCGAAGGTGGGCAGGGGTAAGTGCAACCCACGGATGGGGCTGGGACAGGGAGAGGGAACTCCTGTAGTCTGTCCTCTCCATGGCCCCGCAGCGCCGAGCATGGGGCAGGTGGGGGCAGGCAGAGGCAGGCAGGAGGCCCTGGCAGTCGTTCCTCAACAGG
>NW_020175533.1:2792332-2794319 GCF_003031525.2 Neophocaena asiaeorientalis asiaeorientalis | reverse complement strand
TATTTAGGCCCCCATGGTCAGTCTGGCCTCAGACTTCAAAGGGCTAGAAGAGGTATTTGCGGCAGGATTCAGTCCCACACTTGCATTCAATACGGACCCGCTTCTTGGGGGAGCCGGGGAGCCCGGCCAGGCCAAAGTTGGAGTCCATGCGGGTGCTCTCCATGTCCACGGGGTCCACTGTGGAGTCATAGCCGGGGGTGGGGGGGTACTTGTTAGATAGAAGGCCTAGATGAAGTTGTCCCACTGCCCTTTTTACCACGGGACCCAGGGATCTTAGGGGCTGGAAGCAGGTCTGAGGTCTGGGTCAGGAAGGGGTCATGGGGTTGGTGGTTTCAGGCAAGGGCCAGGGCTTAGCACTAGACGGGTGTTCAGGTATTAGGAAGATGGCCAGGGATTGGGGGTTCTTGGAGGAGGGGTGTCAGGGAGCTGTCAGGGGCAACCAAGAGGGTTGTGTCAGGCAGGGGTCAGGAATGGAGGGTCACCTGGGCATCCAGAGGGGCATCTGAACTCTCCTGCCAAAGATCCCCCCTCGAGTGTCTCAGAGGTGGCTAGTTGGTCAAGAAGGGGACTGGTTGGAGGCCACAAGGGTGTCCAGAGGCTTAGAACGAGGAAGGCCAAAGGGGGTTAGGAGCAGGGAGGGTTGGGGGACTGGGGAAATTCAGACAAGATTGGAGTCAGGAGGAGTGTCATAACTGTTGAGCCAAACATCCTCCCCCGGGAGCCCTGGGAGAAGGTGGCATGAGTGTATCAGAATTGGGGTCCAGTGGCTGGGAATGAAGGGACCCCCAAAGGGTAGGCAGGGGTCCAGGAGTCCAGATATGAGACTGGGAGTAAGAGCATCTTAAAGTTCCTTGGGGAAGGGTCCTTGTGCCCCACGTCATCGTGTGTCCCTGCCCGCGGTCCCCTGCCACCCCCACCTTGCATGTTGTAATCGAAGGTAAGCTCCTCGCCTGCCCGGATGGTTCTTGTGGCAAAGAAAGCAATGCGGGGCAGCCGCTCATCAAGGTTGTCTATGAAGACGTTGTACACCTGGAGGTTGGGGTCACACTGGGCAAAAAAGAACAGTGGGAGGGTGAGGAGGGGCCCAGCCTGCTCCTCCCGACCCCCCGCCCGCCTTCGGGGTACCCACACTGTGGTTGACAAAATGGGAGATGTTGCCGTAATAGGCGGCGTCCACGGTGTACACATCCTCCACGTAGTCCAGGTCGAAGAGGTAGGTGGCGCCCTGGCGGTCGTAGATCTGGCCCCGCCGCTCTGCCTCCTCTGAGGTAATGATCTGAGGAGAAGGCCACAGGGGAGGGGAGGTTGGCCAAGAAGGTTCAGGAAAGCCAGCACAGCTCCCGACCCCCTAGCATGGCCCCCCTGGAGGAGAACAAGGGAGCAAGGAGGCACCCGCACCCTGCGGCTGGCTCAGCGGGGCTGGGCGGTGTGGACACATGCGAGGCAGTGACGCACAGAGTGTGTCAGCCCTTCTCAGGCCTCTGGAGGGCACTGGGAGTCTCAACGGTAGGCGGAGGGCGGCCACAAGGTCCAGGAGTGATAGACAGAGGTCCCCATAGTGAGAGACCCATAGTAGGACATAGTGAGGGGACCCAGATCAAGGGTGAGAAAGAAAAAGACCCAGTACTCAACAGAGAGGGGTGGGGAGAGTGGGGGTGAGAGACGCTGACTGATCCAGGGCGAGAGAGCCTGAGGCGCTGCAGGATCCAGCTCTAGAGAAGCGAGCCAGTGCAGGGCGGTGCAGACAGCAAAAGGAACATGGAGAGTAAGCTGAAGAGAGAGGCCTGGGAAAAGGGAGACTGAGTGAATGAGAAAGGGACTCAGAAGAGAGAGCTAGAGGCAGAGAGTTAGAAACAGACAGAATCTTAATGCAAAAGATCCAGGTCCAGTAAAAAGGCCCAAGACCCCAAGGAGCCTGGGATCACAAAAAAAAACACCAAGGCCAAAAACACAAGAGATGGAAGAGGAAAGAAAGGGGAGCAGAGCA
>NW_020175533.1:2787510-2792315 GCF_003031525.2 Neophocaena asiaeorientalis asiaeorientalis | reverse complement strand
GCATGTGGGATCCTCCCGGACAGGGGCACGAACCCGCGTCCCCTGCATTGGCAGGCGGACTCTCAACCACTGCGCCACCAGGGAAGCCCCAACAACTGGTATTTAAGACAGCAGTAGGCATTTCCTCCTCCCCAGATGGGTCCCCATCTGTCCTAGTAACTGGACCATTATCCTAGCCCAGCCTGTCCTTGCCTCCCAAATGCTGGTGATGGATTCCTCACCCCAGCCCCTGCCACACCCCATCCCTCCTCTCCATCCCTCATGTCCCCTCTTCTGGGCCCATGCCTCTGGGTGAGGTCCCATGGTAGCCAATATTGCCCCCTCCTCAGCCTGGGTGCCCCTAGACCAGGGCCGGCCTTGTTCTCCACTCCCAGGTTTCTGCCCGGCCCTCAGACACAAGTGCCAGCACAGTACACAGCAGACACACAGCAGATGCTCATTATTTGTATCCTGCTTTCTAGCTCGGAGACCTGACCTCTGTCCAGCAGTGGTCCTATAGGCAACTTAGGTACTCTCTTCTCGCCACACCCCTTATTCCTTCCTTCTCCCTTCATCAGAGACCCACTGCCCACCACCACCCTCCTGCCACACTGGGCATAAGCCCAAGACCCACCCGGGCCTCCTTCCTTGCTCATCCTCAAGCCAGCCAGTGACCTTGCTCTTCCTACTTCTGGTCTTGACCAGCCTCCGTTTTCTCTAGCCTCCTTCCTGCCTCCTCCACCATCACCTCCAGCCTCTGCTCCGTGCTGAATGCCAATCAACAACCCCCTTAGAAGACCAAGGCCTATCCCTCAGGCCGCACTGCTCACTGCCCCATACTGCAGCTCCATTCCTTGAGGAACCTGGTTTCCCCCATACCCTCAATTTTTGTTTGTTCACTCATTCATTCAGTGGATTTTCATGAGGCCTACCCTGTGCCTGGTCCCAGTACTCAGGGGTTACAGTTGGGTTGGGGAGACACAGGAACCAGGCTTGGTCCTGGCCCTCAGGGGTCAATTTGGTGGGGAAGTCACAGGGACCAGGTCCAGTCTGGCCCATGTGGGTCACAATCTGTGGTAACATAGATGGACTCAGACACCCACAGTGCTTTAGAGTTTAAGGGGCAGTGGAAAAAAGATACACCATCAAAGCAAACTGCAGATCACACAAGGGCTTTGACCAGATTGAAAAGTGGGGACTCTCCTGAGGGACAAAACAGGAGCCACAGAAGCATTTTGAGGAAGAGTACATCAAGGTCAGTTTCCCTCCACCTCCCAGAGAACACATACTCTTCCTTGTGACATCAGCTCCCAAAGATGTCACTTCTCTGTGCAGCCTTCCTGAAGCTCCCAATTCCCACCCACCGCTGCCTTCAGAAGCCTGGGATCAAAGGACAGCCTCTCCTGGGCTCATGAGCATACTGGGTGGTGTCTGGGCCAGCTTTTCCCTTTGGGCCCCTCCCCAACCAGAGGGAATGCCCACCTCCTCCCCAGTCTCCATCTTCCTGCCTGTTCTGCCCCTACCTGCTCCCCCAGTCTCCCCAGGAGTGAGTCACACTGCAAACCCTGCAGGGCACAAACGGTTCCTTCTCTCTGTCTTCTTTTCATTCCCACTCCGTAAGGGGTGGTCCACCCTGAAAACTTGAGAACAAATCAGTCCATTTCCCTGCTCCCCAGCAATTCTCTGGAGTGACTGGGGAAGACAGATGGGCTAGAAGCTGGCAGCCGGGAAAGGGTTTTGATGGGAATGGGAACCAGAAGACTCAGAGTCCAGTTGCTGCTCTGCCCCGTCCCGGATATGGGATCCTGAATGTTCTCTCCCTGCCCGTTTCCTCAGCCAAACCCCCCTCCCAAATCCAAAAAACAACACTTCACCAGGTTTGGCAGCACACGAGTTTTAGACATTTGGGCCTTTTTTACCCACTTTACTAGCTTGGTGACTGAGCACTTTACTATACCTCTCTGGGCCTCAGTTTTCTCATCTGTCGAATGGAGATGACAGTGACATTCATCCCAACCTGATAGGGGTGTTGTCAAAATCCAACAGGATCAGAGATGTGAGAGGGATTTCTGTTTGTTTTTGTGTTAGGAGTGGTTATGAGTACCGTAGCTTGTCAAAATCTAACAGGCTCCCTGATTTTGTGCGCCCTTTCCCAAGAAAGGAAAAACTGCTGCTAATTAAATGATGATATGCCATCATTTAATTAAACTAAAGCGAGACTCACTTTCATTTCAGAATTGTTAAAATATGAAGAAAGTGCGTGTTTCAGAATTGATAAAACAGACTATGTTCTCTGCTGGGTGAGGGTGGAGATGTTCTGACAGAACGTGGAAGGGCAGCTCACGTGGAGGGGCTGTCAGTGCAGAGGTGGAGAGTGAACGGAGGTCCAGATTGGAGGAGGACAGTGTGGTGAACGGGTCGGGGATATGCCCTTGATAACACCCGGTAGGACAGCACCGCAGGGTCCCCAGAAACCGCCATGTTTACAGCGTGGAGGAGTAAGGACACTAAGGAAGAATGGTGGGAAAAGTATTGGGCCCAGGGGACCTTGGGGTGCCAGTGAGATGAAGACTCTTCCTCCTCCTTGCCTGTCAGGATTCTCCTGTGCTGTTGACAGCTCCTCCAAAGACTGTCAGTGCAGTGAAGCTAGGGATACCCACTGCTCTGGACTTCCTCTACGACTGTTGACTCCTGTGGGTATGGACACCTCATCCCCTGCACTGCTAACATAGCTCTGGGGTGTGACATCTCTTCCACACTGTCACTGTCCCTCTAAGGTCTGGACATCTCCACCAGAGTGTCAGGGCGCTGAGGGTGTGGACACTTCCTCCAGGCTGTCAGAGTCTCTTAGGTGTAGACCTGAGTTCCTTCAGACTGTCACTATCCCTCTGGAGTGAGGACACTTCACTTTCCTGAGTGTCAGGGCAGTGTGGGTGTGGACACTTCCTAAGTCAGACCGCCAGGGTCCTCTGGAGAGCCTGCTCTCTTTCCCCCCCCCCTTCTCTAGACTGTCAGGAACCCTCTGGGCTGTGGTCACCTCCTCCTTCCTCTAGACTGTCAGGTCCTTCAACATGTGGACATTTCCTCCACCCGACCACTGGGATTATCTGGGGTGTGGACATCTCCTTGTCCAGACTGTCAGGGTCCTCTGCAGTGTGGACTGCTCTGCTTCTAGACGGTCTCTGCTCCGCTCCCAGCCCCGGGGGCTATGACCCTCTCTACTCTACAGTTCCTCAGAGCAGGAGCCTCTCCTCTTCATCAGTGTTATCACTACAGTGTAGACATCCTCAGGTGTGCGTCCCTTAGGCCAATTCTGTCACTTCCCAGCCATGTCATACCCCTAAGAGACCCACAGAAATACGGAGGTGTTTGGGGTTGTCATCGTGACAAGGCACACTCATGGATTTAAATGGTCAAGGTCCAGGGATGTTAAATGTTCCCCAGTGCATGAGACGGTCCTACGTAACAAAGAACTGCCCCACTCCAAATGCCCACCACGTCCCATCTTAGAAGATGACACTTGCTGTTGCAGATACTTGCTAGTTATTCACCCAAATCCCTTTTCGTTTTCCACTTGGGCATATGGCTGAATCACACTTCACAGCTGCTTTGCACTGAGGTAAGGCCAGTGACTCGGTTCCAGCCAGTAGGTGCGGGCAGACATGATATGCACCACGTCCAGGCCTGGCCTCTTAGAAATCTCCCCTTCTGCAACCCCCAGCCTACTTGCCAGGCAATGCCGAGGATCAGAGGCGACTCTAAGGCATGGCACAGGCACAAGAGGGAAAGAACCTAGGTGGCCACGCCGTCGTGTGGAAGGATACGACCCAAATGCCCACACTGGTAGAGCAAACGGACTTATAGCATGCAAAGCCATTAAGATGTGGGGCTCGTCTGGTCCAGCGGCTAGCCTGCTGGACACAGCTCGCCTTTCCCCAGTGTCCTGCGTGGCTAAAAGAGGAGGTAGCCAACCTCCCCAAGGCATGTCTATGTCCTACTCCAGACTGTGTTCCTTTTGTGCAAATAAGTAAAAGGTGCTCCTTCTGGGTAGACACAGCTTGGTGATAAGCTGGACCCTCGTGAAATGAGAAGAGGAAGTGCCTTTTCAGGTGACGCAATCCTGTGCAGACCACACGGCCTGTTAAAAGGAACGCTGCCTGGATTTCAGTTCCCGCTTTCCTCTTTGCTAGGTACCCTTATGAAGTCAACCCAGTCTGGAGGTATTTCAACGTGCCTTTACCAGCTTGGAATACTCGCCCCTGCCAGGATGTCCCTCTCACACTCAGGTTAACCCCCTCAACACCTTTCCCACGGGGAAAGCAGGGAAGCTGCAGGCACACAGTGGGGAGAGCTCGGCGCGCACGGTGGGAACACACGTGGGGAGAGCTGCGCACAGCCCCGTC
This sequence comes from Neophocaena asiaeorientalis asiaeorientalis, assembly GCF_003031525.2. Taxonomy (NCBI): domain Eukaryota; kingdom Metazoa; phylum Chordata; class Mammalia; order Artiodactyla; family Phocoenidae; genus Neophocaena; species Neophocaena asiaeorientalis. The sequence continues at coordinate 2,787,933 of NW_020175533.1, read as the reverse complement.
TCCCTACCTCTCCCACGTATTCCATGACGAAGCTGTTCTTGCGGATCTTCTCCAGCGTGCGGACACCCCAGCCACGTCCATCATCCGTGCGGAAGATGCAGAGGTCATAGCGGATGCCCTTCTGTACCACGCGGTTGGGGCAGTCATAGCCACAGCGGCAGCGGGAGTTGCACTCGTAGATGGGCAGCCCGGCTCGCAGGCGCACCTGGCCCTGGTCATTGTAGGCAAACTTGTGCAGCGATGCCCCAGGGCAACAGCCTCCAGCAGGTGCCCACAAACAGTCTTGGCACTCGCAGCCCACAGCCACCTGGTTGAGGGTGATGCCCTCACCGACACGGTACTCGTTGATGTACACGAAGGCCCGTGGGGGGCCATCCAGGTCCACCTCGTTCTCCACGGTGATGCGTCCCAGGTGGCTGCGCT
>NW_020175533.1:2784205-2787369 GCF_003031525.2 Neophocaena asiaeorientalis asiaeorientalis | reverse complement strand
CCGGCCTGGGCGCGCCCGCCTCTGCTTGGCCTTCTGCACCAGGTAGTTGGCCAGGCTTGGGTCCAGGTGCCGGGGTGGCTTTGACCGGTGGTGCCGCCGGAGCAGCTCCCTTTCCAAGTCCTTGTGAAACTGCTTGAGAATGCGCACACACTTGAGATTCTGCCGTGGCTCCCAGGTGCTCTCTGAGTCTGGGTACCCACGCCATTTTACCAGGTAATACTCCTGTTCCTGGGGGGTGGGGTGGGGAGGGATGAGGTCACTGTAAGTGATAGACGAGACCCTTGGGCCAGCCCTCATGGGACTTCCATCCCAACGCCTGTGGACAACACCCAAACTGTTCCCCCCGTTTCCTGGAATGACTCTGTGCAGTGGTTAAAAAGCATGGGCTCTAGAGTGAGGCTCACTGGGTTCAAATCCCTCGCTCCCGCTTACTATCTGTCTAAATCCCAACTTTTAATTTAATCTCCCAAACATATTCCCTCCCGCTAGCTGTTCAGTCCAGCTCTCCAAGTCATCCTTGACTCCTTTTTCTCACACTCCCCACATCCACTCTCAGGAAATCCTGTCAGCCCTGCCTTCAAGCTACATCCAGAATCCTACACTTCACACCTCTGTCACCGTCACCACCGTCATCGCTCGCCTGGAGTGCAGCAGCAGCCTCCTCACCTGTCCCCCTGCTTCCACCCTTGCCCCTACAGTCTGTTCTCCACACAGCAGCCAGAGGGATCTTTTCTTGCTGAGCGGCAGCTATAGGATAGAGTTTAACTACACAGATTCTACTAGACAAATCCTGAAACTGCCGCTCCCTAGCAGTGTAAACTTAGGCAGTTATTTAACCTTGCTGGGCCTGTTTCTTCATCTGTAAATAAGAAAAAAAAAGCTGACATTTTTCTAGCATTCGTTATGTAGCAGGTACTGTTCTAAGCAACTTACATGTATTAACTAATCTAACCCTCACAACTCTATATGAGGTAGATACTACTAATTATACCCATTTTATAGATGAGGAAAATTAAGTACAGAGAATTTGGGTAAGTATCCCAGGGTTACAGAGCCAGGATCTGAACCCAAGCATGCTGGCTCCAGGCTGCTCTCTTAACCATCCTGCCATTACCTCCTCTGGCAACAATAACAGTTCCCATTTTGCAATATTGCTGGCATGAACCCGTGTCCCCTGCATCAGCAGGCGGACTCTCAACCACTGTGCCACCGGGGAAGCCCTAAATGAGTTTCTGAAAGGAAGTGCCTGGCAGGCAAAATGCTCAAAACCATTAGCTGTCGTTGTCTCCACTACTGGGCTCAACATCTCAATCTTTGCAATTGGTTTGTATTCCTAGGGAGGTGGGAGGAGAGATTTATCTGGGGATTCATTCTGGCTCCTGCCCCTCTCGGAAAGCCACTTAGTTTTCCCACCTGTAAAATGGAGATGATAAGAGGGCCTACTAATCCTATTTTTTTAAGATCAGAGGAGAAAATTACTTTTGGAAACAGATGTGGGTAATTGGGGGTAAGGGGGCAGGAAGCCAGCTTCCTTGAGTCACCCCTGCCCCGGCCATGGTCACCCCAGACTCACGCGGATCTTTTTGTAATCGCACAGGTACTCGACTTCAAAGTCATAGAGATTCCTCTTGGAGATGCCAAGGGCAGGGCAGGAAAGTTTGGCCAGGCGGCACAGGTCCTGTAGCTGATTCCAAGAAGACTTGCAACACACACTGCAGCCTAGAACAAAGGGGGCCATGAAGGAACTATTGCTGGGCATCCTGGCAAGGCCAGGGGTCAAAGAGGACCCCAAATCTTCCCTGGGACTTCCAAAGGACTACCTCAGAGTCAGTGAAATTTAATCCACAGGCCTTCCCAATGCTAAGACCCTTCTACAACAAAAATGTGCCACTCCCATCTACCCCAATGCTCACTGTCCAAGGCTTTCCCTGGAGCAGCAGACTTCCAAGTGGGATCTGCTGCATGGATTGTCCTAAAGGAATCTATTCCCAGAGCTTCCAGCTCCCTCTATACCATTCCTTAAACTGCCTGCAAACCTGCCTGGAGTTCAAGACCTAATCATCCTTCTCCCCACTTTGCAAAAGAAAGAGAACAACCCCCTCCATCTCAGTAGGGTGCATTTCTCCAAGGTGTGTGGGTAGGGATGGGATTAAAACCTCCAGGGCACCAAACAAAGGCGTAACTAGAAAGACTGGTCCATAATCCTTTATCTGAAGCTCCTGGGGCCAGATGTTTTGGAATCCAAATTTCTTTTTTAGATTTTACAAGTGCAGTTCTAGGTATATCCCATACATTCCCTAACACACCCCTAGTGTGGTCAGGACATCAAGACATAATCAAATACATTAATAGTTCTGTAGCAAAAGTCTGAATTTTCACAAACATAGGAGAAATAAAGCTGCAAGATAGTGGCACTGAACAGTCCCTCCATCTAGCCTAGTTTTACCACTAAATGATACCAAATTTAAGTTTTCAGGGCTTTTTGGATTTCAGAATTATGAATAAGAGATTGTGGAGTGGTATTAGATTACAGGAAGCTTCCCCAAATGGTTAGTGCAGGTGCCTTAAACCCACAAGGTATATTTTTTCATACTGCATTTTGATTTTCTCTGTCTCATCCACATTTCTGTGAAGGGTAAAGCTGGCCCAAAGGGGTGTGCTCTGAATTCGAGAACAGACAGAACAATATAGGTTAGTGACAGCAATTATTTTAAATATACCTGGAATGTTTTGGGGGGCTACCAAAAGTTTTCAGGACACACAGATTTTTTTACTTAAAAAGGCTTCTTTCGGTTCAAGGCATATTCTTAATTACTGTGCTTTAGAAGCCATTTTATCAAATCATTTCACAAAACCCTTATTCCAAATATAATCAGTCAGTCCTTATCCTATTTCATCTTTTAAAAATGTTTAATATTTTCTACCTTCCATTACAAAAACCAAACATTTAAACTCATGATGAAATACTCTAGATGTCAACCTACAAATGTACAAGAGCTCTGCAAAATTATTACGTGTGCATTTCCCCCCCTCCACTTAGGCAGGCCTAGTGGAGACTCGGCCTGTACCCACGCCTTCCTTTCCCTGTGATGCCTCTCCCTTTCAAACCCTTAACTTGCTTTTGAAGCCCCGCTAACGTGGTCCCAACTCACATCAGCCTCTGT
>NW_020175533.1:2772551-2784032 GCF_003031525.2 Neophocaena asiaeorientalis asiaeorientalis | reverse complement strand
CGCGCGCCAGGCCCGCGCGCCCCGAGCTCCAGCCTTTCGGCGCCGAGCTTCCGGCTCCCGACCCCGTGGCCTCGGACGCCGGGGCCCCGAGCCAGCGACGCCACCCCTCCAGCCCACCCGGCCCGGCCAGCGGGCCCGCGTCGCTGCCGCCACTGCTTCACCTTTTAAATTTTCCGCCATCTTTCCCCACGGCTAACTACATTCGGGCCTAACCGGCCTCGCGAGAGGAGAGCTCGCGCGGGCGTGGCCGAGAACGCGCAGCCTATTGGCCGCGCCGCGCCGCGAGCAGCGCCCGCGCGGACCAACCGGCGAGCCGTGACCGGATCCCTCCCCGCCTCCCGGCTCGGTCCAGAAGGCGGGTGCTCGCCGGCGCTTTCCCAGAGTGCGTCTGGGAGGTGGAGGCGGCGGCTTCGGCAGCTGAGGTTGCCGGAGGTCCTGCCCGTAAGCCGGTCTGTCTGTCACACTGTCAGCCAATCACGTTGTCAGCCAGCTGCACTGGGGGATTCTCCGTCCTGTCAGACCCCCAATTACCGCCGTCAGTCCGTCACCACATTTTAACCCCAAGCAGGCCGTGACTCCCCAGGTGGATTACCTCCACATACAGCTTGCTCAGTCAGTCACCCGACTCAGATCAGACAATCACCACGACCACTGTCTCATCAGACCTCCGCCCCCCATTCACGCTGTCAGTCTGTCAATAGCAGCATCCATTCGTGCCCTCGGGCCAGCTGCGAGGCCCTCAAGGCAGACACACGGCTCTGACAACAGCTACGCTACTCGCTGCTCGTCAGCCAGCCTGTCATTCCCTTAGACTGTCCCTTCATCGCACCGACAGTCGGTCCAGCAGCCGGGCTCTCTATCTACCCTGGCTCTGGGAGTAGCTCCGAATCCCCTGGGGAGAATCATCTCACCACCGCCCAGGAAGCCACAGCAGCCAGCCGGGCCCTCGGGCTGGCTGTGATTATGTCAGGACAGGCTGTCATTGTCAGCATCTAATGTAGCCCTGGCAGTCACGCTCTCCACTGTCAGTTGGTCACTCTGTAATTCCCTCAGGTTCCTCCTCATTCACACCATGATCAGGCACTTTATTCCCTCAGAGCACGTAGTCACAGCAGCTAAAGCCTCCAGGCAACCTGTTAGTCGTCAACAATCTGTCATTTCTCAGGCAAGGCATGCCCCCCATTGGTCGGTCAGTCAGCAGCCTCTGACCCCGGGGCCCTCTTGGAGTGGCTGTGATTCTATCCGTGGAAAGCCATGGGGTCAGGCAGCTATACTCATCTTTCAGTGGGTCAGCTGGTCTGTGACTCGTTCAGTCTGCCCCTCATATCAGTCAGCCAGGTAGCCATTCTCAGCATCCGACTGGCCACACGGTCTGTCGAGCATGCTGTGATTTGGTCAGGATAGACAGTCAGTCACCAGATACAGTTGCCTATCAGGCGGCCACAGATCTGTCCATCAGTCAGCCTGAAATTCCCTCAGGGTAGATCTCCTTTACACATCGCCAGACAGTGTAACATCCAGACAGCCCCTCGGGCTGGGTGTGATTCCTAGCAAGTCAGCCATTTGCAACATCCCGCCACCGAGGCAGGCAGCAACAGCGTGGATCATCAGTCAGCCAGCCTGTAAGTCCCTCAGGAGGCTGCCCATCTTTTGCACCATCAGGTCACCAGCCCCAGCCTGTCCCAGGCGGGCTGTAATTCAGTTCGATTTTCAGTAGCTCACAGTGTCAGGAAACTGCACTGTCATTTCCTCAAATTGCCCCTCTCCCTGTCAGTCCATGAGTTATGTAGTCAACCAAACGGTTATACAGTTAACCAAACGGTTATTCTGTGCCTGCCAGTCCAGCTGTGCACCGGTTGGAGAAATGGCTGGTCAGGCTGAGGTTCCATTAGTCCCTGCTTGCCGTGAGTGGAACAGTTAACAGTGAAGTCCCACCATAGATTCCCCTTCCCTCCCTTATTCCTTCTAGAACAGAGTCCGGTGCTGGTCCTCACATGCCCCCAGTCTCCCCCGGCAGGCAGGACCCTCCCAATCCCAGGAGTCCAGGAGGCTTGTCCAACCCATGAAAGTGGTTTAAGGCATGACCTCTTTCTGCCTGAATCTGGGGGAAAATGTAGAGGTTTATGGGTATTGGGAAGCATCCCTTGGTCTTCCCCAAACAGTACAGTGTAGTGGGTAAAGGCTTGGATTCTAGAGCCCAAGTACCTGGGTTCAATCCCAGCTCCACCATTTACTAAAGTGTGTGACCTTAGGCAGTTTCTGCATCTGTAAAACCTCGGATGAATGACCTTGGGTGGGCATCTCCTACTCATCTAGAAAATGAATCTTTCTGGGGCTTCCCTGGTGGTGCAGTGGTTAAGAATCCTCCTGCCAGTGCAGAGGACACAGGTTTGAGCCCTGGTCTGGGAAGATCCCACATGCCGTGGAGCAACTAAACCCGTGCCCCACAACTACTGAGCCTGCACTCTGGAGCCCGTGAGCCACAACTACTGAGCCCACGTGTCACAACTACTGAGCCCACGTGCCACAACTACTGAAGCCCGCGTGCCTAGAGCCTGTGCTCTGCAACAAGAGAAGCCACTGCAATGAGAAGCCTGTGCACTGCAATGAAGAGTAGCCCCTGCTCGCCGCAACTAGAGAAAGCCCGCGCACAGCAACGAAGACCCAACCCAGTCAAAAATAAAATAAATACAATAAATAAATTTATAAAAAAAAAGAAAATGAATCTTTCGGACTAGCACCTTTTCAAGAGACCTCAAAGTAAGAGGCTACCCTGTTATTACTGTGTCCTACTCCCAGCCACTGGTCTGCTCATTCAGGATTAATTTAGTGCCTAACTGTGTATACTTCATCTCCCAGTGTGAGGCCAATACAAGGTTTTATCCATTCCAAGCTGCACAAGTTTGACCTGCTTTTAATGTAAACCTCATATGGACTGTACCACACATACAGAAAAGCTCATAGACCATGGGTGACCCATGTCATGAGTTTCACAAGTGAACATACATGTGGAGCCAGAATGCAGGTTAAGGAACAACATCACCAGCCAGGGCTCCAGAAGCATTTAATTTCTTAACATCTCTGGAATCAGGCTGTGTCTTACAAGCGCTGATGGGTCATAATTTAATTGGCAGTACTTTTTTGTCTTTCTTAGCGATACATAGAATAACGATGCATTTTGTAATCAATGGTGACTCAAGATCAGGGACACCCAGTAATAACAATAGTAACAACAGCAGTAGCAGCATCTGATGCTTACAGATGCCTACAAGGAGGCAGGAACTTTGCAGACACCATCTACTTTAATTTTTATCTTCATTTTAAAGACTGAGGAAACTGAGTCCCGGGGAGGTCAAGCAACTCACCCACAGTCAACTCTTTTACTACAGGTCTGTGCTTGCTCTAGCCTGTGCTCCTGGGGCTTCAGAGGTTGTGTGATGTAAGGTCTTTTCCAGGACAAAGCCTGCCCAAGGGGTTACAGAACTCTGGGTTTGGCGAGGGGAGGTGGGGGAGAAGTGATATGATAGGCCCTTCCTAGACTCAGTGCTCGCCACGGGAACCGACCAGGGTTGGGTGGGTAGTGGAGTAGGGGATGAAGAGTAATGAAAGAATTAAAGGGAACCTGAGGCTGCCCCCTTCTCCAGCTTCCACGGCTGCGGGAGAATTCTTAAGGGGCAAAGCCAGCTCCACTCCCCACACCTCTGCCCTCCCCTAAACCCTCAAGCTGCCCTTGGATGGTTCAGAAATTCTTCCACTAGTCTTGCAGATGGAAGAAGTCTGCCCTTTTTGAATTCCTCCTCACCTTTATCTTCCTCCCTGCTTTCTTCTTCCTCTAAAGGTAGGAAATCTGAGATCTTGAATCCACCAGGTTTCAGAAATGGGAAGGAGTAGGCACCTCTATTCTAGGCTTTGATGTACAAGAGTTTCTAATTACTCCTTTGGAAACAGCTTTAAACACCGCGGACAGTTTTGAGTTGTGCTTTTTTTTTTTTTTTCCTGGAGAGAAAGTTCTAGAGGACGAGGGTGACCCAGTGGGATCCCAGTTGGAAAAGGTTACATATTGTTGCCCCCATTGTATAGATGAGGAAACTGAGGCTCAGAGGTGAGGCATCTTGCCCGGGTTCTAGAGCAGATCTATCTGATTATTAAGTCTTTGCTTCTTCCATTGCCATTGGCCAGGACTTGGTTTGCACTGGGAACTGGGCAGAACCAAATTTTAAAATTGAGAGGGAGATCCTGCCCATCAGGATCGTAGTGTGTGAGTTGTGTGCATGGAGAATGGGGAAGTCTGACCATCGAGTACTCTCTTGATCTAATATTATGTTGATTGGACGTTTTTTAAAAAAAAAGAATAAGTAAGTGATTGAACAAATAACTCTCTCACACATTCACCACACTCAGCCTCACACCAAGCTTTTTCCCACCTCAGGGCCTTTGCACTGGCTGTTCCCTCTGCCTGGAATGCCCTTCTCCCCAAATATTCACATGGTTGATTCCTCTCTCTTTAGATCCAGAATAACGGTCACCTCCTCCAAGTGGCTTTCCTTGAACATTCCATCTTAATGTCACTTCCCCTCAGCACATCATAGCACTTATCATGATCTATAACTCTCTTTTTAAAAAATTAATTAATTTTATTTTTTGGCTGTGTTGGGTCTTTGTTGCTGCATGCAGGCTTTCTCTTGTTGGGGCGGGTGGGGGCTACTCTTCGTTGCCATGCGCAGACTTCTCATTGCGGTGGCTTCTCTTGTTGAGGAGCACGGGCTCTAGGTGCGCAGGCTTCAGTAGTTGTGGCACGCGGGCTCAGTAGTTGTGGCTCATGGGCTCTAGAGTGCAGGCCCAATAGTTGTGGAGCACGGGTTTAGTTGCTCCGCGGCGTGTGGGATCTTCCCGGACCAGGGCTCGAACCCGTGTCCCCTGCATTGGCCGGCGGATTCTTAACCACTGCGCCACCAGGGAAGTCCTATAACTATCTTTTGTTTCGATTTAATTCCTTGTTTCTTGTGTGTCTTCTGCCCTAGAATGTTGACCTCACAAGACCAAGAATTTTTGTTGTTTTTTCCCCACTGCCCTATCCCTAGCCCCTAAAGTAGTTCCTGGCAATAAATATCTGTGGAAAGAAAGAAGGGCTGAAGGAAACAAAGAAGTACAGGCTAAATGACCGAGGGAATAAATGAATGTATACCTATAAGGTTAAATAAATGAAATGGGAATAAAAGGGACTTTGGGGAAAAAGGACCCCAAATTCCCACATTTGGAATATAAAGGAAGTAAGATTTAAAGAAACAAAAAGACAGTTATTTTATTTTTGTTTAAAAATCCTTGAGTGAGAAGAACTGAGAAATTTTGTATAAAAAGGTCCCCTACTATTGCTAGGGTGAGTGTTGGGGGGGCAGTCAGAGATAACAGCACTGAAGGGGTGGGTGGAGAAGAAACAGGGCTTAGGGGCCTGGAAGCTGAGAGTGGAGGGTGGCGAGCAGGGCTGCCAAGGGAGTGAGCACAGAACAGTGGGAGGGGTGGTGACTCAGTCGTCCCATTCATCATCCTCATCGTCATCGCCAGCCTGGTCCTCCCCTTCGTCTAGAGGGAGAGAGAGAGTGGAACTCAGGATGGGCAGGAGGGTTCAAAAGCCCTAGGGAGGGGGGTTACTAGGGCCTGGGAGGTTGGGGCTCAGGACCCTGGGGGACTGAGATCTCATGCTTGGAAATTAGATCTGGGGCCTGTGTGTTGGATGAAGAAGGGACCCCCTCAGAGGAGGGAGATTTAGGGGTAAGGTAGGGACTATAGCTGGGGTCTGGGTTCTAGTTGGAGTCGAGGTTAATATTATTGTCAAAAATGTGTGGTTAGTTGGGATATTATTGTCATACAAAGGGTTGATTTTAACAGACTTATCACTTAATGGGGTGGATTTAAATATTAGCAAAGGTGGAGGAAATTACAATATTATGGTTTCATAATGGGTTACGGTTAACATTGTTGACACGGAATGGGGTTCATGATGATGTCATGGTCAAAAGATGAGGTTCGTTATGATATTGTCATGTAATGGATTCATGTTTATCTTGTGAACAGACTCTGGGGTTGATGTTAGTATTATTGTCAAAGTTGGAGTTAATTATATTATTGTCACATAATAGGTTGAGGTTAATATTATCCTCATATGATTGTCATATAATGACAATACTGTTGACACGTTAAGGGATTAATGTCAACATTATTGTAAAAGATTGGGTTAGTTATAATATTATCACATAATGTGTTAAGGTTAATCTGTTGACACATGGAGTTAGAGTCAATATGATGGTCGAAGATGGGGGCTCCTTATTATCATCACATAGCGGCTAATGTTAATACTATTGAACATATGGGATTAATGTTAATACTATTGTCAAAGATAGATAGAGTTAATCATATTACTGTTACATAATGGCAGTTAACGTTGTAGAAAAAGAGACTGATAAAAGATTCATGTTCATGCTCTCATCAACATATGGGCTAATGTTACTATTGATGGTGGCTGTTAGGGGTGTTTTTAGGCTGACACTAGCTGGGAACCAGGGTCGGGGTCCTGGCAGGATGGGCTCCGAATGGCAGGCTCGCAGGGGAGGGGGGGCTCTCACCCGAGGAGTGGATGGCTCTGCTTCTCTTCTGCATCACGTGCATCAGGGCCCCCACCAGCCCCTCGGAGCTCTGAGGTGGCGGTTGCAGCGCTGAGCTCTCTGGGGCCCCAGGGGTCTGCAGCAAGCAGGGTCCAGCACACAAGGCTCAGGGCCTGTGAGAGAAGCGCTTCTCCCCGCCCCTCATCATCCTTTCTCCTCCCACACACTCCAGTCTCCCCACCAACCTCCCAACCCTCCCACTCAACTCTCTGAGGGGGAAAGATAACACAGAGCTATTATTATAGTTTTCTTTAGAGCCTCAGTTTTGCTCATTTGTAAAATGGGTACCCTAACCGACCAACTCCCAATTTGAGCGGTATAGGGGTTTCCATGAGGACTGAGTGCCTACAATGTATCTCTTAGAGATCAGCTACCAGGGTTGGAGAAGAAGGGGGTGTCCAGAAAGAAGGTGGCTCACCCTGGCGCCTCATCTCCTTCCGCACAGCCTCCAGCCCACCCTGGTTCTCAATGAAGTCATAGATAAATTTGGAGGTCTCCGCGTCAGTGAGCTGGGCCTCACTGATTCCAGCCCTGGAGAACAGGCTCCGCAGATCTGGGTCCAGATTGTTCACCTGCCCAGGAGGTAAAAGGCCGGGGCAGGGGTGTGAGAATAAGGTGGGGAGGGAAGGGGCACAGATTATCATGGGGTCCACCCCAGAGAGGGATCTAAGAGGGGTGTGGGAAGGGTGGGGTCTGGGGAGTAGGTCTGGAGCAGTGGACTATGGAAAGGTAGGTGGGAGTTGAGTGGGGTCCAGGGGACTTTGGAGTTACTCACGTCAAATCCATTCTGGGGGTCCCACCCCACGTGGCTGACATGTCTGGGGGAGGTGAGGAGACCCCAGTGAAGCCCCACGGCCCTTCCTTCCCTCTCTTCCTAGTGAAGCCCTCTTGCCCTCTCCTGCCCAGAGGGACTCTGAGGGGCCAGAATTAATGTATGAGTCTTAAGTGAATGAAGGAGTGAGAGCAGTAGTTATGGAACTAGAAGGGGTCCATAGTTTGTGGTACCCATCTGTCCGCCCAGCCCTCTTTCCACCATCCATCCACCCATCTATTTGCCCACGTAGCCATTCACATTCACCTGTTGGACCATTGATCTATATACATTTGTCTCCCCACTCATCTGTCCACACACATCTATTTACCCATTTGTCCACCAATCTGTCCTAACCCACACTTGTCCATCCACCCATCCATCTACCCATGTGCCCATCTTTCCATCCATTCACTCACTTGACTACCCATTCAACCACACACTTCTGTCCATTTACCCATTGAATTGTCCATTCATCCACATATCTGGCCACCTATCCATCCCCATCCACCTTGTCTGTGAACAAATCAGCCCACATATTCATCCACTCACCCATCCATCTACCTACCCATTTCCCATTTACCCATCCATTCATTCTCCAATCCACCCATTCATTCATTCATCCAATTATCCATCTACCCACCGATCCACTCACCCACCAGCCCACCCAGGGTGGGACTAGGGTGGGACTAGCTTGAGGTGAGTGAGGAGCAAAATTTCAGGAGGCACTCACTCTCTGAGTCATGAATTGTAGTTGCATGGCCCGGAGAGTGACTGCCTCTGTAAAAGTTGGGAACCTTGGTGCCTTTGGTGCCTCTCCCTAGTCCCCGGCTTTGAACCCACCCACCTACCCATCCACTCATCTACCTACTCCCCCACCCATCCATCCATTTTCCCATCCTTCCATCCACTCAACCATCCTCCTATCCACCTGCTCATCTGCTCCCCCACCCCCAGGATCCGTGGGCCCACTGGGGAGAGATTCTCACTTGAATCCACTGGGTGCACCAATATCAGCCTTGCTGATCTTTTTCTTCCCTGAGCGTTTCTTATCACCTGGACCAGGCCCAGGTGCAGGGAGCCCACGGTATCGTGAATTCGTGATGTCTGGGTTCTGGATGTCCACTGTCACCAGCCCCAGGGACAGTGAGCCAGCTGCTGGGCCTGTGGGGAAAAATGGGTGACTGGGCCACTGACCCATTTACCTACCAACCAGAGCATAGGAGCAAGAGACAGGAAGATGGTTGAGGGAATCTGTGTGTTTGATGGTCATGGAGGGAGTGGATGAGGGGTCCAGATAGGGTTTATGGAGAAGCGGCTGGGTGGGTGCCACAAACCATCCATACATTCACTGATTAATTAATTAATTAATTTACTCATGCTTATCACTTAAGTACTGACTCATTTATTCACTGGCTCATGGACTAATTTGTTAAAGTATTTGTTCACTCATTCAATAGTTACTTTCTTCACCGATTGAAATGTTATGTCACTTATTCATTGCCGAATTCATTCAATCACTCATTCATTAATTAATGAATCATCCATCCACCTATTCATCCATTTATCCACATACCCACTCACCTATACATCTCTACACCCACTTATACATCTATCTATATTTTCATCCTTCCATCAATTCATGCCCCCGTTCAACCATCTTTCCACCACCAATCCATCCACCCACACATTCACCCACTTATCGCTGCACCCACCCACCTACTCATCCATCCACCCACTCCCCACCTGTGTATCCATTCACCCTACCACCATCTGCCCATGTAGAGACACAGGAAAGAATAGCACTCACCCCCTTGGTCTCCACCTGGGTGTGGAGGCAGGGGTGGGAGCCCTCCTCTTCTCTCTGGGAAGACGGAATGGGTAGAGAGCTATCGCAACCCTGCCACAGGCTCCTGGGCTAGCCCCTTCTTACTCTTCCTTGCACTAGAGGACTCACCTTCACTGGCTGGCACTGGTGGAGTGGGGAGCTGGCGCCTGTCTGTGGAGAGACAGGTGGACTGGGAACCAGAACCATGAGAGGGGCTTTTCCAGCTCCCTACTCTTGCTCTCACTTCTGCTCAACCTCTTTTCCTCCCCCAAGGCCTCCTCACCTCCACTTTGCCTCTGATTTCGTTTTTGTATCTTCTCCTGCACCAGGGTCCGGAAGGCCTGGGCCTCACCCTCGTCTGCGAAGTTCAGCCCCGCTTGGCAGTCCTGCACGTGCGTGGGGGGGTCAGTGGCCTTCCAGGCCCCCCCCACATTTCCCGTCTCCTCCCTGCACCCCAACTGAGGCCCAGGGGTTAGGTGGTCACTTACATCTCCAGCAAAGGTGTGGAAAAAGGGGGTGGGAGTAGAGTAGACCAGCTGTGAGTACAGCTCCTGTTCCCAGAGCAGCCGGCCAGCCTGGAGAAGTGGGGAACACACTGGCACTGAGGCGTGCCCTGGGTGGCAGGCCTCTGTTTTCTGGACAGGGAACATGGTATACAAACTTGGGGCCCAGGGGTCTGATTTGGAGATTTTCAGCTCTGCATCGGAGAGTTGGGGGTCTAGGTGTCAGATGTGGAGGGTTGGGGTACAGTATGGGAATCAGACACTTCAGTGAGAGATTTGGATTTGGGGTCCAGGGCCCTAGATGTGGAACTTGGGGGCTTGAATTTGAGGATTTTGGACTCTAGTCCTAGGAAACTGAGCCCATTCGTAGAATCATCCCAAATCCCCCCTTTTATGGGGGCCTTCATTTGGGCAGGTAGGGCTCCAGTATTAGGAGTTGGGGTTGAGATTTGAGGTTCAGACATATAAACTTGGGAGGTTTTTTTGGAGGTGGGTTTAGCCAACGTATGTGCAATTTGAGGTTTGTGGAGCAGAGTTATGGCTTAGGGGTTTGGTCACTATTTTATGGCCCTGGGATCTTGATGTGGTCCTACTGGATCTACCTTTATGGTTTAGAAGGATGAATTTGGGGTTTATGCTTAGAGAGTTTAGGTTGAGGATTTGTGGAACAGATTTATGACTTAGGAGCTAGGCAGAATTCTGGAGTTCAGGAGTTCTGATGGGCGATTTCTGAGACCCAAAATGTTGAGTTTCAAACAGATTGGAGGTTCAGGTAAAAATACAGTACTCATTTTTTTGGAGTTTGTGGAACAGATCAGACTTAGGAGGTATACTAATATTGGGGGTTATAGATCTTGACATGAAGACTCTGGGGTCAGTCATCGTGGACTTAGAAAGACAAACCAGAGGTTGACATTTGGATGAAGTCTTTGGTTCTGGGGCTCAGGGGTTCATTGATCTGCCTGAGGGCTCAGGGCTATGGACACAGCTCCGGGTTTGTCAGTTGAAAACTGGGTTGTCTGTCCAGTGGGGGGCGGGGGTCACCTGAAGGCCGTAAAGGCGAATGAAGTAAGACTTCTGGGGGTTATCCTTCACGAAGCACACAGCCCCACAATGTTCCTTGGTCCAGTGCTCGGCTCCACGGGGCAGCGCCAGGTACAGCTGAACAACCGCGGTGGCCAGCGTCTGGGAGGGGAGAGCAGGACTCAGTGGAATCTGGTCAGGGGCAGCCAGAGGGTCTGGGAACCAGACCTGGTCCTTCCTTGCCCATGGCTGTCATGGCTCTGAAGGAAGAGCTGCAGCCAGAGGGAAACTGAATGGACATCGAGATCTTCCTGGGATTGGTGAATGGGGGTAAGTGGATTCTAGGAGAGATGATGGAGAGGAAGAGGAGGAGGGGAAGAAAGAGAAAGAGAGGAGGATGGGGAAGATGAGGAGAGAGGAAGGAGGGGAAAGGAGGAGAGGGGGAGGATGGGGAAGATGAAGAGGCAGAAGAGGAGGAGGAGAGGGAGGAGAGGAAGAAGAGGAAAGGGAGACAGGGAGGGCCAGGAGATCCCCAGCTCACCCAGCATTTCCGTCCGAGCATCTCAAAGAGTCGCTGATTCTCATGGTCCTGGAGGAGGGTGGAGGGTATGTTCTGCTGAACCCCGGGTCCTCCACGGCCCCCAGGCCTGCCTCCCG
>NW_020175533.1:2765666-2772532 GCF_003031525.2 Neophocaena asiaeorientalis asiaeorientalis | reverse complement strand
AGGGCCCCCACTCATGGTGCCTCCTGCCCTTGTCCTCTCCGGCTAGGCTCTGAGTGCAGGGTAAGAAGAGGAACTTTCGCAGCGAGCAGGGGAACAGGAAGTGCAAAAAACCACAAGGGAAACAAGTCCTCCAGGGGCCCCTCGGTGGGCCTGGCCTCCTCCTCCTCCCTTAGACTGGGGCCCTCCTCCATTTGACTGGTTAGACCCATGTTTTGGACCAGCTCATGTCCTCCTCCTTTTTTCTTACTGTCTGGGGCCCATCTCCCTCTAACTAGCTCGGGCCCTCCTTCCCCTGGTTGGCTGGCAGCAAGAG
Organism: Neophocaena asiaeorientalis asiaeorientalis; assembly: GCF_003031525.2. Lineage (NCBI taxonomy): Eukaryota > Metazoa > Chordata > Mammalia > Artiodactyla > Phocoenidae > Neophocaena > Neophocaena asiaeorientalis. The sequence continues at coordinate 2,772,219 of NW_020175533.1, read as the reverse complement.
CTAGGCCACTGCAGCATTTTTGCAGTGTGGCGGGGAGCAGTCATGGGCTGGGCGGCCTCCTTCCTCCCCAAAGCATCTAGTTAGTCTGGGCCCGAGGTCCAAGGCCCCTAGCGCTAAAGGGTTGCTGTGCTAAAGCTTTTCCTTTAATTACACAGCGAGCGCCTGGGATCCCACCCCTCTCCTAAGACCCCAACAACTTGCTCGCACCCAGCTCATCTTCCCCATCCCTACCCCTGCCTCCCTGCAGCTCCCAAATTACTTGCTGCTTATCATCCCCTTTTTGTAAGAAACGGATTTTATAGCATATATAAATGCCTAAACAACATTTTGTTTAGTTGCTGTTGCCTTTGAACTTTTGAAAGTATGTGATATTTGGAGACTTGTCTTTCTCCCCACTCAACATTCTATTTTTATCTAACAAACATTCATGTAGCACTGAACGTGTGTGCCAGGCACTGTTCTGAAATATTGACTCACTTAAATACTGACTCATTGAAATCCTCACATCAGCCCGGGGGACACACACAATTTTTACCGTGCCCATTTGATGGAGGGAAACTGAGGCACAGAGTGGTTAAATGATTTCCCCAGTAGCTCCTAGCTAGCAAGTGGTAGAGCCCAGACTGCATGCCAGGCAGGCTGGGTACAGAGTGTGCACTTTTCGTCAGGATGCTCCACGCCTGCTCTGTTACTAAGATTCATATTTGCCTGTTACTGCTATATAGTATTCTATTGTGTTACTGTACAATTTGTTCATATTCTCCTGTTAACAGACATCTGAGCTGTTTCTGGCTTTTGTGGTTGGCAGCAAGGCTGCTGTGTTCCCTCCTGTATGCATCTCCTGGTCCACGTAGGCATGCACACTCAGGAGGGGAATTGGGGCGTTGTAGGGTTTGCGTAGTTCTAACTTTGACAGACTGTTTCCCCAAGTGGATGCCAGCTCGGTCCCCACTCCTCTCTGGGCCTGTTGCCTGTTTGGAGACGTGAAGTTCTCAGGTACACATACAGCAGCTTGGGGGAGCTGAGCATGTCTGGGGTGTGCCTGGCATTCCCAGGTACCTGAAGGGAAACAGCAAGCACATCTCAAGGCAGGACCCACAGTCCTACCTGGAAACCTGTATGGCTCCCACACCTGCAGATGCCAAGCTTCTCTCCTAAGCCTAGGCTCAAGGCCCCTTCTGGTGTGGCAATTCCAACCTCCCTCCCTCCTTTCTCTGTTCACAACCCAGCGAATGGTGCTCCCAACTTATCAGGTGATTTCATACCTCCCGGCCTGGAGCCCCTTCTAGCCTGTTCATTAGGGCAAGGTCCTGCTTTTTCCTTAAGAAGCCACTGCATTCATTCATGTTGACACTGTTCATTGAGCTCTCACTGTGTGCCAGGCGTCTCTCCAGTATCTGGCACTAACTAGACACTCAATAAATGTTTCTTGAAGGAATGAATGAGGGATTAATGTCTAATTTGATTTAGTGTTTTCTGATCTTTATCTAAGTGCCTCACACTTATGTACTCATTTCATGGGCACAGACGACCCCCTGAGGTAAGCACTCCAGCTATCTACATTTTACTGATAGGGAAGCTGAGGCCCAGAGAAGCTTAGCTAACTTGCCTGAGGTCACACAGCTTGTGAGTGGTGGAGCTGAGGCCAATTATGTGAGAAATGGTTCCTAAACTGTTAAATGCCACATGGGGCCCCAGATAAAATTCTTCTGCTCCTTTTCTGTCTTTTGTTCTCCTTCTTTCTCCGCTCCTAGATCTGTCCCCTTTAAGTCTACATCAGGGGGCTTTAAACCTCTGCTACATTTGCTGGTTATTTTGTAAATTAACATTTAAAAGTTGTATATTTCCTGTTCTTACTTCTAAGGAGCAGACAGGTTTAAAACTTATATTTTTCTCCAAATGAAAAACCTAAAGTAGATTTTTATTATTTTAGTCCCTAATAGAATGAGTTTCCCCACCCTGGAAAACAGTGATTTATTCATCATTTTACAATCATTTTTCATCTTATTCAGATTATTGAATTGCTCTGGTGACCTGCACTAATAATTTGGAGCTGGTTTATTTTACTTTTATTTGTTCCCATCAACTCTTGCTTTTCTGTACTGGATGACAGTATTTGGTGAGGTGATGACCTCAAAGGTAATTTGCTCTCCTGGGCCTTCAAATAGATTAAAAAAGAACAAAAACCCTAATCTAGCTTTTCCGGTTGTTCTCAGCGGGAGAGTGGATTGAATACTTACAAGTCAGCCCACCACAGAGGGGAGCAAAAGTTTTAACGTACTTCTTAGTAATCCAGTGAATACCCAGGAACCCCCAAGAACCAGGATATGCCTAATAACTTACACCCACCTGATGCTCCCCCATCACCTCTCTCTGCCAACCCCCAGGGATCACCAGACAGAGAGTCATTTCCTGTTTATATCTTGTGCTTATTTTGCTTTATTTTGAGGGGATATTGCTTACAAGATTCTGACTGCCATGCCTCAAGTCCTGAGTAGGTAATAAGACATTGTCGGTTATAAGACATGGGAGTGTCTTCCACACCCCAGTCACTGCCACGCGATTGAACCCACGGAGGAGATATAGGAATGGGCAGGGTCCTGCTGAAATTGCACACAACTGAGATTGGGACTTGAACCCACAGGCTGGGACTCGAACCCAGCCAAAACCCAGATTGGGACTTGAACCCACTGTCTTTTAATTGAGATCACACACCTGGTCTCAGAACTTAATGAAGTTCAGGTTCTTGATGTCTCCTTACAGAAAGAATTCAGTGAGAGACAAAGTGATAGGTAAGAAGTGGATTTATTTAGAGAGAAACACACTCCACAGACAGAATGCGGTCCATCTCAAAAGGCAGGAACGGCCTTAGGAGAAGCACTCCACAGAGTGTGGGCCATCTCAGAAGGCGAGAGGCCCCGAAATACAGCGTGGTTAGTTTTTATGGGCTGGGTGATTTCATAGGCTAATGAGTGGGAGGATTATTCCAACTGTTTGGGGGAAGGGGCGGGGATTTCCAGGAATTGGGCCACCACCCACTTTTGACCTTTTATGGTCAGCTTTGGAACTGTCATGGCGCTGATGGATGTGTCATTTAGTGTATGCTAACGTATTACAATGAGCATATAATGAGGCTCAAGGTCTACTGGAAGTTGAATCTTCCACCATCTTGCACCTAGTCGGTTCTAGTCAGTTTTTGTTATGTCCTATGGCTATACCATTCTTTTAAAAGTTATGTCCTGCTCCTTTCCCTCCTGTTTCACTACCGCTGTCCTCAAAGGCCAAACTGAGGCCAAGGTGGCAAAATTTCCTTTGCCATGCCATCCTTCTCCTCCCCTTTCCTTCCTGCCCCTCGTGGTCCTCCCTACCCCTGACTGAGGGGTGCTTCCTGGGGACAGGCCTAAGGAAACAGCAGTTCCCAACCCTTGGACCCAATGCTCCCTTTTCATAAGAAACATTTTGGGAGGCCTCTTTTTACCATCCAGGAATGACAATCGTGGATGTTACGAGTCTTGGTGGTGTGGAGCTGTCCCCCAGCAACTCAGGCCCCTGCCTATTCAATGCCAAAGCACCTCCATCATTGTGATAACCAAAGTCTGCCTACCAGGAATTCCCCAAACACACTTCCAGGGCAGGCAGGAACTGGACCCTCGTCTGCCTTGTTCATTGCCATACCTCCACCACCTAGCATAAGACCCTGCATGCAAAAGCTCAATCAATATTTGTTGAATAATCGTTGTACGGTCTAGATATCTATGCTGTGATTTACTGCCCTCTTCCCACTGGGCTCCCCTGTCCTCTCTTCACCTCCCTGCATGGGGAAAGAGGGAAGAAAAACAGCTCAGAGTGTGCAGGGGACAGCCCCTCCCACAGAGATGTCTACACTGTTCACTGATGCTATGGGCAAATGGGTGCTTTAGGGGCCCTCAGGAGAGGGGCTGATTTCTAGTCCTGGTCAGGATGGAGTGAGGACAGGGTGGGCACAGAAAAGCAGAGACGACTGTATAGATAAGAATTGCTCAGTGGCTAGAACCAGATTCTGGAGCCCTACAGCCTGGCTCTGGCTCTGGCACTTACCAGCTGTTTAAAGTCTTGTAACCCCTCAGTGCCTCAGTTCTCTCACCCATAAAGTGGAGATAATAATAGCAGTGACTGTTGGGAAGATTAAATGAGATAATTCATGTGATGAGGGCAGAGCTTAACACGTTATAATTTTGCATTGTTGTTTGTTTTCATGGAATAGCTGAGTAACTTGGATGAATTAACTATCCTTCCCTCAGTCTAGCATTCTCCCCACTCCTGCACCAATCCTCTCCTCCCCCTCCTCCATCAGACGTTCAGGTCCCACCACCATTGGTGGATGGTCAGAGACTGAACACGGCCACCTTCCCACTGCCCTTTCTCTACTTTTCCTTGCTGCAAAGTCCATCTCAGAGATCCATTGTGTGGGCCCAGCTAGACTCTTCCAGGGCCGTGACATGTTCCTGGAGACCTCCCTGCCAACCTCGGACGTCCCACCCACCACATGTTTCCTGCCCTACTCCTCCCACCAGCACGGGAAAACACTGTGCCAGCCAGCTCTCTCCTTCCCTTCTAGGTTTGTGCTGCTAACCTCAGACCAGCCGGGGAGCTAAAGGTCCCCTCCTGGTCCCTACACTGCCCACAACCTCAAAGTCATCACCAACTTTCCCTAAATGGGTACTCCCTACCCCCTACCCCGATCTGTGACCCCAAGTGTCTACTTCCCAGTCTGTGACACCAGAAGGATACACACCCGAATGTGTGTGACTCTAAGAGCTTCAACTTTCCGGTCAGTGGGTCCCAAGGGCCGCCCACTTCCTTGACTTTGTGAGCCCAAGACTATTAACGGGGCAGTCTGGAATGGACCACTGCGGGAGTGGGGAGGAACGCAAAATGGAACGGTCGCCCAGGATCATACCACTGCGGAGGGGGTGGCCATCTTGCAACATACCATTTTGTGGGGGAGGGATACGACGGCTGCCTCATTCCCTAATGGAGAGGGGAGTGTCACAATTCTGCTTGTCCCAAGATGATTCCCACCTGCTTCGGGCGAGCCTCACTCTGTGGTCTCACCCTCAGCCTTCTCACATCTGCCATCTTAACCACTTTCACCACCCCCTCGATTCCTTAATTTCGAAGCAGCTCGCGACGCACCGAAGCCGGCAATTGGCTCACAGGTGGGGAGAGCAGGAGACCGCCGTGGCCTCTGATTGGTCGATGACCGAGTTCTCGTCCTTGTTGTTCTTTGAAGCTACGCGAGTTCGGAGAATAACATAATCCCGCCTCCGCTCCCTTGCTCCGGGCTCCCATTGGTCATGGGTTCGAGGCATGCGCAGTAGATGCCAGTCCAGTGTTCCGGGCCACTTAAGCTGGGTTTTGGGGATTTCGGGTGGTGGGTTTGAATACAGCCTCAGAAGTTCAGATTGTTCAAGTGTAGGAGGGGCAGAAGGTGGAGTTTACTGTTGGGGTTTACTAAGATCATACATCAGGGCGTGGCGCCTCGTGCACTGGGCGTTAACAATCGTAAAGTCTGTAACTCACCCGCTAGGGTTTTCATGCCTGTGCCGTGGTTCTTCGTTCATTTATTCTATAGTTTACTCAAAATAAAAAGCGTTCTTTGAGTTAGGGTTTTAGGAAAACTCTCAAAAGTTACTTTAGTTTTTTTAATTAAAATTTTTTTTAATTTTTAAATAAATTTATTTTATTTATTTGTTTTTGGCTGCATTGGGTCTTTGTTGCCGCGTGCAGGCTTTCTCTAGTTGCAGTGAGCTACTCTTCGTTGCAGTGCACGGGCTTCTCATTGCGGTGGCTTCTCTTATTGTGGAGCACGGTCTCTAGGTGCACCGGCTCAGTAGTTGTGGCTCACGGGCTCAGTAGTTGTGGCGCACGGGCTTAGTTGCTCCGTCATATGTGGGATCTTCCCGGACCAGGGCTCAAACCCGTATCCCCTGCATTGGCAGGCGGATTCTTAACCACTGTGCCACCAAGGAAGCTCCTCAGAAGTTACTTTAATAAAATTAAATCCTGCCGCAGTAGGACGGGCACCGTGGGGTGTCTGGCTCTCCCAAGACCGTAAATCGCAGAGTGAACATCTTGTGGTCTTCGAATACGGTGTACTAAAATTATTAATTTTACTGACAAAACAGGTACAAAGCTTACAGCAGTTAAAAGCCCTAACTGGCGAGGCCTTTGACAAAACGTGTTTAAGAGAATAAACACTTCACCCAGTATTCAATGTGCAAAGTGATGGTTTTGGAGCATTAGCCCTGCTCAGATGGGACAGGATTGCTATGATTGACATGTGTTATTTAATATACATCATAGGCAATATAGCCAGTTACCGATTTTAAAGTCTGCAACTTTTACATTATATATGTAAATTAAAATACAAATATAGATTACATTGAATTATAAAAAATATGAATAAATACATGATTCATAGGGATATAGATATAGATGATATAGATGGAGCAGTGGGGCCCCTGTTCACTGCCCTGAGTCGGTCACATGCTGAAAGGGAGGGGACCGTTTT